>NC_138772.1:52651068-53206068 GCF_965119305.1 Pelophylax lessonae | reverse complement strand
GCGACTTGTCAACCTGACAAGTCGCGGTCGGTCGCGGTCCATTGAGTAGTACAGGACCCATTCTAATAGGAGCGACACAAGTCGCTCCGACTTAGAAAAAGGGTCCTGTACTACTTTGGGGCGACTTTGGAGCGACTTGCATAGACTTCCATTATGTGAAGTCCCTGCAAGTCGCACCAAAGTCGCGGTGCACGCAACTTCACAGGTCGCCCCCCGAAGTCGTGTCGCCTCAGTGTGAACCGGTGTTGTAAAATTTTGTCGGACCCGTGAAAAAATCGGACCTCGTCACTTCCGGTTATGGGAGTCTCAAGTGCGCATGCGCACAAGACATTATCTTGGTTTGGTAAACTTATAACACAGAGCGGCCAGTTGAATGAGAGGAGGCGGGGCTGAGGTGGGACGGAAGACACCGCCGCGTCATCTGCAGAGCTGAATAGAGGAGGCGGGACGGAGGTGCGGCCGTGTAATAAATGCAGGACTTTAGCGACTCCTTCTGTTTTATTATCTTTACTAATTATCGTATTATTTATCCTTAGGATTTCATTACATTTAGTATTTCTTATTTTGTATTATAGAAATACTAAATGTAATGAAATCCGAAGGATAAATAATACGATAATTACTAAAGATAATAAAACAGAAGGAGTCGCTTAAGCCCTGCATATATTACACGGCCGCACCTCCGTCCAGCCTCCTCCGCCAGCTCTGCATATGTGCCTCCCTCCCTGATGTCTCGATGACGCGGCGGTGTCCTCCGTCGCACCTCAGCCCCGCCTTCTCTCAATCAGCTGTCCGCTCTCTGTTATAATTTTTCCAAACCTCGAAAAATGTCTTCTGCGCATGCGCACGGACGACTCCTATCAGCTGTTTTGTGATGCTCTGTCACCGGAAGTGACGAGGTCCGATTTTTTTTCACGGGTCCGAGAAAATTTTAGAACACCGGCTCTAAAGCACATATATCAATGTAGCACCTCTACACCCTCTAACATACTTGGCAAACTAATAAATATCCCACAAGTAACAAGAGAAACTTTCTCATCAAAGAGTAATAGACAGGCCCATTGTGTCTATCTAACTAAACCATATTGCAGCAATCGTATGTAGAGCATTGCAAGAGAGATACGTATGTTTCTCAAACAAAATATATTTATCCACTTTGGATTCCCACTCATCTACTGATGGTGGAGTAGAGGATACCTATCGTGGAGCAATCAGTTTGAGTGCAATAAAAAGAGATCTTAGAACTGCAGCAATTAACTTCGAGCGCCGGTTCACATATATGCAATGACAGATGTCGCATGTGATTCGTAGTGCACTGCTCTACAAATCCCATGCGATGTCTGTGCGATGCAAGTTCAGCCATACAGATTGTATGGCTGAATTTGCATCGGATTCAGACCCAACTCACACAGGACCCTTTTTGGGTCCGCATCGGATTGCATGGGTGTTAACGCCTATGCGATCCGATTCATGCGATTATGCGAACTGATCTGGGGGTGTCGTTAACTTTGTATTGACACCCGCAGCGGTTTGCATATGGCGAGTTGAATGAGATGCGGGAACACGCAGTGGATTCGCAGTGTTCTCGCATCACATGTCTGAATCGGGACTAAGTCCAATGTATTGGAATCAACATATCCCAGAATACATAAAATGGGGTCAAGGGTTAGGGAAATACCATATGAATTATTTAAAGTTGAAATAACCCCCTGCCAGTAATGCCTAAGCTTTGGACATCTCCACAGTAAATATGAGATTACCATGTGGATGGCCACATCTAGAACAGTGTGTGAACTCCCTGCAGCCTATGCAAAAATTCTGGTGCGCGATACACTCTATGCAAAATAAAGAGCTGTGTTACTCTATGGGATGGAGAAAATGAAATAATCTGAATATTCTGCAGCACCTCGTCCCAAAGCTCATGGAAGAGGGGACCGAGATCCTCCTCCCATCTGTGCCTACATGGAAGAGGAAACTTAAGAAGAAATTTTGACAACTGTGTTTATGCCAAAGAGATGAGCCCCCTAGTAGCCTCAGCACAGGCAAGTACATCAAACAAAGAGGCATTGAGGCAAAGGAGGTGGATGGAATCAAGCCCTCTGCATGAAGTGCATGACGTTTTTGTAAATATTGATAGAACCATGGCTTTCTCTTACGTCCTCCGACAGTCGCCGCCATCTTCATATTCGTCACAATGGGGTATTAGACAGCAAAGTCTAATACCCCATTGTGACGAATATGAAGATGGCGGCGACTGTCGGAGGACACAGAGAAAGGAATTTTACAGGTAAGATTTTACAAAAATTCAGTTTTCTCTTACGTCCTCCGACAGTCGCCGCCATCTTCATATTCGTCACAATGGGGTATTAGACTTTGCTGTCTAATACCCCATTGTGACGAATATGAAGATGGCGGCGACTGTCGGAGGACTCAGAAAGGAATTTTACAGGTAAGATTTTACAAAAAATCAGTTTTTCCAAGTTAAACTCCGAACGCAATTGTTGAAAAGATTTTAGGGTTCCATCAAAATAAAGCTGAGACAGATCTGTGATTCCTGCTCTTTCCCATCTCAAAAAGCCTTCCAGCCAAGAAAGTTCCACCAAATGTATCATTGGACCAAAGTGGAGTATATCCGATGTATCCAACGATTTCCAAAAGAGTTTAAACTGTTAGCCACACCTTATGCATCAAATTTAATGTAAGATGTGCAGATTGCACTTTAGGGACAGTAGGAGTGTCTATCATCTGTAATGGATTTTTACCTTTCTACATCTTCCTCTTGACAATACCCTACAGATTCTTTATGGGGTTTAGGTCAGGCGAGTTTGCTGGCAGGCATCCCAACCTGTAAAAACGAATTTCAGTGAGATGGCAAACTCATTTCAGGGAGTTGGCACCCCGCGGCACCACGCCCTTCCTGCACCGCTTCGCGCCCCCCCGCACTAATTTAACACAACTAGAGGATGCTCAAATGAAATGGTGGAATCCATATACAGAGGTTTACTTCTTCTGAGAGATATTAAAGGAACACTCTAACCACCATGACAACTTCAGTGATTTGATTTTTTTGCACGATGGTACCGCGATTCGGCAGGCGGAAATCACGGCAACATCGCACGGCGTTTGGGGTGCTATTGCAAATCACGGGCAATGCACAGGCGTCCCGCGATTTGCGATGATTTCCGGATCGTGGGCAGAATCGCGGTGATTCTGCCTGCGATCTCTACGCTGACATGTGAACGGAGCCTTATGCACATATCTTTTCTACTTATTTTGCCTACTGCTGGCGGGTCCTGCTGGCACTTCGCCTCTGACAGAGCCTGAACAATACAGGAAGCAGCGGCTCTGTCGGCTCTGTCACTGACTGCAGATATCCTAAGTCTCCCGCAGCAGCCGGGAGATCGCACGGCACTTGCAGGTGTCCGTGAGCTGACGGCCAAAGGCAGGAGACTCCTGCAAGTCGTGGGAGACTTGGGATGTCTGCACTGGCCAATCAAGCATAGTGATACCATGATCAGTAAACCCAGTATTGGTAGTTTTGGCAGTGTGGACAGGTGGCAAGTTCGGCTGGAAAATTAAATCAGCATCTCCATAAAGCTGGTCAGCAGAGGGAAGCATGAAGTGCTCTAGAATCTCCTGGTAGAGGGCTGCGCTGACTTTGGAATTGATAAAACACAGTGGACCAACACCAGCAGATGACATGGCTCCCCAAATCATCACTGACTGTGGAAACTTCACACTGGACCTCATGTAACTTGGATTCTATGCCTCTCCACTCTTCCTCTAGACTCTGGGACCCTGATTTCCAAATGAAATGCAAAATTTTCCAGTCTGTGATGATGTTGTGCTGACTGCTTGCAAAACATTTTCAAATGGCAGATTAACTTTCTTTGAAGTCTGTCTAAGCTAAAAAAGGAATGTATTGTTGCTTACCAGTCTTTGGATTGGGTGGCAGCGTTTATTTTTTTTCTAGACCAAGTACACTTTTGAAAGTACAGTTAAATCCCTGTGGACCTTGATGGAAAACTGTTATCCTTGAAACCTTTTGTGCACTGAACTTTTATTGCAAACAATGTTATTTTAAATGATATAAAACCAAATATATAATATATTGCAGCTTACCAATCGTTCAATGTGGTGGCTGCATTTAGTTTTCCTTTTTTAGGGATTTTTCCCCCCCCCCTCTTTTCATCTGGTGATCTTGCCAGTAATACACCACCTGTACTAGAGTACCCTCACTCTGGATGAAGGAGTAGCAGAGACACTTTTGGACTGCAGCTTTGTCTGGCATTGAGTGTATACTAGCAGCTTTAAATATACTAACAAATTGAAGCCAAACTCCAGCTCACAGTTTTGTAATAGTTTACAGTAACAGCTTTGTTCCTTTTTAGGATTAGGCCCCTTTCACACAGGCGGACCGTTCAGATCCGCCTGTCCGTTTTTTTGGCGGATCTGAACGGTCCCCCCATGCATTCCTATGGGGCATCGGATGGCAGCAGAGACATGTCCGCTGACATCCGACCCAATCCGATCCGTCAAATCTGGACAGATAGAAACCCTATTTTCCATCCGTCCAGCGGATGGGATCGGATGAGAACGGACCAATGGTCCGTTCCAATCCGATTTCCCCCATAGAGATGCATGGGGAACTGAGAGCTGTGTCTCCGCACACAGCACGGAGACACAGCTGTCCTCCTGCTGCTCAGCGGGGGATCGGCGGCTCGATCCCCCGCTGAGAAAAACTGAATCTGTCCGACGGACGGATAGTGTGAAAGGGGCCTTAACCACTTTACCACCGGAGGATTTTGCTGTCTTCCGTCCAGGCCACTTTTTGCGATTCGGCGCTGTGCGACTTCAACTGACAATTGCGCGGTCGTGCGACGCCGTACCCAAACGAAATTTACGTCCTTTTTTTCCCACAAACAGAACTTTCTTTTGCTGGTATTTGATCACCTGTGCGATTTTTACTTTTTGCGCTATAAACAAAAAAAGAGCGTTTATTTTGAAAAAAGAACAATATTTTTAACATTTTTTTATATGAAATTCCCCCCAAAAAAGATGTAAAAACCAATTTTTTTAAAAATTTTTGGCCAATTTGTTTTCTGCTACCTATGTTTGGTAAAAAAAAATCGCAATAAGCGTATTTTGATTGGTTTGCGCAAAAGTTATTGCGTTTACTAACAAAGGGAAAGATTTCTGTCATTTTTCGTGTTTTTTTTTTTAACGTGTAATGGCGGCGATCTGCGATTTTTTTTTTTTTTGTGGGACTGCGACATTGCGGCGGACAGATCGGACCCTTGACTGACATTTTTGACACTTTTGGGGGTACCAGTGACATTACTGCAGTAATCAGTGCTATATATATGCACTGTTACTGTAAAAATGACACTGGCAGGGAAGGGGTTAATTTTATTGGAGAGGGAGGGGTTAATGTATGCCTGGTGCTTACTGACGTGTGTGGGGGGAGGTGACTGTGTGAGTCATGGACAGATCGGATGTCCAGCTATGCTGAACACTCCGATCTGTCACTCCCTGTCACTATGGAGATCCGCCCGCTGTGTTTACCCGAAAGATCGGGTAAAGATGAAAGTGCCTTCTGTGGTGACGTCTCTGGAGGGCTATGTTTTCAACAAAGTCTGTCATAATGTGCTAGTATGTGATGCATACTAGCACATTATGACTTAATTTGCCCAGTACCTATTTTTTTTTTTCTTTTCTTTTTTTTCTTTATGATGCCGTTTACTACCGCTTTAACTTTTCAAACTGCCTTTTATAATCTTCCCCCCCTCTTTCTACAAATGAGATGAAAGGGGGAGGTGTTGGTAGACCAAATCAGGCAAAGAGCCTAGGGGGTCAGTGCTGCTGCTCCTCAATGCTGATTGAATTGTTGTCACCCTAAGTGTTATTGGCATGATCACCAGGTAAAAATTAAGGGGGGAAAAAAAGTCTGGAAAAAAAAAATCAGCTGCCACACTTAAGGACTGGTAAGATGCCATATATGACATTATTTGTTTTTTGGTTTGAATACACTTTATTTATAAACTTGTTCTGTAGTTCTATACTTCTTACATAATTGCAGCATTTTATGTTCTTTGTCATTTTGGTGTCCCCTTATCTTATGGCATTACTGTAACCTGGGATTATTTTTACTATTTTTGTAGACACCTAAATACGGCAAAGGAAGGATTTACAGAAGCCAGTCTAGGACTTCTGGCAAACCAGAGGAAACGTCAGCTATTGATTGGCCTGCTAAAGTCTCTGAGAACAATTAAAACCCTGGTAATGCCCACTGAACACTGATCATTGTTTTCTGTGCCTTTACCGTTGTACAATGCCTGACCTTTCATTTTCTTTTCTTCATTCAGCAAAGAACTGATGTACGCCTCAGTGAGATGCTGGAGGTAAATACAGTGAATTTTTTTTTCTGGAATTTATTGTGAATCTATGGGATGAAATTAACCATTTCGCTGCCAGAACAGTTTTTGCTTCTTTTTTTTTTGCAAACGTTTAATCACTTTAGCCCCGGAAGATTTTGCTGCTCAAAGACCAGGCCCTATTTTGCGATTCAGCACTGTGTGACTTTAATGGACAATTGCGCGGTCGTGTGACTCTGTACCCAAACGAAATTGACATCCTTTTTTCCCCACAGAGCTTTCTTTTGGTGGTATTTGATCACCTGTGCGATTTTTTTATTTTTTTTGCGCTATAAAGAAAAAAGCGACAATTTTGAAAAAATAATATTTTTCAAAATTTTTTATATGAAATTCTCAAAAAAAAAAAACTTAAAAATCAAAATCTTTTAACATTTTAGGCCAATTTGTTTTCCTGCTACATATTTTTGGGAAAAAAAAATCGCAATAAGTGTATTTTGATTGGTTTGCGCAAAAGTTATTGCATTTACTAACTACGGGAAAGATTTATGTCATTTTTATTGTTGTTTTTTTTTTTTTTTTTTTTTTAACGTGTAATGGCGGCGATCTGCGTTTTTTTTTTTTTTTAACGGGACTGCGACATTGCGGCAGATAGATCGGACCCTCTGACTGACATTTTTGACACTTTTGGGGGTATCAGTGACATTACTACAGTAATCAGTGCTATAAATATGCACTGTTACTGTAAAAATGACACTGGCAGGGAAGGGGTTAAGTGTGTCCCTAGGGGCGTGATTCTAACTGTGGAGGGGCGTGACTTGTGATGTAATCACAGAGACATGCGATCCTACATAGCAGGATCGCATAGCCTCTGTGATTACTTTAGTGAGAATGACAGACGGCTGTGTTTACATCAGCCGTCTGTCCTTCTCTCACTGCAGAGGGAGATTGCGAGTAGCTGCAGAGGGAGATTGGAGCCGCCGGGCACACGCACTGACTCCCCAGCCGACGAGCGGGGGCGAGAGCGATCGCCCTGTCGCTCCTCCCAGGCTAGCGCCGTACATGTACAGCATTTTGCCTGGGAGCGTACAACTTGCGGGCTGTCGGCAAGTGGTTAAAAAATTATTTTCAGCCTAAAGATTACACAAAACCCCCAAACATTATATATTTTCTGAAGACAAACACCCTAGAGAATAAAATAGTGGTGGTTCCAATTTCATACATCACACCTTATTACCGCAAATGTCTAGGGAACACAAAATTTCAGTAAAAAGCACATTAAACTGAATTTTAGGGAAAAAAAAAACGCCATAAACGACCCAACTTTTTGGTAAAATAAAAAGAGGAGGTTGCACCAAGTAAATGGATACTCCACATATCCAACCTTAGATTTGTGTGCACCCGTGAAATGGTGACAAACTACAGTACACTATACTTTCTATAGGTGACGCTTCAAAGGCCCCCTGTAGGTATCCGTTTAGTGTTGCGGAGGAGGTCTGGTATTAGAATTATTGCCCTCCCTCCCGCAGATCACATTGCAAAACATCCTTTCCCGGCTAAGTGAGCCGAGGAAACTGAGAGTTTGACCCGGAAGTGACGTCAGAGGGTGTACGAGTGATCGGGCAGCTGCGGAGCCACCCAAATGCTCTCACCTGGCAGGCATGAAGAGTCTGCCTGTCAATTTCACACAAATATCCTGGTAGATGCAGCCACCAGATTGTGCGTTTAATTCCCTCACTGTCAAGTCAGTAAGGACCTGCTAGAAAAAGGGTTAAAGCATATTTTTGGGAGAATTCTGGCCTTTTTAAAAATTGCCATCTTTAATATGGATTTTTTAAAAGGCTCCTCTTTCTCCTTATTGGAGGTAAACTCCCCCCCCCCCCCCGTGGTTTTTTGATCTAATGGCATTAAAGTGTAATTAAAGACAAAACTGTTCTTTTTATTTATTTATTTTTTAAATTTTGGATAGAGTTGAGAGGGATTAGAACACCTGCCCCTTTTTACGGTTGTCTGTGTCCCCGTTAGGGAGATTCACCCTCTTTTTTTATTTACCTATTTACGATTAGCAGCGAACATGAGAGTATGAGAAAATCCCAAGTTATCTGAACACTGGTAGAGGAGAGTTCTTGTGACACACCAGATTTTCCTCACTTTCAAGGGATTTCCTCTCACTTCCTGTTTTGGCTGTGAGACAGGAAGTGAATGGTAATCTCCCCAATGGGACACAGATGGCAGAAAAAAAAAAACTGGCGAGAGTTATAACCCTCCCTTACTGTACCTAAAAATATGTTTTTCATTTAGTTGCATTTTAAGGCCTTTTGACACGTGCGAATGAAGCTGTTGTTGATTACATGTAGGAATCCCAGCTGGGGTTCCCGGCAAGTAAATGCAGGAGGAAGCCACATTGAAATCGCTGCCGCTTGCATGTAATAGCTCATTTATTACCAGCAGGTGATCGGCTCTGGACACAGTCTCCATCCAGGGCCCGTCACTCGCAGGTGATCTCTCTGTGAGCAATTTACATGCGAGCAGCCGTTATTAACTGCAGGAGTTGCCACCCTCCCATTGATTTAATTGGTGCTACCTCCCGCATCAAATTTATTTCAGGTACTTTTTATAGCACCATTTATTTACACAGCGCTGTACATATATATTGTACATTCACATCAGTCCCTACTCTTAAGGAGCTTACAATCTAAGGTCCCTAACTCACATTCGTACATACACATACTAGGGCCAATTTAGACAGGAGCCAATTACCACTTGCTGACCGCCCTATAGCAATTCTACTGCTACTGGGTGACAGCTGTACGCAGGATCACTTATATATACGTGATCCTGCACAACTGCCAGCAGGGGGAGCGCACGTGCCACCGGAGAGCCACTTCTGCTGTGATTCACAGGAGAAGCAAATCTGCGTGTCCGGGGGACTCAATGTATGCCGAGACCCGCTTGTCCTTAGTAAAAAGCAGAGAACTGAGATATGCCTATGTAAACAAAGCCTTTATCCATTCTGACAGGGGAGAAGGGACGATCCTGTGTCTCTGCAAAGCAGGGGACTAGAATTGATCTCTTCCCCTAGTGAAAGCAGCACACTGTGTACACATAAACACTGGCTAGACACGCAGTTAACTCTTTGATTGCCCTAGATGTTTAACCCCTTCCCAGCCAGTATCATTAGTACAGTGACAGTGCATATTTTTAGTACTGATCACTTTATTAGTGTCACTGTCAAAAATGTGTGCAATTGTCTGCTGCAATATCGGAGTCCCGCTATAAGTCGCTGATCGCCCCCCATTACTAGTATAAAAATTCCATAAATATATCCCATAGTTTGTAGACGCTATAACGTTTCTGTAAACCAATCAACATACGCTTATTGAGATTTTTTACTAAAAATATGTAGCAGAATACATATTGACCTAAATTTATGAACACATTTTATTTTTTGCATTTTTTTATTTATTTTTTATAGCTGAAAGTAAAAAAAAATTGTCAGTATTTTTTTGTTTATAGCGCATAAATTAAAAACTGCAGTGGTGCTCTAATACCACCAAAAGAAAGCTTTTTGTAGGGAAAAAAAAGGACATAAATGTTATTTTGGTACAGCGCCGCACGACCCCCACAATCGTCGGTTGAAGTGACACAGTGCCGTATAGCAAAAAATGGCCTGGTCAGAAAGAGGGGGTACACCTTCTGGAGGTCAAGTGGTTAACTTGCCAGCATGTCTTTGGAGTGTGGGAGGAAAACGGAATGCCCTGAGGAAAACCACGCAGGCATCGGGAGAACATGCAAACGCTAGGCAAGTAGTACTGTGGTTGGAATTCGAACCAATGACCCTGGTGCTGCTAGGGGGGGAAGTGCCAACCACTAAAGCCCCGTACACACGCACAGATCGTCATCATACAAACGTCGGCGGACGAAAGATCTGCCGATTGTACGCGTGTTAGTATGGTGCCTCCGACAGCTGTCTGCACACAATCCGCGGACAAGAGTCTTTCTTGCAAACATAAAAATTTTTGTATGCCGACACCAGAACGGACGATAGTTCGCCAGTCAGTACAGAAATCAGCCGACAGACCGCAGATTTGCAAGACTGGGCATGCTCAGAAAATAAAAAACACAGGGAAAGTTAACCATTACATGACATCACTTCTGCAGTCATCTGAAGTCTGCGGACAAAATTCTTGTGCTGTCCTTGTGCTGTCTTTGCACTTTTCAACAGACACCGACATCCCGGGGAGAAAAGACGAACATTTGTATGACGACGATCTGTGCGTGTGTACGGGGCTTTAGACACTGTGCTGCTGGGAACTGGGAACCCCCACTGCAGTTCTCACCTTTAATTGGTGGCAGACCGCATTCCCAAGGCCAAATTGAGGATTCACACTGTTTTCCCATGACCGAAGGGCCCCAGGCTGTTCTACACCCTCTGACCAAATGGCCATGAGTCCCTACATTCTCAGTAGAGTCCTTCAGTCTTCCATGCTAAATGATGGTGGGCATTATTCAACCCAGTAAATGGAGGGCATCTTGTGGGGAAGAAGAGGTACTCCGTGGGACAGTTCTGGATTGAAAGTAAGTATTGCAGCATGTTTTTTTTTTTTTTTTTTTTATAAATAAAAGGGCCAGGGCACATTTTTGAGAAATAAAAATGTAGCCTTTAGCTGGGCTTTAAAGGGGGATAGTTTTGAGTAAACATTTAGTTGGTTGTAAAATGAAAAGCTTTTAAATTGAGACAGATTTATATTTCTATTAACCAATCCATAATAACAACATTATGACCACTGACGACAAGTAAAGTAAAAATCATAACTATACTTAAAACTTGCTCCTATACCTAAAGTGGTTGTAAACTTCTGACCTGAAATTTAAACAAAGCATATCCATCTATAGTGTGTATTTGTCTCAATCCAGAGCACTAAAGCCCCGTACACACGGGTGGAAATTCGGCCGGGAATTTTCGTCCGACGACCGATCTGCCGATTTTCGGCTTGTTAGTATGATGCTGCCTTTTTCGGCCGAAAAAATCCTGGTGTGCAGGCTATAAAATTTTTTGTCGAACATCAAAACATGTCCGATTTTCGTCTCATTAGTGCAGATTTCGATGGGGAAAAATCTGAAGACTAGGCATGCTCAGAGATGAAAGACACATACAAAGCAATCCAACACATGACATCACTTCTGAAGTAGAATTCTGTCGTGCGGGAAAATTTGTGTGCAGTCTAGAGCACATTCCAACCAACAGACAGCACTCTGGACAAAAGACGGACGACCGGTCGGCGGAAATTCGTTGCGTGTGTACGAGGCTTAAAGCCCCGTACACACGCACAGATTGTTGGCCGTAAATTGTCGGCCAACGTCCGATCGGCCGATTTTCGGCTTGTTAGTGTGATGCTTCCGACAACCAACTGCGACTTTTCGGCCAAAAAAAATCTGGTGTGCATGCTATAAAATTTTTGTTGGCCAGCAACAGAACGGCCGATTTGTTCCTCAGTCAGTACAGATTTCAGCAGACAAAAATCAGATGAGCAAGACTGGGCATGCTCAGAGAAGAAAAAACACACGGAAAGTCAACCATCACATGACATCACTTTTGAAGTTGGTTTTTGTTGGCAAGTCTAGAGCACATTTCAACCAACAAACACTGGACAAAAGACGGCCGATCGGTCGGCCAACAATCTGTGCGTGTGTACGAGGCATTAGTGTCATTTCTGTCTGCTGCCTACTTCCTCTGCTAAACAGCATCTTCTAAAGAGTCACTTCTGAGATGTTTTCCTGACACCGAGGAAAAAAGGTGACAGCAGAGGGACCTCCAGCACACAACCTGTGATTGACATCCTCGGCTCTATTCCTGTGTGCTGTTTGAATTGGGATGTGTTCCTTCCCTCCAGTCAGCTTTCAGAACTCTTCTTACTGAGATCTGCAAAGTGTAGGACACTGCTCCCAGTTTGTTATCCATGTACGTACAGTGTACATTCGGGGCCGGTGCACCAAGTCAACTGACATGAATGGGACTGCCTGTGCTGGAATGCATGGAACCCTTGTGCATCCCAGTGCGGGTAAACACGCCCTCACATGGCCATTCAATGTAGTATGTCTGTGTGAAGAAGGCCTAAAAAGACTATAGTTTGCCTTAGAATTTATATTTGTATTTCCTCTAAAGATTAATGTTTCTCTTACGTCCTCCGACAGTCGCCGCCTCTTCATATTCGTCACATATGGGGTATTAGACTTTGCTCCGAAGGAGTAGCTAGGCAACAGAATATGTTAACAATAAAGCTTTAACATATCCCACCCTCAAGGGGTGGTCCCCTCAGTCAATACCCTCCTACTTCCTGCAACCATATCCCAGTTTTAATGTCTAGCTTGTCAGGAGTGGCTGGCTCTCTCTGTGCTGGGACTTTTTGTCCCAGACTCTTTCTTCTTTTTAATATTTTATTTGAGTTTTTTCTCTACCTTTACTTAGCTGTTGTTTTTGTCACCATTTTCTTGTAGCCTCCATAGGCTTACATAGAGCGCCCTGGCAGCATCACTTCCTTTTTCCTGGAACACCGGTCGAGGCAGCAGCAGCAGCGGGGTCTCCTCAGGTTTTATCCTTCTATTCCTGTTGTCCATTGCCTGTATTCAGTCTGTATATTCCCTGTGGGGGTCTCATTGTGCCTGAGTGTGTGCGGTGGGCTGCGCTTACCGCGCTTGCTGAAAGGGGGCAGTTAACCCTTGGTTGTCTGGCGTACAGGGGCAATGGATTCTCAGGAGGGCAAGTTTCCCACAGTATTGGTGGAAAGCCAGGGGACCGCTGTTTCCCCCCCAGGGGGGGATTTAGCCACTATTGTGGCTGGCCTTGCTGCCCAGGTGCAAATGCTGGTGGCTGCTCAATCTACTAAACGGCCCAGAGTTACTCTGTCCTCCGATTCTGAGGGTGAAGGTGATGGGGCTGTTCTGGCAGGGACCCCCCTATCGGGGTCCCGCTCCTCTCTTGATCTGAGGTAGAGGCTGAGGTTGAGGGGGTTGATAATTCTCCCCCTGGCTCGCCTGAAGAGCTTGCAATCATGGATGAGTTGATTGCTTCCATTAAGCAGACGCTACGTTTGCAGGACGAAGTGTGTCCCCCCGCTGCCTTGGCGGCTTATGGGACGCAGAGAAAACGCAGGACGCCGCAGGTTTTTCCCTGCAATGCTGATTTTCAGCGCGCTGTAAAGGATCAATGGCGCGATCTGCGCAAACCTTTTGCGGTACCAAGTAAATTCAAGCTGCGTTATCCTTTCTCCCCTGCCACTGATGAACGGTGGTGTGTGCCTCCACCAGTGGATCATGCAATTGCGGTTTTGAACAAAGCCACTGCGATTCCTGCAGAGGGATCCCCTGTTTTCCGTGATGCCACGGATAGGAGACTGGAGTCTCTTGCCCGTCATACTTATTCTGTTACGGGTTCTATGCTTAAGGCTCTATTTGCTTCTCTTATGGCGGCCCAGGCGATCGCAAGTTGGACGCAGATGCTTAGGCGCGTCCTAGTGGCCGATTCGGCCTCGGCGGCGACCCTGGACATGGTGGATCAGATCCACCAGGGTGTCATGTATCTGTGTGATGCGGACCTGGACATGATTCCGTTGGCTGCACGTGTGCACAGCGTGGCGGTGTTGTCTCGCCGCCTGGTTTGGTTGAAATGTTGGTCGGTGGACCAATCTTCACGTAAAACCTTAGCCAATCTCCCTTATGATGGGTCTCGCCTTTTTGGGGAGTCCCTGGATGTGTTGATTAAGGGGATCACCGGGGGTAAGAGCACTCTCTTGCCCCATTTCCCCAAGGCTAAGGGGGCTTCTGGGAAGAAGCATGCGAATGCCAATCCGGACCTGCGGCCCATAACAGTTCGGCCTGAAGGGGCGCCCTCACCCAGTATTGGGGTGGGGGGACGCTTGCTCGGTTTTCTTCAACCCTGGTTGGCCCGTGTGCGGGACAGATGGGTTCTGGAAATCGTTCGATCTGGTTACAAGATCGAGTTTCTCTCTCGGCCAGAGAGCAGATTTTTTCCCTCAAATCTACAACTGTCTCCAGAGCGCCTGCGGGATCTGCACCTGGCGGTGCGGGACCTGAGGGCTCAGGGAGTGGTGGTTCCGGTGCCTCATCGGGACAGATTTCGGGGGTTTTATTCCAATCTGTTCACCGTGCCCAGAAAGGAGGGCAAGGTTCGTCCAATTCTGGACTTGAAAGCTCTGAACCGCTCTGTGCGGGTTCGCAAGTTCCGCATGGAATCCCTGCGCTCGGTGGTGGCTGCCCTGGTTCCGGGGGAATTCATGGCCTCCATCGATTTGAAGGATGCGTATCTTCACATCCCCATATTTGAGGGTCATCAGAGATACCTTCGATTTGCCATTGCGGAGGATCACTACCAGTTCGTGGCGTTGCCCTTCGGGCTCGCCTCGGCTCCGCGGGTCTTCACCAAGGTGCTTGCACCGGTTCTGGCATTATTGAGGGCCCAGGGCATTTCTGTCCTGGGGTATCTGGACGACATTCTGATTCGGTCTGCGACCAGTCAGGGTCTGGAGAAGGACCTGTCTGTCACGATGCAAACTCTGCAGGAGTTCGGTTGGACGATAAATGTTCCAAAGTCGACACTGAGTCCGTCGGTTCGTCTTCCCTATCTGGGAATGATACTGGACTCGGTGCAGGCGAAGGTCTTCCTGCCGGAAGACAAACTCAGGACTCTTCAGGAGGAAGTCAGGTCCCTCAGGGACGTTCCGAACTCGTCTCTGCGGACGTGTATGAGGTGTCTGGGATTGATGGTCTCGGCTTTCGAGGCGATTCCTTTCGCGCAGTTTCACACGCGGGGTCTCCAGGCGGAGATCTTGTCCAAGTGGGACGGGCGACCTCAATCTCTGGATCTTCAGATCTCGTTGAGTCATCGCACCAGGGAAAACCTTCTGTGGTGGCTCCAGTCCCCGTTGGTGTCCGGGGGCAAGTCGTTTCGTCCGATCTCGTGGACGATAATCACCACGGATGCCAGCCTGTCGGGCTGGGGTGGTGTTCTGGGCGTTCTGTCCGCCCAGGGGACCTGGTCGGAGGGGGAGTCTTCCCTCCCGATCAACATTCTGGAATTGCGTGCGATAAGGCTCTGTCTTCATCGCTGGACGGACCGGCTGCAGGGCTACCCGGTTCGGGTACAGACGGACAATGCCACGGCGGTGGCCTACATCAACCACCAAGGGGGCACCAGGAGTGCCCGAGCGGCTCGAGAAGTGGCCGACATTCTGTCTTGGGCCGAGACTCATGTCCCGGCGATAACGGCGGTTCACATTCCGGGAGTGGAGAACTGGCAGGCGGACTATCTGAGTCGCCAGACCCTGGATCAGGGGGAATGGTCTCTCCATCCGGCTGTCTTCCAGATGTTGTGCGCGAAGTGGGGTCTTCCAGATGTGGACCTGTTCGCGTCTCGCCTCAACTACAAGGTGAAGAGGTTCGTGGCAAGGACGCGCGACCCTCGGGCAGACGCGTCGGACGCGTTAGTGGCCCCGTGGCATCAGTACAGGCTGATGTACGCGTTTCCACCGATTCAGTTGCTGTCCCGGTTCCTTCGCAGGTTACACTCGGAACGCAGCACGGTGATTCTTGTGGCGCCGGACTGGCCTCGCCGGTCCTGGTACGCAGACCTCGTGAATCTGGCGGTCGACGCCCCCTGGCGTCTGCCTCTTCGGGACGATCTACTGTCTCAAGGACCGATTTACCATCCTGCTTTACAGTCGCTGGCTTTGACGGCCTGGCTGTTGAGACCGAGGCCCTGAAGGAGAAGGGTCTCTCTCCAGAGGTTGTTCATACCTTGATCAACGCGAGGAAGTCTTCCTCGGGAAAGGTTTATTACCGTACTTGGAAGGCCTATTTTGCCTGGTGTGAGTCCAGGGGGTTTTCACCCCGCACGTACTCGGTTTCCCGTGTGCTGTCTTTCCTTCAGACGGGTGTCGATCAGCGTTTGGCGCTGGCTACGATAAAGGGTCAGGTGTCTGCGCTGGCCGTTCTGTTTCAACGCCCCGTGGCTTCCAACTCCTTGGTTGGCACTTTTATTCAGGGTGTGCGGCATCTGGTTCCTCCTAGGAGGGATCCTTTGCCCCCTTGGGACTTGAATCTCGTCCTATCTGTGTTACAACGTGCTCCTTTTGAACAGATCAGGGAGGTCTCGTTGTCTATGTTGTCCAAAAAGGTCGCCTTTTTGGTGGCGATCACTTCGGCTCGCAGAGTGTCGGAACTGGCGGCTTTGTCCTGCAAGTCTCCGTACCTGGTTGTTCATTTGGATAAGGTGGTCTTGCGACCTAATCCTTCCTTTCTGCCGAAACGAGTTTCGGAATTCCATCTTAACGAGGATATTGTTTTGCCTTCGTTGTGCACGAAGCCTAAACATCCAAAGGAGGTGAGATTGCATTCTCTGGATGTTGTTCGGGCGATTAGGGTTTACCTTAAATCGACTGAGTCTTTTCGAAAGACGGACTCCTTGTTTGTTCTTCCAGAGGGTCCTCGGAAGGGCATGGCGGGTTCCGCCTCTACCATTGCCAAATGGATCAGGCAGACCATTGAACAGGCCTATGCCTTGCAGGGGAAGGTTCCCCCTGTGCCTGTGAAGGCGCACTCTACTAGATCTCTGAGTGCGTCTTGGGCCTGTCGTCATGGGGCTTCTGTAGCCCAGGTGTGTAAGGCGGCGACTTGGTCGACCGTACACACTTTCACAAAATTCTACAAAGTAGATGTTCAGGCATCGGCGGATGCTTCCTTTGGCCGCAAGGTTCTTAGTGCGGCTGTTCCCTAGGGTCCCTTGTTGGGGACTCCTGGCTGTTGGGATAAGTTTTGTATCCCCTGGTTTTTTGTCTTTTCCTGGGTTGTTGCTCCTGTTGAGCACTTATTTTTGCTGTTGCCCAGCTGGTTTCCTTCCTTTGGTAAGGTTCCTTTCTTTGATGTGGAGACTGCGTTGCCTTTCGGCGCGGATGCGTTTCCCACCCCTCATGTTTGCACTGCTTTGGGACGTCCCCATATGTGACGAATATGAAGAGGCGGCGACTGTCGGAGGACGTAAGAGAAAACGGAATTTTTGTAAAATCTTACCTGTAAAATTCCTTTCTCTGAGTCCTCCGACAGTCGCCGCCCCCGCCCCTCTTTTGGGGTTTGAATGTATACTCTACTGCTATTCCACTAAAACTGAGATATGGTTGCAGGAAGTAGGAGGGTATTGACTGAGGGGACCACCCCTTGAGGGTGGGATATGTTAAAGCTTTATTGTTAACATATTCTGTTGCCTAGCTACTCCTTCGGAGCAAAGTCTAATACCCCATATGTGACGAATATGAAGAGGCGGCGACTGTCGGAGGACTCAGAGAAAGGAATTTTACAGGTAAGATTTTACAAAAATTCCGTTTTTTCATAGTCCATTTGTAACTTGCTCTTCAGCTGTTCTCTCCATGAAGTGTTGTCTCAGATGAGCCGGCAGTTTATTGCACTTCTCCAGGACTTAGAGCCTCGCTGTATAAATCATTTCACTCGAGAATCTTGAGTTAAGGCTTTGCTGTTAAAATAATGGTAAAGGGGATTTATTTCTAAGCTGGGTTTTATATGGTTGTGCATTTGAGCTTTATTTGGTTGTGCAGCTTTCACACTGTATTTCAAAGTACCTCAGTGATTAGTTTTTTTCCGTCCCCCTCTCCTTGTTCATCATTCAGTGAAACATACATCCTGGAAAGACTTTGATTCAATTTTTCAGCAGTTTCACTGCAGTATATATAGCCGGGATTGTCATTGACGGATGTGTGATTGTGTACCATGTAGTCCTCCTGTAAATCTACATTGTGATACAGCTTAAAGGAAAACCAGAGTGTACTTTCTGTGAGTGTATATCTTGAGTTATTGTTCCCCATATTTTCCCTAGGATAAGGCTTTCACACATTTTACTTATTTGCTGGGCTGTCATTTTAGTACAGCCGTGGCCAAAAGTTTTGAGAATGACACAATTTTTATAAAGTCTGCTGCCTCAGTTTTTATGATGGCAATTAGCACATACCTTAGAATGTTATAATAAGTGATCAGATGAATTGCAATTATTGTAAAGTCCCTCTTTGCAATGAAAATACATTTCATCTCCAAAAAAAAAAACACATTTCCACTGCATTTCAGCCCTGCTGCAAAAGGACCAGGTGACATCTCAGTGATTCTTTCATTAACACAGGTGTCAGTGTTGACAAGGACAAGGCTGGAAATCACTCTAATGCTGATTGAGTTAGAATAACAGTCTGGAAGATTTAAAAGGAGGTGGGTGCTTGAAATCTTTGCTCTTCCTCTAGCTTTGGTTATCTGCAAGGAAACACGTGCAGTCATCATTGCTTTGCACAAAAAGGGATTCACAGATAAGGATTTTGCTGCTACTAAAATTGCACCTAACTCAACCATTTATCGGATCATCAAGAACTTCAAGGTGAGAAGTTCAGTTGTTGTAAAGAAGGCTTCAGGGCGCCCAGGAAAGTGCAACAAGTGCCAGGACTGTCTCCTACAGTTGATTCAGTTACGGGATCAGAGCACCACCAGTGCAGAGCTTGCTCAGGAATTGCAGCAGCCAGGTGTGAGTACATCTGCACGCACAGTGAGGAGAATACTTTTGAAGGATGGCCTGGTGTCAAGAAGGGCAGCAAAAAAGCCACTTGTCTCCAGGAAAAACATCACGGACACACTGATATTCTGAAAAAGGTACAGGGATTGGACTGTTAAAGACTGGGGTAAAGTAATTTTCTCTGATGAATCCCCTTTCCGATTGTTTGGGGCATCCCGAAAAAACCTTGTCCGGAGAAGAAAAGGTGAGCGCTACCATCAGTCCTGTGTCATGCCAATAGTAAAGCATCCTGAGACCGTTCATGGGTGGGGTTGCTTCTCTGCCAAGGGAGTGGGCTCACTCACAATTTTGCCTAAGAACACAATCATGAATAAAGAATGGTACAAAAACATCCTCCTAGAGCAACTTCTCCCAACCATCCAAGAACAGTTTGGTGAGGAACAATGCCTTTTCCAGCATGATGAAGCACCTTGCCATAAGGCAAAAGTGATAACCAAGTGGCTCGGGGAACAAAAAATGTAAATTTTGGGTCCATGGATAAGAAACTCCCCAGACCTTAACCCCATGGAGAACTTGTGGTCAATCCTCAAAAGGCGGGGGAACAAAAAAACCCCCACAAATTCAGACAAACTCTAAGCATTGATTATGCAAGAATGGGCTGCCATCAGTCAGGAGTTGATTAACAGGATGCCCGGACGTATTGCAGAGATCTTGAAAAAGAAGGGTCAACACTGCAAATATTGACTCTTTGCATAAACTTCATGTAATTGCTAATAAAAGCCTTTGACACTTATGAAATGCATGTAATTCTACTTCAGTATACCATAGGAACATCTGACAAAGGGATCTAAAAACACTGAAGCAGCAGACGTTGTGAAAATTTAATATTTGTGTCATTCTCAAAACTTTTGGCCACAGCTGTAGTGAAAGTGAACTCCAACAACAAAATAAAATGCTGAAAAATATTTGTTAATCTATTCAGCGAGTCTAATATTTTATATAATTCCATGCCATGGCATAGCCAGGCAGGTGACAGCACTACTTCCTGTTTCAACTTGGCACTACCTGCTATGAGAAATAACAAACAAAAACAAAAATTCTCAGCTCAACCTACCAACCAGCCTGCAACAAACCAAATTGTTTTAACAGTTCACATTAAAAACAGGGGTTTAGTTAGCATGTACACTCACTACTTTACATTGTAGCAAAGTGTCATTTCTTCAGTGTTGTCACATGAAAAGATATAATAAAATATTTTAAAAAATGTGAGGGGCGTACTCATTTTTGTGACCTACTGTAATTGTCCTCAGCAATTAGTCTGTCTGTGCTCATTCCTTCATCCCTTCTCCATTGGCATGAGCAGAGAAACTTTTATGACTTGAGCACTTAAAAGAGAAATGGGGCCAAAGCCTTTTTGGCCATACTTCTGTGGGCCACAGGAGTGCTAAAGCTCTCTGTCAGCTGACATCACAGGGCAGGTCCAGTCTCTGCAGGGATCCCTGCAATCGGATCCAATTAGATGCCTGACCGGCAGTTGGCTCTGCCTCTCTGTGCACTTTGAGAGGCTGAGCCAGCCTCTTCCGCTCCCTCCATAGCCCAAGGCTCCAGTGAGCGCTGGAGGGGCAGAGCAAAGAGCCAGTGACTGACTGGTCTCTGAAGACTGACAACTGAGCAATCAGTGGTCTTTGCTCAGTTCTCGGTGTGGAGGCAGCAGGGGACAGATACAGCATCAGATCGATCCTGCATCTAAGTAGGTTAGCATAATTGTTTACTTTTTTAGAAACTTGCACTTCTTCTTTCAAGTCTTAGGTTTAAGCTGGTCCAGAAGACATTTTGACAGTTGGAATGAGTGTGCATTCATGTCCAACCATTCTTTAAAGCCGGGTACACACAGATCGGAATTCAGCTGGTTCAGCAGTAACGGGATGATATTTTGTACCTGGGAAATCCCCATCTGTTCAACAGATGCTGATCTAATGACCGGCTTCTGTATAAAACTGTCTTGCTTGAAAACCAGCATTCAATCAGCTCTTGCAGCCAATGGCTGCAATGCTGATCTGTGTATTATGACAGGGGAGAGTCCCCCCTGACAGAAAACAATAGCACATCAGGAGAGAGCGGAGAGATCCCTGCATCCACTTTGCGTGCATACAGGGATCTGTAATATTTTTTTTTTTTCTTCTCTTTAACCTGCGGGTTTAGTGACAAAAAACTTTGCATGTATACCGAGCTAAATGTCTAGAGGCAGATAAATGTCACATTGCTGTGAAGGATCTTGATAGCTTTATGGTGTTGTCATTGTAGGAGGAAGATTACCCTGGAGCTATTCAACTATGTTTGGAGTGTCAGAAAGCAGCAAGTACTTTTAAACACTACAGCTGTATAAGGTAAGGGTTTCTTTTTAGGTTCACCAGTACTTGTAGGTGTATTAAAGTAGATGGGGTTGATCAGATGAGCAGGTTGTAGATGCACATTGTGTTTTATTGCCACGTTTATTGTTGCAGCAGAGAACTTGCAGGCCAAAGCAACTGGCTTATTCAAAATGAAAAAAACAAACCTGAAATGCAGTTCAGCGTGGTTATTTTCTAAACAGAGAAGCATACTTTGCATTTACTTAAGTATTACACTATGTGGAGTATTTTTTATTTCTTGCACTCCACGGCATATCCTGAGTTATGTTAGATGAGTTGGATGACTTGGGAGTCTCTGCTAAATATTATAGAAAGTTATGTTTGAATAGTTCTAGTACATTTTTGGGCTTCATATGAAGATTGTCCTCTTCCATAATGTCGGTCTCTCTTTTTAATTGAGTGTTTGCTGACCACTCTTATTAGGAGGTCACAGGCATTCTGATAAGCTTTGCATGAGTGAATGAACGCGCACATTGTATAATAATAACTGTAGGTGGCCACCAATAAATATCAAATGCTATTATAGGAGAGTTAACCACTAAGCATACAATTGTGATTAGAGATGCGGTAGTTTCACATTCGGAGCATAGAACCATCCTAATTCCAAATTTAAATGTCCCGTTCCTCTCATTTGTATTGATTCATAAAGGGGCATATGATTTCAAACCCTCAAGTTATTTAGAGTAGACATGATTGTATTGGTCCTATAGAGATATTCCTGTTTGCAGTTACGCAATTTCCTTTCCAAGATGTCCCACTATAACACTGGGCTCATTTATACTCTGGACCAGGATTATTCCAAACTCATGTGTTGAAACACCAGGTCATACATTCCTGTGAGAGGGAGGTAACATAAGCATACAGATATGAAGATACTCTAATATTTATGGGCTGGATCCCTTTTTGTGTTGCCTCAGTCTTATTCCTTCTATTAGCCCATTGTTCTAGTGTGACGTTTTGGAAAGCGGTATTTTTCATGCAATTTTCTGATTGAAGGAGCTAGTATGACTCTGAAACGCGTTGGGCATGTTTCTCGGCATGTACAATTTATGTGAAGTATACAGATTATTGTATTGTAAGACCCTATGCCTTTTTTGGATATTTTATGCATGTACAATTTTGTCATTTTTAAATGATCATAGAATAAAACTATATTTTATGATATAATTATTATTTAAGCCTTTAAAGTCCCATACCAATGGGGGGATTCTGCCTTTGTTCATATTCTGATTGTGTGTACTAGGCTTTAATAGAAGTTTGTTCTTGTCCTGAAGGATACAGGGTGTGTACCTGATTTCCCGGGAGGATGTTTGTATACCTGTACAGTAAAACCTTGGATTGAGAGTAATCTGGTCTGAGAGTGTTTTGCAGGACAAGCAAAATGTTTTAATATAAATTTTGACTTGATAAAGATTTGATGTCTTGATATACAAGAAGCACCATGTCACAACTGAGTGCAAAAGAGAAGTGTAGCAATATGGTTCCATTTAATGAAGGTACAACATTTAGCGACTCACATGGTTGATGAATAAATCTAAGTATGCAGGCATCCGGGTTAAAGCTGTCCACATAGACCGTCCTCCGCATCGCCATCAATGTCATCCCTTCCTCGCTGCGCTCCACGAGCACTTCAAGGCTCACTTTCAGATCACTCTACTGCAGGGTAGTCTTCCCGGGCACGATTGCAGACTGTCAGCGGTAAAAGCCGGCAGCGCAGAGGACGGTCTATGTGGACAGCTTTACCCCGGATGCCTGCATACTTAGATGTGCCTCTTTTAACCACTTCAGCCCGGAAGGTTTTACCCCCTTAATGACCAGGCCATTTTTGGGATTCGACACTGCGTTATTTTAACAGAAAATTGCACGGTTCTGCGACGCTGTAACATCGCGCAAACAGAATCGCAGGATGCATGACACACAAAAAGGTACAGGAGCTTCTTTTGTGCGTCATGCGTCCTGCGATTCTGTTTGCGCGATGTTACAGCGATTCGGCAGGCGGAAATCGCGGCAACATCGCACAGCGTTTGGGGTGCCATTGCAAATCACGGGCATCGCACAGGCGTCCTGCGATTTGCAATGATTCCGGATCGCGGGCATAATCGTGGTGATTCTTCCCGTGATCCGCTACGCCCACATGTGTACATAGCCTAAACTGAAGGATTTATGAATAAATAGTTGTGTAAAAAACCTTCTGAGTTTCTGTTATTTCTTAGGTGGAAATTAGCTTCGATATAAGAGTTCTTTGGATTTCAAGTATGTTTCCAAAATGTATTATGCTCGCAATCCAAGGTTTTACTGTATAAGCAACAAATAGGCTGTTGGGGGTCACAAAAGTGGAGATGGCACGTTTAAATCATCGTTATATTGAGTTTATTTTACGGATTTTTATTTATGATAAGAGCACTGGTGATTGGGATTCTCTCTACAATTTATGATCACGGACATTTGTGTAAAATTTAATATCACGGACATTTTTTCTTTTTTTTCACTATATTGTTTTATTATATTGATTGATTGGTTTAGCACTATATTGCTATATTTTATTTATTTAACAGGAAAAATTCACACTATATATATATTGTATATATGTATATGAATTACTTGCGGTTGATGGGAGAATTCTATCTTTTTGCACATCACGGATAAAGATACACGGATTAATTACACATCATATATTTTGCGCAGCACAATTTATAATTCACAAATAGGCTGCATTTAATTTACACAATATATACCTTAAAGCTGAACTCTGAGCAAACCACTGAATGCACAGACTATAAACACACACAATAGATTTGTATTTCTGTCCATCCAGTTCTGAGGTTTACACAGCTCTGCCACAAAGCACAGCCCTGTCTGATGGGCCAGGAGACCTGATTTTTCTTTGCTGCGATTAAGTAAAGCAGCCCGGGATGTGGAGGGAAAGAAAACTGCTTGATTCCTCCATCAATACAGTTAGTGTTGATGGGGGAATCCCCTCCTGCAGCGCTGTTGTGTTCTACCTGCGGGGAGCCTTCGCTGTCTGCAGAGCAAAATGATCAATGCTGGCTGCTTTAGCCACCGGCAGTGATTGCATGAAAAAGTCAATGAATTGACTTCAGTACAACCAGCCTGCCCGTAGATGGATCATATTTTGGCGGAAACGGCTGAGATTTGATTTGTCTATGGCCAGCTTAACACTTACAGGTCTCCTTTTCTCAGCCTGTGACTGGACAGTGGAAGCAGAAGCAGCAGACTGATGAGCTCTTCTCTCTGTCATTCTGTTCTCTCCTCCTATCAGCATATTCCTTATTAGCACAAGAGCACCGCAGCAGAGCTAAATAGTCCTTTCATGCTGCTTCTCCCTTTTCCCTATCTAAACTCTGCTGTATTTGGAGTAAGAACGCGCGATTAATCATTAGAAAATCGCAATCTCGATTTCAACTCCCCTCACGATCTTAATCCAGCATTTCCACTATTCAGTGCAGAGCCGTTCTCTGCTCACAGCTGACAGATGTAAAAAAAAAAAAAAAAAGCCAAAGTTTATCATAACATTGCTCAGCAAAATGAAATATTGTATTTGGTTCTTTCAGATATAAGGGATGAACTTCAGTCTGTAAATGAGGTCAGTATAAACCACTTAAAGACTAAGGCCTCTTTCACACGGAGCGGGCTGTATTTCGATCCGCTCCGGCACTTTTTTTTTTTGACGGACACGGATGACACTTGTCATCCGCTCCGTATGTCCGTATATCATCCCATCCGTTTGCAGATGATATACGGACATAATGTAAGTCTATGGGGATTGTGGATGTCAGCGGATGACACCGCTGACATCCGATTTTGCGTCCTTTCCGTTTTTTAAACGTAGGAAAAATAGGGTTCTGTTCCGTTCCAAAAAATGGAACAGAACTGAAAGGACGCAAATCGGATGTCAGCGGATGGTTATCCGCTGACATCCGCAATCCCATTGACATGCATTATCTACGCATTTCATCAGCAAACGGATGGGGTGATATATAAACATACGGAGCGCCCGTGTGCAAGAGGCCTAAGACTTTTTCTGACACCACTTAAGGACCGGAAGGATTTCCCCCCTTTAATGACCAGGCCATTTTTTGCGATATGGCACTGTGTTCCTTTAACTGACAATTGCGCGGTCATGCGACGCTGTACACAAATAAAATTGATGAAAAGCAACAATTCTGGAAAAAAAAACAATATTTTTTACTTTTGCTTAAAAAAAAAAAAACATTTCCAGTAAAAAAAAATAAAAAAATCAAATTTTTTCATAGATTTAGACCAATACCTATTCTGCCACATATTTTTGGTAAAAAAAATCCCAATAAGTGTACATTGATTGGTTTGCGCAAAAGTTATCGCGTCAACAAACTAGGGGAAAGATTTGTCATTTTTCTTTTTTTTTCTAGTAATGGCGGCAATCTGCGATTTTTAGCGGGACTGCGACATTGCGGCGGACAGAACGGACCCCTAATTGACACTTTTTGGGGGGGGGGACCAGTGACATCACTACAGTAATCAATGCTAAAAATATGCACTATTACTGTACTAATGACACTGGCAGGGAAGGGGTTAACTCCAGGGGCGATCAAAGGGTTAAGTGTGCTCCTAGGGAGTGCTTTCTAACTGTGTGGGTGATGCACTTAGTGGATGAACACAGGGACCTGTATTCCTAAATCTCTGTCTCTGACAGAACAGCGGTCTGCCTTGTTTACATAGGCAGACCACTCTTCTGTCTCCATGGGGAGCGATCGCGGGTGCCTGGCCAGCACTATTACAGGAAGCGACGTACAGGTATGTCATTTTGCATAATAGAGCCAACCTGCCACAGTGAAATTACAGTGGATGGTTGGCAAGTCGTCAAGTGGTTAAAATCAGTCTTTTTTGCTAGGGATTTTTTAGTTTTTTTACATGCTGTCACCAGTGCAGTACAGCGTCTTCCTATAACTGGTGGGCTGGTGATCAGGGACACAGACTGGTGACAGTATGTAAAAATGTTTATAGATAGATAGATATCTATGTATGTATGTATGTGTGTGTATATTATTTCAATTTTGTTTATTACTTTTTTTTTTTGTTTTACAATTTTTTTTTAACACACTGTGGCCAGAGCAAATACAGTGTTACTATTGCAACTATTGTACTACTCTGGGGAAGTGATCACGATTTTTTTTTAATTTTTGTTTTACACCAAGCGCCATTTGTCTATAGGCTGGGCTAGTACTGGTTTATTTGTGTCTGCTAATCTGTAGTATTAAGAAGTAAAAGGAAGCAAGGAATGACATTACCTGCTTGTACAGCTCCCCCCCCCTTAGTGTTTTCTCATTCTGTTTTAATTTGAACTCCGGCCTTGTATCCAGTCTTGCAGCAGTTCTACAGTCTCCTCTCTTGTATTGAAATCACTTGCTCTGATTTTGCTGCACCTTACAATGTGCTTTCAGAAGCTGCAGAAAAAAAGAGCCTACCTTTTTTTCCTGGCTAGAGAACATCCAGCATCATCTTGGTCTTTTCTCCCCAGCCTGACTGTCCTTGGCCCTGCCCTTTTCATTGACATTCAGTTATTTTAACCACGGGGGGTTCAGTCTTACGTGTGGGTAGTACCCCTGCCAGCCCCTCCGCCAGCAATGATCTGCCTGTATTGCACAAAGATCCAGTGAACTCATCGCTGTGTCTAAAAACAAGTATGTAATATAAAAGATTTTCTTTATTACTTAGCATGATGAGGGAAGGGGGAGGAACAAGTGAAGACAAAATATAGGCAAATTAAACTTCATCTTTAAATATTTTTTTTCTCCTTTGCATATTAATTTAGTTCTCCTTTCAAAGCAATGTCCACATTCTTCTTCAGAGGTCACAAAGGAGGCTGATGACTTTTTTTCCTCCTGATTAAGCCCTCATATAAAGACTTAACTTTGAGAACTTTAATTAGACAATTGAGCAAATGCTGCTGATTGGAGTTATTTTCAACAGAAATAAAATCTGAGAGTTTCAAGGAAGAATCCGAGAGATTGTCTAATTAGGATGAAGTGCGTCTGACTTCTTTTAGGTAGCAGCAAATTGCAAGAGAAAGGAAATGTTACATTCAAGTGTCGCCACTTCTGTAGGATGTGCACCTCTTCCTGCGGTGAATACTGTATTGATTGCTGAATGAAGATGCTTTGGGCTGCGTTCTGTACATTTACCTGTTACCTAACACACCAAGAAAGCTGGTTATAGAAAACCTAACACTTGTTATATTTATTATTTCAGGTACTTATGTAGCCCCTGCCCTCAAGTAGCTTACAATCTAAGGTTCCTAATTCACATTCGTACATACATAGTAGGGCCAATTTTTTTATACAGGATCCAATTAACCTACCAGCATGTCTTTGGAGTGTGGGAGGAAACCGAAGTACCCGGAGGAAACCCACGCAGGCACAGGGAGAACATGCAATCTCCAGGCAGGTAGTGTCGTGGTTGGAATTCGAACCAGCGACCCTCTTGCTGCTAGGTGAAAGTGCTAACCACTGTGCCGCCCAGCATTTCTTTGTTTTAAAGCAATTCTATCATTAAAAGTCACACTAGAGCTGCACGATTCATCGTTAAAAAAATTGTGATCTCGATTTATTCCCTCTCACAATCCTTATCCAGCATTTCCACAATTTATGTAACAAATGCAGAGTCGTCGTCTGCTCAGAGCTGTCAAAAAACCATGAATGCCAACATGTACTGTGACATACTGAAGCAGAGTATGATCCCGTCCCCTCGGGGACTGGGCCACTGGGCAGTATTCCAACATGATAATGACTCCAAACACACCAAGATGGCCACTACCTTGCTAAAGAAGCTGAGGGTAAAGGTGATGGACTGGCCAAGCATGACTCCAGACCTAAACCCTATTGAATATCTGTGGGGCATCCTCAAATGGAAGGTGGAGGAGCGCAAGGTCTCCAACATCCACCAGCTCTGTGATGTCATCATGGAGGAGTGGAAGTGGACTCCAGTGGCAACTTGTGAAGCTCTGGTGAACTCCATGCCCAAGAGGGTTAAGGCAGTGCTGGAAAATAATGGTGGCCACACAAAATATTGACACTTTGGGCCCAATTTGGACATTGTCACTCAGGGATGTACTAACTTTTGTTGCCAGCTGTTTAGACATTAATGGCTGCATGTTGAGTTATTTTGAGGGGACAGCAAATTTACACTGTTATAAAAAGGATAAAAATTATAAAAATTTAATATGGACACAGTGTTGCATGACTGAATAATTGTCAGTCAAATTGCGACAGCGTGAAAGCTGAAAACTTGCCGGGAGGGGGGGTGAAAGTGCCTTGTACAGAAGTATATAAAATAATACATGCAGCATTTTTGGAAGTTTGTGCTGGGCAGGTGCTTTGGAATGCCATTCGTGCACCAAACGTGTTGTGGTGCCCATGAGACTGACTGAAGGCCACCGCAACCCATTAACACGAGTTACAGTGCACTGCTGTAATGCACACAGTAATGCAGTGCGCTGGTATCAATGGGTCCTTTAAAGGTATTTTATTTTAAGACTTTAGCAGTAAGATAGACATTTTTTGGTGGACGAGCAGAGGGGCCTCTGCATTGTAGAGAGATACGAGTAGCCAGCAGCAAATCACTTAGTTTTGGCAGGACTAACCCTTAAATTACTCACAGCTGAATATTAATATATTTATTTCTAATTTAAATGTCAACACTAACAGCCAAAGAAATGTGGCAAAACTACCTAAAACAAATGAGAAAATGAGCTGACACGGGGATATGAGCATGATAAATGTTATCAGCATTAGAATTGGTCTGCGTCTTAAAGCTTCATTAAAAAGGATCGCTCTACATGATGAATGAGCCTTACAGTCTTCCTGGAGATGCACATGTGGATATTTATATCCAGTAAGGACACACATTCAAAGATCTGACTTATGCTTACACGCTCTTAAAGAAGAAAACAAAGATAAACGATCAGGTTGGGGGCTCATAAAAAAAATTCTTGACCTTCTTATGGTTTCCTTTTATATTATCTTCAGACAACTTTAGAGATGAGGGGTCTGACAGTTGCTGCCCTATTAACTGTCTAAACTCTTGCAGGTAGCATGATGTCTTCCAGTTCCTGAGTGTTCATAACAATATTTAAAGTAGAACTGTGGGCAAATTTTTTTTTTCTCTTTCATTCATTGACTGACAAGGCTCCTGATCTTCATAACCATTGGGTTATACTGCCCCCTACAGGAGTAGGACACTAGGCAGAAAAACAATCTAGCTACGCCTATGGGCAGTCCCAGGAGGTATACTCTCTCTCTCTGCTATATAGGTACTACATTTTTTTTTCTGCCTAGTCAGGAGTATGGTCCTAGTTCCTAGCTGGGATCTCTGGTCCTGGCAAATTTTTTCTTTTTAAATATAATTTTTTTCTCCTACTAGTTGTTTCCTGTGAGATCTACAGTCAACTTCTGAACTGTGCGACGGGCTGGATATAATCTAGATCCAGTGGTCACCCTAGTCTGACCAGCGAGCACGCGCAGACCTCAGCTCTGTGCTAGGTCAGCCGTGACATAGCCCCACTGAATGGGGGCTGGCCTGCGAGTTAAATGCCTCACGAGGTCGCATACGACCAGGTCTCGGGCCCGGGTCACAGTGTTCCTCCTGGCCGACTGCCCCCCATTTTGAGGGCGAGGGGTTCTGCCTGGAGCAGTGCCCGTCTGGTTCTTGGTATGGTAAGTAGTTGTCTTCCCTTTCCCCCTCGAGGGTTTTGGGGTGGACGACGTTGTGCGTTTTACACGTTCGAGAATATTATTCTGAACGAGTATAACGAGTTCTTTTTGATCGATTAATTTCTTTTTAAAAGCATATACCAATCTTAGTGAAAACAGTCTACAGTAGGGAATATATAATAATATTCATTCACAAGACATGTATTCACAATAAATGATCAGACTTGAGTTACACAAAGAGATAACCTTGCATAAAATACAAACTTAAAAAGATAAATGCAATGTGATGTTTAGCTCAATAATGAAAGTAAAAATAAAGCAAGATTACTTTCTCTTACGTCCTCCGACAGTCGCCGCCTCTTCATATTCGTCACATATGGGGTATTAGACTTTGCTCCGAAGGAGTAGCTAGGCAACAGAATATGTTAACATTAAAGCTTTTAACATATCCCACCCTCAAGGGGTGGTCCCCTCAGTCAATACCCTCCTACTTCCTGCAACCATATCTCAGTTTTAATGTCTCTGTGCTGGGGCTTTGTGCCCCAGACTCTTTCTTCTTTTTTGATTTTTTGTTTGAGTTTTCTCTCTACCTTTACTTAGCTGTTCTTTTTGTCAGCTTTAGTTAGTTCTTCGGATGAAGAGGATCATGCGGGCTGGGTCTCGGGCTGATCCCCCTGGTCGCAGGTCGTGGGTCAGTGGCTTCCCAGCCTGCCATCGAGCGTTCAGCCAGGTAACGCTCCTGGCACAGTGAACGACCCATCCCTGTTCGGTGCAGGGATGATTGGTGAGGTGGCTACCTCACTGGACGCTGTGCGGTTTCTTAACCCCCATTCTGTGCGTCTTGTATGCGACTCTCCCTGCCTCATGTGCAGCGGCTTGTTCGCCTGTGCGGGTCCCCCACGCCACTGTGAGGTAAGTGTATTTATGTGGGGACCTGTCTGTCTGGGGGGGTGTCAGTCTGGGACTGTGTAACCTGCCTCTATTCACACTGTTTGTCTCCCTATCTCTCGGCTGCATGCTGTGGGCTGCAAGGGGGGGGGGGGAGCTGTGTGACACTGTGTGTGTCAGTCTTGTCAGTGTGAGAAGCTGTGTGCTGTGGGGCATGTTTTGTGGCATGTTTGGGCATTATACAGCGATCGCTGCGGCGATCTGACATGTTTTTTTATATACAGACATGTGTGCATTACTGTACTGTGGAGCGGCGGTTTCGGCGCCAAACGGCGCCATTTTGCCTACACTCGCTCCGGCCGCATGTTCTACATGCATGGCGGCCATTTTCTTGTAGCCTCCCATAGGCTTTCATAGAGCGCCCTGGCAGCATCACTTCCTCTTCTCCAGGAACACCGATCGAGGCAGCAGCAGCGGCGAGGGTCTCCTCAGGTTATATCCTTCCTATCCATTGCCTGTATCAGTTTTATTGTCCCTGTGGGGGTCTCATTGTGCTTGTGTGTGGTGCGGTGGGCTGCGCTCGCCGCGCGTGTTAAAGGGGCAGTTAACCCTTTATTATCCGGCATTTGTTATAGGGGCAATGGATTCTCAGGAGGGCAAATTTCCTACCGCCTTGGTGGAAAGCCAGGGGACCGCTGTTTCCCCCCCAGGGGGGGATTTAGCCACTATTGTGGCTGGCCTTGCTGCTCAGGTGCAGATGCTGGTGGCTGCTCAATCTACTAAAAGACCCAGAGTTGCTCTTTCCTCTGATTCTGAGGGTGAAGGTGATGGGGTTGTTATGGCGGGGGCCTCCTTATCGGGGTCCCGCTCTTCCCTGGATCTAGTGGGGTCCGAGGTGGAGGCTGAAGTTGAAGGGGTTGATAATTCTCCCCCTGGCTCGCCTGAAGAGCTTGCAATCATGGATGAATTGATTGCTTCCATAAAACAAACGCTGTGTTTGCAGGATGAAGTATGTCCCCCCGCTGCCTTGGCGGCTTATGGGACGCAGAGAAAACGCAGGACGCCGCAGGTTTTTCCCTGCAATGATGATTTTCAGCGCGCTGTTAAGGAACAATGGCGCAATCTGCGCAAACCTTTTGCTGTACCAAGTAGGTTCAAGCTGCGTTATCCTTTCTCGCCTTCCACTGATGAAAGGTGGTGTGTGCCACCCCCAGTGGATCACGCAATTGCGGTTTTAAACAAATCCACTGCGATTCCTGCAGAGGATTCCCCTGTGTTCCGTGATGCCACGGATAGGAGATTGGAGTCTCTTGCCCGTCATACTTATTCTGTTACGGGTTCTATGCTTAAGGCTCTGTTTGCCTCTCTCATGGCGGCCCAGGCGGTCGCAAGTTGGACGCAGATGCTTAGGCGCGTCCTGGTGGCCGATTCGGCCTCGCCGGCGACCCTGGATATGGTGGATCAAATCCACCAGGGTGTCATGTATCTGTGTGATGCGGACTTGGACCTAGTCCCGTTGGCTGCACGTGTGCACAGCGTGGCGGTGTTGTCTCGCCGCCTGGTTTGGTTGAAATGTTGGTCGGTGGACCAGTCTTCACGTAAGACCTTAGCCAATCTGCCTTATGATGGGTCTCGCCTTTTTGGGGAGTCCTTGGATGTGTTGATTAAGGGGATCACCGGAGGTAAGAGCACTCTCTTGCCCCATTTCCCCAAGGCTAAGGGGGCTTCTGGGAAGAAGCATGCTAATTTTCGGCCCCCTCAGGGGTCCTTTCGTGCCTTTCGGTCGCACTACAAGGGCAAACCGTTCAAAGGTCAAGGCTCTCAGAAGAAGCCCTGGTCTGGTAAACAGAAGTCCGGTCAATCCGGATCCGCTGCCCATAACAGTGCGGCCTGAAGGGGCGCCCTCACCCAGTTTTGGGGTGGGGGGACACTTGCTCGGTTTTCTTCAGCCCTGGTTGGCCTTCATGCGGGACAGATGGGTTCAGGAGATCGTTCGATCTGGTTACAAGATCGAGTTTCTCTCTCGGCCGGAGAGCAGATTTTTTCCCTCAAATCTTCAACTGTCTCCAGAGCGTTTACGGGACCTGCACCTGGCGGTGCGGGACCTGAGGGCTCAGGGAGTGGTAGTTCCGGTGCCTCATCGGGACAGATTTCGGGGGTTTTATTCCAATCTGTTCACCGTGCCCAGAAAGGAGGGCAAGGTTCGTCCAATTCTGGACTTGAAGGCTCTGAACCGCTCTGTGCGGGTTCGCAAGTTCCGCATGGAAACCCTGCGGTAGGTGGTGGCTGCCCTGGTTCCGGGGGAATTCATGGCCTCCATCGATTTGAAGGATGCGTGTCTTCATATCCCCATTTTCGAGGGTCACCAGAGGTACCTTCGATTTGCCATTGCGGAGGATCACTACCAGTTCGTGGCGTTGCCTTTTGGTCTCGCCTCGGCCCCGCGGGTCTTCACCAAGGTGCTTGCACCGGTTCTGGCATTATTGAGGGCCCAGGGCATTTCTGTCCTGGGGTATCTGGACGACATTCTGGTTCGGTCTGCGACCAGCCAGGGTCTGGAGAAGGACCTGTCTGTCACGATGCAAACTCTGCAGGAGTTTGGTTGGACGATAAATTTTCCAAAGTCGACACTGAGTCCGTCGGTTCGTCTTCCCTACCTTGGAATGATTCTGGACTCGGTGCAGGCGAAGGTCTTCCTGCCGGAAGAAAAACTCAGAACTCTTCAGGAGGAAGTCAGGTCCCTCAGGGACGTTCCGCACTCGTCTCTGCGGACGTGCATGAGATGTCTGGGATTGATGGTCTCGGCCTTCGAGGCGATTCCCTTCGCCCAGTTTCACACGCGGGGTCTCCAAGCGGAGATCCTGTCCATGTGGGACGGGCGACCTCAATCTCTGGATCTTCACATCTCGTTGAGTCATCGCACCAGAAGAGACCTTCTGTGGTGGCTCCAGTCCCCGTTGGTGTCCGGGGGCAAGTCGTTTCGTCCTATCTCGTGGACGGTGATCACCGCGGATGCCAGCCTGTCGGGCTGGGGTGGTGTTCTGGGCGTTCTGTCCGCCCAGGGGACTTGGTCGGAGGGGGAGTCTTCCCTTCCGATCAACATTCTGGAATTGCGTGCGATAAGTCTCTGTCTTCATCGCTGGACGGACCGGCTGCAGGGCTGCCCGGTTCGGGTGCAGACGGACAATGCCACGGCGGTGGCCTACATCAACCACCAAGGGGGCACCAGGAGTGCCCGAGCGGCTCGAGAAGTGGCCGACATTCTGTCTTGGGCCGAGACTCATGTCCCGGCAATAACGGCGGTTCACATTCCGGGGGTGGAGAACTGGCAGGCGGACTATCTGAGTCGCCAGACCCAGGATCAGGGGGAATGGTCTCTCCACCCGGCTGTCTTTCAGATGTTGTGCGTGAAGTGGGGTCTTCCAGATGTGGACCTGTTCGCGTCTCGTCTCAACAACAAGGTTCGTGGCAAGGACGCGCGACACTCGGGCAGACGCGTCGGACGCGTTAGTGGCCCCGTGGCATCAGTACAGGCTGATGTACGCGTTTCCACCGATTCAGTTGCTGTCCAGGTTCCTTCGCAGGTTACACTCGGAACGCAGCACGGTGATTCTTGTGGCACCGGACTGGCCTCGCCGGTCCTGGTACGCAGACCTTGTGAATCTGGCGGTCGACGCCCCGTGGCGTCTGCCTCTTCGAGACGATCTCCTGTCTCAAGGACTGATATACCATCCTGCTTTACAGTCGCTGGCTTTGACGGCCTGACTGTTGATACCGAGGTCCTGAAGGAGAAGGGTCTCTCCCCAGAGGTCGTTCATACTTTGATCAACGCGAGGAAGTCTTCCTCGGGGAAGGTTTATTACCGTACTTGGAAGGCCTGTTTTGCCTGGTGTAAGTCCAGGGGGTTTTCACCCCGCACGTACTCGGTTTCCCGAGTGCTGTCCTTCCTTCAGACGGGTGTCGATCAGCGTTTGGCGCTGGCTACGATAAAGGGTCAGGTGTCTGCGCTGGCCGTTCTGTTTCAACGTCCCGTGGCTTCCAACTCCTTGGTTGGCACTTTTATTCAGGGTGTGCGGCATCTGGTTCCTCCTAGGAGGGATCCTTTGCCCCCTTGGGACTTGAATCTCGTTCTGTCTGTGTTGCAACGTGCTCCTTTTGAACAGATCAGGGAGATCTCTTTGTCTATGTTTTCCAAAAAGGTCGCCTTTTTGGTGGCGATCACTTCGGCTCGCAGAGTGTCGGAGCTGGCAGCTTTGTCCTGCAAGTCTCCGTATCTGGTTGTTCGTTTGGATAAGGTGGTCTTGCGACCTAATCCTTCTTTTCTTCCGAAACGAGTTTCGGAATTCCATCTTAATGAGGATATTGTCTTGCCTTCGCTGTGCGCGAAGCCTAAACGTCCAAAGGAGGTGAGATTACATTCTCTGGATGTTGTTCGGGCGGTAAGGGTTTACCTTAAATCGACTGAGTCTTTTCGAAAGACGGATTCCTTGTTTGTTCTTCCAGAGGGTCCTCGGAAGGGCATGGTGGCGTCGGCCTCTACCATCGCAAAATGGATCAGGCAGACCATTGAACAGGCCTATGCTTTGCAGGGGAAGGTTCCCCCTGTGCCTGTGAAGGCGCACTCTACTAGATCTCTGAGTACGTCTTGGGCCTGTCGTCATGGGGCTTCTGTAGCCCAGGTGTGTAAGGCGGCGACTTGGTCGACCGTGCACACTTTCACAAAATTCTACAAAGTAGATGTTCAGGCATCTGCGGATGCTTCCTTTGGCCGCAAGGTTCTTAGTGCGGCGGTTCCCTAGGGTCCCTTGTGGGGACCACTGGCTGTTGGGATAAGTTTTTTATTCCCTGGTTATTTGTCTTTTCCTGGGTTGTTGCTCCTGTTGAGCACCTGTTTTTTCCTGTTGCCTAGCTGGGTTCCTTCCTTTGGTAAGGTTCCTTTCTTTGATGCGGAGACTGCGTTGCCTTTTCGGCGCGGATGCGTTTCCCACCCCTCATGTTTGCACTGCTTTGGGACGTCCCCATATGTGACGAATATGAAGAGGCGGCGACTGTCGGAGGACGTAAGAGTAAACGGAATTTTTGTAAAATCTTACCTGTAAAATTCCTTTCTCTGAGTCCTCCGACAGTCGCCGCCCCCGCCCCTCTTTTGGGGTTTGGTTGTATACTCTACTGCTATTCCACTAAAACTGAGATATGGTTGCAGGAAGTAGGAGGGTATTGACTAAGGGGACCACCCCTTGAGGGTGGGATATGTTAAAAGCTTTAATGTTAACATATTCTGTTGCCTAGCTACTCCTTCGGAGCAAAGTCTAATACCCCATATGTGACGAATATGAAGAGGCGGCGACTGTCGGAGGACTCAGAGAAAGGAATTTTACAGGTAAGATTTTACAAAAATTCCGTTATTTTCCCAGGTATAGTAGAAACCATATTTAAGTGTGCTATATAATCAGACCACAATTGTCTGCGAATTGCGCGGCCGACAGTCACTCCACTGCAGATGGAGCGAGAATAGGCCATGCAAAACCAGAGACTAATACGCCAATATGCGCTAAATCTGATATTAATAAAAATGTATAAAAAGCAAAAATCAGCTGTTAGAGAAAAATCTACATATGGTTAATACGGCTGGGACTGTAATCTCGTTACCCTTAAATATGGAATATAAAACATATAAGGAAGAAAATAAATGATTGTAAATAATATCAAATAACAGCAAGGTATATTTGCCATATTTAAAATGGCTGCTAGCTTAGAATGGTCGTTACCAGAGTCCTTGCGATGGCTGCCTTCCCAAAATGGTGGCCGGCTAGGGAGGAGTTTCGTTTGGCATCCTTCAAAGTTTCAGATACATGATGGATAGATGTATAGAACAGTATGTGCATGGCTGTAGTAGCGTGTGTGTTGTATGTGTAATGTATGTTGTGTAATGTGTCGTGATGTGTCTCTCTCTCATCTGGGCTACCCTTTTTATATTGTATTGAACAAAAGGGCTATTAAAATGACCATAAGTTAAACCCAGAAGGAGGAACATTATCCCCATTGGTTAGGATATTCTACCCATTAACTGGTGATGTCATTGGACAACACCTCTACTGGTTAACCAATATTGGATATTTAAAACTATATGATAATTTCTCCATTTAAGAATCTCATAAAACAACATAATAATTTATCCATACTCTCATCCTCTATACATGTCCATCTAATATATCCATCATGTATCTAAGTAAGGATTGGACCTGGTAACACCATTGAATTAAGAATATTACTAATACAATATATATATTGATTGTAAATGACTGATTTACCCAGATACCTTACATTTAGTAGCAGTAAAAATTATATGGATACATAGACAGTTATATATTGCTACACAACAACTTGTATATGTAAACGTTTCTACACATGGGTTATTTCCAATCAGAATATTATCCATTAAGGGGTTATTATGTTAACAACAATACAATCATGATTTGGGACTGGATTATAATATGGGAGAGATTCTGACCATTTGACACTACTATATAATAGATATCATGTAATTCTCAATAGAAAATTGTCAAAAAATTATAAGTTCCACACCCCCTTTGGTATATGATGGGACAAGGATGTTGTATAAGCTTATGATTATATGAAATTCATTTGAAGATGCAGTTCTCATCAGTCTAAGTGACAATGTTTATTTGACACCATGTAGCTTCCAATGGACAATTGTCTGTATGACACAATCTCTACCCCCGTCTTGGTGTGTAGGTAAATGAATTACAGGTTCTAGTCTTTGTCCAGGCTTTTTTCTGTTTGTTTCACTTCTCAGGGTAGGAACAATAGTTTATTTACTAGTGAATGGGTGAACACAGGTGTGATCCTGAATTTGAGTTTTGGCCATTGTGTGTTAAAACGTCTCATTGCCAGAACATAATGTTTTATGATCCCCCTGGATTCTCTTTTCATGTCCAGGGGAAAAATGGCTTTTTATCCTTTGAGGTCCGTTGTATGTAAACCTTCCCTCCAAGGCTGTTCCACCTGGGATAAGCAATTTAGTCGCCTGCCTCTCCAGAGTATTATATTAAAAGTTTACAGAACACAATTTCCTTTTGGGGCTGATGACATAGCTTCTCATCTCAAAGTACATGTAAATAAAACAATTTCAACAATGAACGCAATGAGTGCTTCAAACTGAAGGGGTTTTGACTGAATCTGTGACAAGGTCATTTGAGGCCTCAAAGTTCACAATTCTTGACCTATATTAGGAAAATGTATTTCTATTTCGTACTGGAAGTCTAACAATTTGGGCCCCCCCTTGGCGCGGTCGGACTCCCGGGTTCCCCTCCTTCCCATCAGGCACAACCATCCTACCCCCCTCCACTTATGCTGGGGTTGTGGGGGTGGTCTGGTCCACCTCCTGGGGTGGGGGCAGGGCGCTATGCTGGTGATTGGGGCCAGGAGGGGGGGGGTTGCATGGCCGGACGATCGGCTGTGCAGGGAGGGGGGGTTGTACCTAGTGGGGGCTCCTGCCAGGGCTCTCGTCCTGCCTTTGCCTGTCCTTGAGGCCTAGAGATCCCTCCTGGGTCCCTGGGAGCCTTGTGGTGCCGCCATTTTGCTGTAGCCTGTGTGTTGCTATGCACGGCAGCCATGTGTATTCCGGCAGCCATTTTGCGGTGGTTTGCCATTGAAAATAGCAGCGGTCATGAGTTCTTTGGGAGGCGATTTCGGCGGTGGGAGCCTTTCCTCATCCCCTAGTGCTGACTCTTGGATCTTTTCACTTCCTTATCGCCACACGTGGAGTGCAGATTATCCTGGTGGCTGCAGGTGCCTGTTTCTGCTGGGTGAATCTGGTGGGGTTCTCTTTTTTTCTCTGCTGAGGATCGCTTGGTGCTTTGTGCCTGGCGACTAGGTGGTGCTGCCAGCGCGGGGGGGGGGGATGTCCCTTTGCAATGTTTTACACTTTTTGTGGGGTCCCCCCTGATGACTCATGGAGTCTTTGGAGCACATCTCCCCACCCTATCCCCTCTCTAAGGCTGTGGAGCCTCTGGGTCCTAACCATCCATTGATGCACTGACGGCGGTCCTGGAGTCCTTATTGTCCCGGGTGGAGGTAGCTTTTGGGCGACGGGCTTTCAAAAAGTGCTCCCCACCTTCCCCTGCCTTATCAGATCCTGAATCTGATTCGGCCACCGTGGACGCGGGTCACCCTGCTGGGTCTGCAACCACAGGCCCGAAATCCTCAGATAGTGAGGATTATTCCTAAACCTCTGCAACCGCACACAAAAAAAGCGCTGGTGGAAGCACTGATCGTATCTGTGCATGAGACCTTGAAGATGGAGTACGCAGCTGCGATGGATGCGCAAGTTCCCTTTCGCACTCGCAAGCCATCCAGAGCGGCAAAGGTGTTTTCTTTCCCCGCCTATTTTGACAGAATTGTCGCTAAAGAGTGGGACCAAAGCATCCCCTTGGGGTCCCTAAGCGATTTAATAGGCATTACCCCTGTGAGGAGTCCCTTCTTAAGAAGTGGACTGTTCACCAGTGGTGGACCCTCCGGTTTCCAGATTGCACAAGGCAACCATGATTTCGGTTGAACAGTCCCCAGCCTTTTAAGGATCCAGCTGACAGGAAGGCGGAGGCTGTGGCCCGCAATATGTACACTCTGGCTGGTTTGGCACTGTGGCCGGTATTCATCATTGCCCTGGTGTCACAAACTCTGAGTGGGCTAAGCTTTTACGCCGTGACCTGAAGGGAGAATAGCTCCCCCCACCTTTGCTGAGCTGGCAGACCAGCTGGCCCAGGGGTTGCAGTTTATCTGTGATGCCTCTTTGGATGCGGTTCTCTAGTGGCTCGCTCTGTTACGGCAGTGCTCCTTCAGCGTGTCTTTTGGCTTAAATGCTGGTCTGCGGACCAGACTTCTAAAAAGACCTTGACTGATCTCCCCTTTCAAGGGGATCACCTGTTTTGAGCTACCCTGAATGACATCATTAAAGGTCTCACGGGGGGGGGGGGGTGTAGAGTACTTTTTTCTGCAGGCTACTAAGGGCAAGGAACCTCTTTGTAGAGGTGTGCCCTCCTTCTCGGCTCATACGTTTTTTTTGTCCCTCAGGGTCGACTTACAAGGGCTCGAAGCCTTTCAGGGCCTCCTCTGGAGGATCCAGATGAACCTGGTCTGGCATCTCCAGACCCGCGGACAAGGCTCCTTCAGCATGAAGGTGCGCCCTCACCCAGGGGAGGGGGTGACATCTTTGTTGGTTTCCGGACCTATAGACTTCCCTGGTTCAAGACGAGTGGGTCAATGAAGTCATTCGGTCCGTCTACAAGATCTAGTTTCACTCTTGCCCCCCGGCAAGGTTCTTTCCTTCCAAATTGTGCCTTTTCCCGCACTGTTTACTGGGGTCTTTTTGGGGCAGTACAAGACCTGTTGCTTCAAGGGATGATTGGCCCGGTTCTGACTTCGAAACGTTTTCAGGATTTTTACTCAAACCTGTTTACAGTTCCCAGGAAGGAAGGCAAGGTGCGTTCAGTCCGGGACCTCAAGGCGCTGAACTGCTTTGTGCGGGTGCAGAAGTTCAGGATGGAGTCCATCGTACAGTGGTGGCCTCCCTGCATCAGGGGGATTTTCTTGCCTCTATCGACATCAAGGATGCTTATCTTTACATTCCAACATGTGCCGATCACCAGCGCTTCCTCCGCTTTGCCGTGGGAGAGGAGCATTATCAGTTTGTGGCGTCACCTTAGTCTCGCCTCTGCTCCTCGGGTCTTCACAAAAGTGTTGGCCCAGGTGCTAGCATTGTTACGCCAACAGGGGATGGCGGTACTGGGCTACTTGGACAGCCTCCTTCTGCAAGCGGAGTCTCCTACTGCTCTGGTGGAAAACCTGGAAATCGCCATACGAACTCTGAGGGAGTTCGGCTGGATTCTTCTGAATTTTCAGAAGTCTGCTCTGGTTCCGTGCACACTTTCACAAAGCTCTATAAAGTGGCATCTGTGGATACTTCTTTTGGCTGCAAGGTTTTGAAGGGCTGCAGTTTAGAGGACCTGATCCTCTTGAGGGTGTATTGTTTTTTTTTTTTTTTCAGGTGAGCTCCAGCTGTTTTGGTTGAGCTACTGTTTAGCCTTGGAATTTTTTTTGCTGTTCCCACCCCTCATGTTTTACACTGCTTTGGGATGTCCCAATGGTTATGAAGATCAGGAGCTTTGGCCTTCAATGAATGAAAGAGAAAATTAGATATTTGACTTACCGTAACATGTATTTCTCTGTTGTTCATTGACCGACACAGCACCCACCCCTCTGTTGAGTTGTAATTCTTCTGACACTGCTTGTGACAAAACTGAGTTCCTATAGCAGAGAGAGGGAATATACCCCCTGGGACTGCCCAAAGGTGTAGCCAGATTCATTTTCTGCCTAGTGTCCTACTCCTGTAGGGGCAGTATAACCCAATAATTATGAAGATCTGGAGCTGTGTCCGTCAATGAACATCAGAGAAATAGATATTACGATAAGTCAAAAATCCCATTTTATTTTCATTTTGGATAGAGTAAGGGAGGGTTATAACCACTGTCAGATTTTTTATTTTTTTTTTTGACCCATTGCAGAGATTTTTTTGTCACTTCCTGTCCCATAGCCAAACCGAAAGTGAGAGGAAATCCCTGAATCCCAGGGAACTCCTTGGTCACCAGAACTAGTGTCCTCATTGGAAGATTTCACCTCTAATACTTCTCTGATGACAACCCAATATTTTCTTTCACTTTCCATGATAATGGTAAACAGAACAAATGGAGAGGGTGGATCTCCCAAATGGGGGCACAGAAAGCAATAAAACAGACAAGAGTTCTAATCTTTCTCCACTCTATCCAAAACTTGATAAAAAGTGTTACCTTTAGTTTTACTTTAATGTAAACTGCTGTGAAGAATTATTTTTTTTTTCTTTTATGCTTTTAGGCATACTTAAGTGCTAGCGGACAATGTGTGTGCGGTCAGGTATTTGACAGAGCTTTGAGATCCAAGCCTAAGAGGGGCTTTAAACTAAAAATTTAGACTGCCTAGTTACAGTAATTTGAGACTGTATTCTAATTTAATAATTTATTACAGGTATCTACAGTGCATCTTGAAAGTATTCACAGCGCTTTTTCTACATTTTATGTTACAGCCTTATTCCAAAATGGATTAAATTCATTATTTTCCTCAAAATTCTACAAACAATACCCCATAATGACAACGTGAAAAAAGTTTGTTTGAAATCTTTGCAAATTTATTAAAAATTTGAAACGAAAAAAATCACATGTACATAAGTATTTACAGCCTTTACTCAATACTTTGTTAAAGCACCTTTGGCACCAATTACAGCCTTAAGACTTTTTGGGTATGATGCTACAAGCTTGGCACACCTATTTTTGGGCAGTTTCTCCCATTCTTCTTTGCAGGTCCTCTAAGACTTTGTTAGGTTGGATAAGGAGCGCCGGTGCACAGTCATTTTCAGTGATGTTGATTTGGGTTCAAGTCTGGGCTCTGGCTGGGCCACTAAAGGACATTCACAGAGTTGTACTATAGCCACTCTGTTGTTATCTTGGCTGTGTGCTTAGGGTCATTGTTCTGTTGGAAGATAAACCTTCTCCCCAGTCTGAGGTCCAGAGCACTCTGGAGCAGGATCTAATCAAGGATGTCTCTGTATTTTGCTGCATTCATCTTTCCCTCGATCCTGACTAGTCTCTAGTTCCTGCCGCTGATTAACATGTCACCACCATGCTTCACTGTAGGGATTGTATTGCCCAGGTGATGAGCGGTGTCTAGCTTCCTCCAGACATGACACTTGCCATTCAGGCCAAAGAATTTTTGGGGAAAATATATTTTTTAAGGCATATTCAAGGAAGGGAAGTATTGCAATCTGTGTGAGGTGTAATAAATACAGTACATTGAAGTGTTGCTCTTACAGATTACTAAGCATACATATGCCGAAAATGGAAAAAGAAAAACATCAGTTGTATTGCTTGGGAACCTCCCAATATCTGTGACAAGGAGCCTGTATCCAGTGCTGTACGATTAGGAAAATTGGATTTTTCACTTCTCTGTTAAATCCTTACCTTCAAAGGACAGGTAATGCCCTCTGTCCTGTTTTTTTTTTTTTTTTTTTTTTTTTTTTTATCCTATTGCTTGCTGCTAAACTGGGGATTGAGCTCAGCCCTGTAGGAGAGGTTATATGGGCAGTCCCATAGTTCTGTTTGCCAGTGTCCAACCTCCAGAAGATGGCGGCATATAACCCACCGTCTGTCAAAGTAGCCTGCGTTCTATACTGTGCTTCAAAGAAAAGGATTCTACAGGTAAGTCAAAAATCCCCTATGGCACGCTCACACTGGTTCGCTTCAAAACTGCCAGTACAACGCCTATGCGTTAATGGAGCGTTTTTGCAGTGCTCTTGCAGAGCTTGCTGCAAGAGCACTGCAGGATATGGATATGTGACTCAAAAACTGCACAAAAATGCTTAGTTTTTGAGGCGGTTCCTATTAGTTTAAATGGAAAGAAGCATTTTTGGTGCATTTCTTTTAACTCTCCAAACATGCTTCAAAGATGCTGCAAGCAGAATTTTTTTTCACTGCAACAAAACCTCATTGCCCCAATGTGAATACATTCAATCATTTTAAAGGGCAGTATTTTTATTGAGCTTTTTAGGCGTTTTTTTTTTTTTTTTTTCTTTGAACACATGCGCTTGAAAAACTCCTCAGTGTAAAAGGGCCATTTAATTTGTGTGGGTTTTTTTTTTTTTTTATGAACACATAAAAAGATGATTTAGTATCTTATAGATCTTCACGGAGTTCAGATTTAAGCCACTGCAGAGAATTATATTGCTTTCTATCAAAACACAGTGCAACCTCCAGATGTAACTTCCTCATCCTTTTAAAATAAATTGCCCATAGCTTTTAGACTTGCAGCAAGTGACTCCTCTTCAGTTTTACCTCCTTTTTATTCTTCGCAAATTGGGCTTCTGGGAGTCTGCCATTGAAGGGGAATAATAGCATCACTTTTCTTTTAATACATATGTCCATTTCTGTTTTTTGATTAAATTTCATCCTTTCTTCTTAGACAAAGTACTCAATGTGGCCAGGACCTCTGAATTCTTTTTCATGCACCCATATATCTGACATGTGCTGTCTTTTGAACTTTGTGGGCAATTTGATGCCCACTTTATGGAAGAACAGAGATTTTATAAATATTAGTTTCTTAAAAAAAAAATGTGTATAGCTTGGAGAGTTCTTATCACTCTACCATAGAAAGCTTTTTACCCCATGTTGGTTTTAAAAAAAAATGTAAGAAAACTTTGTGTGTGTGTTAGGGTTACTAAACCCAGGAGCCTGCATTCACTATATCTGGTCTCCCACAGTACACAGAATATTGAAATGCAATAGTTTTAGTAAATAAAAACTGCTAAATACCTTTTCTCATCAACAGTATATAGCAGTCTTGTGATTTATATCAGTGTCTGGTTAAAGCTTGGAGTTTTTATTCTCCCCTGGCTGCCCTATGAGGATACAGGACCCGTGACCCTCTGTCTAGAGAGTGCTGATTGGCCCTGTGCTGTACACATGCCCCCTCCCAAGAAAGAAAAACCTCTCTAGCAATACATCACAAACTGAGCATTTGTAGCTTGTCCCTTGATTCTGCTCTATCAGGATATGCATTGGGGACAGTGGACAGGGGGAAGAATCAGAGGAGACAGGATGAAACAGCCTTTTTACACAATGCAGAGGATTAGATTAACCTCTTAGGTTCCACAGTGAGTAGAACAAGCATGCTTTACTGCATATACACACTGATTTTTCTGTTGTGGGTTTAGTAACACTTGAAATATATATACAGTGGGTAAAATAAGTATTGTACACGTTACCGTTTTTCTAGATAAATCTATTTCTAAAGGTGCTATTGACATGACATCTTCTCCCCACGTCGGTATCATCCCATGCAATCCATACATACAAAGAAAAAGTATTGACCGCATCAAGAAAAGAGAGGTGAAAAAAGGTATGGAAAGTCACCAGCTGAAATCTATCAGTAAATAAAAAGCAATCCTGCCCCTTGTCATTGCAAATTAATATCAGCTGGTTCAGTCTCAACTGAAGGCCTATAAAAAGGTGCCTCATTACCAAGGTGTCACACAAGAAATAACTTGTGATGTGTAAAAGCAAAGAGCTCTCTTTGAAACCTTATTGTTGCAAAACATACTGATGGCATTGGTTACAGACGGTTTTCTAAACTTCTGAATGTTCCGGTGAGCACTGTTGGAGCCATAATCCGGAAGTGGATAGATCATTATTTCACCATGAACCAGCCACAACCAGGTGCTCCTCGCAAAATTTCTGACAGAGGAGTGAAAATATTTATCAGAAGAGTTTCCAAGAGCCAAGAACCACTTGTGGGGAGCTTCAGAAAGACATGGAATTAGCAGGTACAATTCTTTCAAAGAAAACAATAAGTAATGCACTCAACCGCCATGGCCTGTATGCACGCTCACCATGCAAGACTCCATTGCTGAAGAAAAAGAATACTGAAGCTCGTTAAAGTTTGCTGCACAACATTTAGACAAACCTGTGAAATACTGGGAGAATATAGTCTGGTCAGATTACCTCTTTGGATGCCACAATACACACCATGTTTAGAAGTAAAATGGCACTGCACATCACCCCAAAAACACCATGCCAGCAGTGAAGTTTGAAGGTGGAAATATCATGGTATGCGGCTGTTTTTCAGCAAACGGTACAGGCAAAAATTTTATTGAAGGAAGGATTAATGAAAAAATGGATCAAGACATTCTTGATAAAAACCTGCCATCTACCAGTATGACGAAGATGAGACGAGGGAGGACATTTTACCAAGACAATGATCCCAAGCACAAAGCCAAGAAAACTCCTAATTGGTTTCAAAGAAAGACAGGAAATAAAGCTGCTAGAATGGCCCAACAAATCACATGACTTGAATCCATGGAAAGAACTAAAGATCAGAGTTTATAGAAGAGGCCCACTGAAACCTTCAAGATTTGAAGTGTGTGTGCAAGAATGGGCCAAAATCACACCTGAGCAATGCATGCGACTAGATTCTCCATACAGAAGGTGTCTTAAATCGGTCATTACCAACAAAGGATTCTGTGCCAGGTATTAAAGCAGAGTTCCACCCACCGCTTTAAATACTCCTGACCCCCTGATATGCCAAATGTCATGTTTATTTTTTTTTGGGGGGGGGGGGGAGAGATCATTTTGACAGGTACTCGATCCCACTTCTGCTCGGCGCGGCCTAGGTGGCTCGAGCGGAAGTTCTGCTCTCCCCCCCCCCCCCCTGCAATCTTCGACTATTCAGGATGCGTAGCATGACTCACGCATGCACAGTGCGCACCCGTTTGTGAAGCAGAAAGCTTTCACAGCTGAGTGCCCAGTGCCCACACTAGTGATGCCCGCGCTGAGGAGAGGAGCGAGGCTTCGGGCGGCCGAATCGCTGGATCGTGGGACAGGTGAGTGTGTTTATTAAAACTCAGCAGATATTTTTTGTAGCTGCTGACTTCTAATAAACACAAAAACGTCTGGAACTTCGCTTTACATACATTTATATACATACACACACACATATATATTCTAGCAAGGTGTGTGTGTGTATGTATGTATGTATGTATATTATATATATATATATATATATATATATATATATATATGTGTATGTATGTATGTATATATATATATATATATATATATATATATATATATATATATATATATATATATATATTTCTCTGTCGCTCATTGACAGACGTAGTCCTCCTTGATTAATATCAACTCGGGTTATACTGCCCTCTACAGGAGTAGGACTAGACAGGAAAGAAAACGTTCTGGCCACACCCTAGGGGCAGTCCCAGAGGGTATATCCTCTCACTTCCTGCTACAGCAAATCAGTTTTTTTCTGTCTAGTTAGGAGTAAGGACCTAGATTCCTTGCTAGGATCTTCGGTCCTGGCAGGATTTTTTTTTAGAAATACTTTTTTTAGACAGCTTTTTTTCTCCAGTGTTCCTGTGAGATCTTCAAGCAAGTACGCTGAAACTGGGCGACGGGCTGGATGTTGAGATCCAGTGGTCACCCCAGTTCAGCCTACGAGCGCGTGCAGGCCATAGCTCCGCGCTGGGTCGGCCGCGACATAGTCCCACTGGACGGGGACTGACCCTGCGAGTTAAACGTCTCGCCTGGACGCCAATGACCAACAGAGTCATGGCGTCCGTATTGGTCGACAGCCCCCCCACACCCCGGTGGAGAGGGGTTCTGTCAGGAGTTGGCGCCCGCCTGGTTCCGGTATGGTGAGTAGAATGTTCCCCCTCTCCCCCTGTCGGGTTTGTTGGTGGACGCGGGCCCCTCTCTGGGATGGTCGGACACTCAGTTTCTGGGTCTCCCCTCTATCCTATAACAGGTCACAGATCCCCCAATTTGAGTGTGATTTTTGTGAATAGAAACCAGGAGGCTTGGTTTGGGAGCTGACTATCTAAAGTCACTATATGACTGTAAGGGTGACTGAAGTCAGTGGCAGACTACTAAAAGGCATTACTATTGAGGTATAGAGGTATCCTACCTGTCTAGTGTGTACACAGGCCGATGCCTATGCCTGAGTTACTGCAGCCACAGATCGCCATCCCTCCAGAAAGCCGGTCACTTCCACAGGCCGCACAGCCTCCCGCAGGCCGAGGACACCTCCCGCAGGCCGAGGCACTTCCGCAGGCCGCACAGGCCGAATGCACACATCCCGCAGGCCGCTGCTAACTTGCAAGCCGCCGCTATCCTACACAGGCCGCCGCCATTTTCCTGCAGATCGCACAAGGCCGCCATATTGGCGTAGCCTCGTGTCTCCAGCATGGGGGCGGCCATGTTTGAGGTGACCAAACACCTCGTGGAGTAATTGGGAGGCGCTGGAAGGCGTGTAAAGGGGCGGAGCCGCCTCCTTGGCCCAGGGAAAGCAAGCCAAAGACTTCCTGTCTGTAACAGACAGTGCTGTAAGCAGGTTGATAAGAAACTTCTGTGCATCAGGTGAGCCTTGGGGTCTCTCTCTTTCTTTCTGAGGGGTCCAAGCAGGTAGACTGAGGGGCGCTACTGCGCTGGGGGACCAAGTTAAAAAAAAAAAAAGATTGTTTTTTTTCTTGCAATTAATTTTTTTGTGTTTGCTGGCAAGTGTCTTGTTACATGAACCCTGCCACACATGTATCCCCACCTGATCCCCTCAGGGTGGCCGCAGGACCCTCCAGTACCCCACTTGTGATGATGCATTATCAGCAGTTTTGGAGTCTTTGGTATCCCGGGTGGAGGTAGCCTGTCAGGGACGGGGGTCAAGAAGAGCGACCCCCGCCTACCCCTATGTCATCTGATACCTCAGATACGGATTCTGAGCTGGTCATTGCAGTCCCTTTTCTGGGGTTGTTGTCTCAGGTACGGTCTCCTCAGACAGTAAGGAGGACGCTTCTGCCTCCGCCATAGCACAAGAAGCGTTGGTGGAAGCACTAGTTGTGTCTGTCCGGGAAACCTTAAATCTTGAGGTTACACCGGCAGAGGTAGCTGAGACTCATATTCCTTTTTTGGTACTAGCAAGCCTACCAAAATGGTGATGGGTTTCCCTTGCCCAAATAGGGTCGTCCGTAAATGAGCCCTGCTATTTCCAAACGCATGGCTAGGCGCTATCATTTTGAGGAATCCCTCATTACAAAGATGGACGGTACCACCAATAGTGGACTCACAAAATTTCCAGACTAAATAAAGCCACTGTTATCCCGTTGGATTGACAGAATGGGCCCCACCGATCTCTAGGGTGGGGGGACGTCTTCACCGGTTTCCGGATCCAGGGCTTTCCAGAATCCCGGATAAAGGGGTTCGCAAGGTCATATGGTCGGGATACAAGATCGAGTTTCGATCACTTCCACCGGTGCGATTCTTCCCTTCCAATAGTCGACATCCCCGGGCCGCTTAAAAGCTTTGCGGGGGACAGCTTGATACAACAAGCAGTGGTAGTTCCCATTCCTTGGAGGAGTTCTAGTCAAACTTGTTCACAATGCCCAGGAAAAAGGGCTAGGTGCGTCCAATTCTGGTCTTGGAAGAGATGGAGTCCATCCATACAGTGGTGGCCTCCCTGCATCAGGGGGATTTCCTGGCGTCCATAGACATTTAGGATGCCTATCCTTATATCTCCATCTTCGCAGGACATCAGCGTTTTCGTTGCTTTTCCCAAAGATCATCCCTGGTTCCCACCAGGACACTGAACTATCTGGGCCTAATTTTGGATACATCCTTGGCAAGAGTGTTTCTCCATGCGGAGAAACTCCAGAAGATTCAGTCAATGATTCGGATGTTGCTGTCCGTCAACTGGCTGGGATTGATGGTCGCCTCCTTAGAGGCAGTACCATTTGCCCAGTCTCATACCCGAATTCTCCAAAGAGGAGATTCTTCTCATATGGAATCGGAATCCTGATTCCCTGGACAATCGGATCCGATTGAGTGAGCGGACCAGGGAGGCTCTGGTCTGGTGGCTTCGGTCTGCGATGCTCAGCCAGGGGAAGTCATTTCTTCTGATAAATTCCAGGTTATCGATAAATGTGTTGGAACTGAGAGCGATCAGACTCCAGGGCAGCCCGGTTCGGATCCAATCGGACTATGCCACGGCCATGACTTAGGTCGATCATCAAGGGGCACCAAGAGTGCCCTGGTGGCCATATTGGGGAACAGTTGTTCCAGTTCTCTCCGCGATATTTATCACGGGGGTGGACAGGCAGATTATTTCAGCCGTCAGATTCTGGATCAAGAGGAATAGTCTCTTCATCCAGAGGTATTTCACCAGCTGTCCCTTCATTGGGGCACCCCGGATATGGATCTGTTGGTAGGTTGGCTCAACAGGGCTCGCACCCGCGATCCTCTAGCGGACGCAGCAGACGCGCTGAACGACCTGTAAAGGCAGTATCAGCTACTATGTCTTCCCCCCTCTCAAATTGCTGCTGAGATTTCTCCGCAGGATAGAGGTGGAGGGAACTCCAGTTATCCTGGAAATTCCGAGCTGGCCTCATCAAGCCGGGTACGCCGACTTGGACAGGCTAGTCGCGGATGCTCCTTGGAGACTTCCTCTCAGGGAGGATCTGCGGTCTCAAGGACCGATCTTCCATTGTGCTTTACAGTCGCTGGTTTTAATGGCCTGGCTATTGAGACCCAGGTACTGAAGGACAGAGGGTTGTCAGCTTCAGTTATTCCTACTCTAATTAAAGCAAGGAAAGCGACTTCCAGCAAAGTCTATTATCGCACATGGAAGACTTATATCGCGTGGTGTGAATCTTTGGAATTTCCCCCACGTACCTATTCGGTGACCCGAATCTTGGCTTTTCTGCAAAAGGGGGTTGAGCAGAAACTATCCTTGAGCACTATCAAGGGTCAGGTTTCAGCATTAGCAATCTTCTTTCAGAAGCCTTGGGCTACTCATTCCTTGGTGTCCAGGGGGTGCGGCACTTGGCTCCGCCAGTGCGTGCGCTTACCGCCCTGGGATCTTAATTTGGTGTTTGTCGGTTCTTCAGAAACCTCCCTTTGAAAATATCAGGGAGATTCCCTTGCTTACATTATCCCAGAAGGTGGTCTTCTTGGTGGCTATCACTTCTGCACGCAGGGTGTCAGAACTGGCTGCATTATCATGCCATTCCCCATATCTAGTGGTTCATAGGGATAAGGTAGTTCTTCATCCGAAGCCATCCTTTCTTCCTAAGGTGGTTTCAGATTTTCATCTGAATGAAGATATTGTGCTACCTTCCTTGTGTCCTAAGCCCAATCATCCTCAGGAATATGCGTTGCATTCCTTGGATGTGGTTCGGGCAATCAGGGTATACCTGAAGACTACGGAATCGTTCCGTAAAACGGATTCACTTTTTGTGATCACGGATGGCCCCAGAAAGGGGTTGCCTGCATCTGCCGTGACTATCTCCAAATGGATTAGACAGACGGTGGTACAGGCTTATTCTATTAAGGGTCGGAATCCTCCGTTCCCTGTTAAGGCGCACTCCACTCGAGCGCTCAGTACTTCCTGGGCCTACCGCCGTCAGGCGTCAGTGGTCCAGGTGTGCAAGGCGGCTACCTGGTCGTCTGTTCATACCTTTACAAAATTTTATAAAGTTGATGTGATGGCATCGGCGGATGCCTCATTTGGCCGCAAGGTTTTGCAGGCCGCAATTTGAGGAGACCGGGTGTCTACCTCGAGGGGTTTTTTCCGTTGGAATTTCAGTTGAGTCTCATTGTGTGATTGATGAGCCTTTAAAACTTCTAGTTGGCACCGGTTGGGCCTTCTAGATTGGATTTTGATTTCCATATTCCCACCCCTCATTTGTGGCACTGCTTTGGGACGTCCCGAGTTGATATTAATCGAGGACTACGTCTGTCAATGAGCGACAGAGAAAAATGGATTTTTGTAAAATCTTACCGTAAAATCCTTTTCTCTTAAGCTCATTGACAGATGTAGTACCCGCCCCTCTGTTTTTGAGTTGGGTTGGGTTAAATTCTCTAAACACTGCTTTGTGACATAACTGATTTGCTGTAGCAGGAAGTGAGAGGATATACCCTCTGGGACTGCCCCTAGGGTGTGGCCAGAACGTTTTCTTTCCTGTCTAGTCCTACTCCTGTAGAGGGCAGTATAACCCGAGTTGATATTAATCAAGGAGGACTACGTCTGTCAATGAGCTTAAGAGAAAAGGATTTTACGGTAAGATTTTAAATCCATTATATATATATATATATATATATATATATATATATATATATATATATATATATATATATATATATATTCTAGCAAAGTATACCTAACAAAGTGGCCAGTGAGTGTATACATTTTTTGTCCCGTTTCAAAGCAGTCTACCTGCATGTGGCCACTAGATGGGTTAATCTGATCACCAGAATAACGTGTGCGATGACTGTGCCCAGACTTGGTTTATTATTCTTCTCACTTTTTTGGACAGTGTGTTGACTCATTTTCAGGATAATGGTCTGACAATCTTTGAGGCCTAGGCTCTCCTGAACATGGATGCACTTTAATCAGGTCTTGAATTCACTCCAGCACTGAAACTCTGGCATACCCCTTTAGTATACCAGAATCCATAGGGGCAGGTGGGGAGTTTGGCAGGGTTCCGAAGATGAAGTGAATTTACATCCTGCTTGCTGAGTGCGGGAAGGTTTTCGGGGTCAACACTGGAGATGTTTTAAACAAAATTGATGTCAAATTCAGGCAACTTAAAGTAAAAGAAAAGTCTAATTATTCCTAAAAATGTTCCCTCCCCCTACTCCTGCCTATCCTGCCCAACTTGTATTAAAAAAAATGTGTGTACTTCCCTATTAATAATTTGCTGCAGTCCAGTCACATGATCATGTAATCGGCTCTGGCTCCCCTCTGTCAGTGAGCAGCTGCTGCAGGTAAGAAGATGCAATGCCGACAACGGCTGAGGTATGGCAGACTATGGGTGATGTCACACACATTAGCTGCAGGATCATGTGACTGGACCATAGTGGTTTAAAAATGGGTACATATTCAAATCTATTTTATTAAGGTTAGTTAGTGGGCGGGAACATCTTTAATAGTTAGAATTAGGCTTTTCTTCCACTTTAATTTGAGTCAATCAGCTAACTACAGATAAGGGAGATGTTTTACTTGCCAAAAGGTTTGTAAATCTTTCCACCCACTCCTGAGATTTACACAGCTCAGTCACAAAGCACAGTCCTGTTTGGAGATCTGTATTTTTTTTATTGTTGAGGTTAGGTAAAACCTGCAGGTCTCCTCGTCCCATCCTGTCACAGGACAGTGTAAGGGGAAGCAGCATACTTCTCTTAGTCAGTCTAATCTCTCTTTCTCCCAGCATGTTAGCACACGAGCATTGCAGCTCAACAGATTTGCAAATTGTGCAACTTCACCCTCTCCCAGTCTGGGCCTCTGCTGTACAGTGGATTGGAAAAGACTGATACAAAATGAAGTTCAGTTACACTACTTGCAAAGAATTAAAATAATGATGACAAAGCAATAATTTGTGTATCTGCCTGGAATTGAGCCTAAAATATTAATAGTAGATTTCTATGACATGCATATTAACATATACCCTTTTGTTCCTTCGTGTTATCCAAAAACCTGTATTACAGGCATCGTACAATCAACTGCTGGGCTAGACGACTGCCTGGATAATCTCGATCCGGTGGTCCCCCCAGCCCAGCCAGCGAGCACGTGCAGACCGCAGCTACGTGGTAGGTCGGCTGCGACCTAGCCATAGAGGCTGGCCCGCTTAGTTTACCGTCTTGCAGGGTTGCATAAGACCGGGCTTGGGTCTGAGTCGCAGTGGTCCCTTGGCTAACAGCTCCCCTGCGGTGGCGAGTATTCTGTCTGGAGCCTAACCCGCACCATGAAAGGGTGAGTAGAGTCCCCCCTATCAACTTTTGGCGTTTTTTTTGGGGTGGACGCCGATAACCTTTCAGGGATGGTCGGTCCTGCCTGCAGGTTCTCTCCTCCCATTCTTAAATCCCTCAGTGAGCTGGGCTTCCCCCACTCTCTTTTCCCCCTGCCTGGACCTAGAGTCTGGTGGGGGTCCCAGGGCACAGGATGCAGCAGAGACCCCTGGGGGCTCCCCCGATATCTCCACTCTCTAAGGGTCTGGGTTAGTGTGCATCCTACCCTGGTAGTCTGGAGGGGTCCCAGTGTAGGAGAACCCTAGGTTCCCCTAGGTGCATGCCTTACTGTTTGCAGTGTGGGTCCCAAGTGCGCAGCGGAGTCTCCCCTAAACATGTGTCTGTCATGGTGCGGTGCCAGGAAACCAGACACATGAGGATGCAGGTAAAATAAAGCAGTTCATTGGAGCAAACAACAGTAAACGCATAGCAAGAGTGAGGAAGTGTGAGCATGAACAAGCCAGGGTCAAGTCCAGAAGCGGGTAGTCCTCCAAGACGGGGTCGAGTCCAGAAGCGAGTAGTCTACCAATACCGGGTCGTCTGCCGATGTGGGGTCGAGAGCCAGGAGAGTCGTCAGCCAAGCCAGGTCATACATGGAGGAACACGGAGAACAGAAGACTGCTAGCAGAGATGCACCTAGGAGCGCAAGGGCAAGGACTGCAGCCCATCAGGAGATAGATATATTCAGGTGTGCAGCAGCATCACTGTACGACAGCAAGGCAGCAGGCAAGTAAGTGATGATGCAATCAGAGTTTATAAGAGGCAGCAGTCTGCACATGTCCAAGATGGCTGCCAACAGGAGGGCAAGATAAGACCTTAAGATTACCCTCCCCTCAACGGCCCCTCCTCCGTGGAGCAAAAGCGGTTTCTGAGGAAAGCGAGCATGAAAAGTGCAGGGAAGGGCAGGAGCATTAACAGCGGAGGGAACCCAGGAGCTCTCCTCATGACCATATTCCTTTCAGTGCACCAGGTATTGAACCTGACCTCGGAACAGACGAGAATCCAAGATGCTGCTAAGCTCATACTCCTCACGATTGTCCACAGGAATGGGATGAGGGCAAGGAAGTGAAGAAGTATAGCGATTGCAAACCAGTGGCTTCAAAAGTGACACGTGAAAGACATTGGATATACACATGCCAGGGGGGGGGGGCGACCAAGGGCATAGGCCACCGGGATCACTTTACGGAGGATGTGAAAAGGCCCAATAAAACAGGATGCTGGTTTTGGAGTGGGCACCCTGAGGTTGTGATTACAGGTTGACCGAATCGGTCGACAACCATGAGAATAACTGTGTAACCTCGAGATGCGGGAAGTTCCACAATCCAATCCATGGCCAGGTGAGACCAGGGATCCTCCCTGTTGGAAATGGGACGCAGTAGGCCCAAGGGAAAGTGCAGAGGAGATTTGTTCTAGACACAGCCCGAACAAGCAGCCACACACGTAGCAACATCAGTGCGGAGAGATGGCCACCAGAACTGACGGGAAATAGCCCAGGACATCTGGTTCTTACCTGGATGTCCGGCAGTCTTGGAATTGTGGTATGTGCGCAACAGTCGGATACGCAACCCCTCAGGTACAAAACGTTTGCCAGCAGGTGTCTCTTTAGGAGCACCAGGTTGGGCAGCCAAGATCTGTTCCCCAAGAGGAGAGGTTAAGTTGGTGCGGATAGCTGCCAGGATATGATCTGAAGGTATTAACCGGTGTTGGTACAGAGTCCTCCCTGGACAACTCCGAATACTGGTGGAACAAGGCATCAGTCTTAACATTCTAGGAGCCGGGCAAATGGAAAACGACATAGGTAAAACGAGACCCGAATAAGGCCCATCTGGCCTGACTGGGTGTGAGCTTCTTGGCCTCCGAGAGATACGTCCGATTTTTATGATCGGTGAGAATGAGAACTGGAACCACAGAACCTTCAAGCAAGTGTCTCCACTCCTTGAGAGCCAGGATATTGGGCAAGAGCTCTCTGTCTCCAATCTCATAATTGCATTCAGCTGGAGACCGCTTCTTGGAGTAGAACCCACAAGGAAGTAAGGGTCCATCAGGTGTCGGATGCTGAAAGAAGAGGGGGCCGTCGCCTACTCCCATCACCGACAGATGCATCCACCTCTAGGGTAACAGGCAAACCAGGATTGGGATGAGACAGAATGGGAGCCGAAGCAAAAGCAGACTTGAGGGCCTCGAAAGCTTGGATGGCAGCAGGCGTCCAATTGTGGGAATCACTGCCCCTTTTGGTCTGATCTGAGAGAGGTTTGAGGTTTGGCCAAAGAGGCAAAGTTCCTGATAAAGTTCCGATAGTAGTTGGCAAACCCAAGGAAACGCTGAATGGAACAGGACCACTGGGACAAGGCCATTGTAGAACAGCCGAAACCTTCTGAGGGTCCATGGAGAATCCTTCAGCAGAAATTATGTAGCCCAAGAAGGCAACCTGAGACAGGTGGCATTCACATTTCTCAAGCTTACAGAAAAGCCCATTCTCAGGTAACCATTACGGCACCCGTCTGACATCCAGGTAGTGTGATTCAATGGAGTCCGAGTAAATCAAGATGTCGTCCAAATAGAATACCACACATTGCTGCAACATACCATAAAAGATATAATTGATAAACTCGTGGAAGACAGCGTAATGACTGGTTCTGGTATTAAACGCGGTCTTCCACTCGTCACCCTCCTTGATCCTTACAATGTTATGCGTGGTCCTTAGGTCAAGCTTGGTAAAGACCGTTGCTCCCTTGAGGCAAACAATTCAGTAATCAACGTAATCGGGTATGCATTCTTGACCATGATGCAATTGATCCTCTATAATCAATGCAAGGTCTCATCTCCCCCCCCCCCCCCCATTTTCTTTACGAAGAAAAAATCAACACCCGCTGGAGAAGTGGACTTTCGAATGTGCCCCTGGGTAAGCGCATCCGCAACATTCTCCTCCATGGCCTTATTCTCTGCATCCGACAGAGGATAAATCCTACCACAAAGGGGAATGGCACCAGGTTGCAAGTCTGACGGGTGATGATGAGGAAGAGTACCCGTGCGCACCTTGTTAAATACATCTTGAAACTCACGATATTCAGTAGGCAAGACTGAATCTGAGGAGGTACAAATTACCTTAACAGGCCCATGGATACAAACAGCGCCACTCTGTGGAGACCAAGAGTGGATCTAGACCGACTGCCAATCAAAGGTCGGATTGTGTTCCTGAAGCCAAAACAACAGAGTAGTGTGGGGACGAAATAATCTGGAAACAGGTCGACTCCCTGTAAACAGCCCATATCACCATATCAACCTGAACAGTCTCATGGGTAACCTGTGCCAGTTGCAGGGGTCTGCCATCAATCTCCTCGATAACCTAGTGAAGAAACGCTAGGCTGCAAAGGGTATAGAATTCTCAGTAGCAAACACACTGTGAATAAAATAGCCCCCAGTACCGGAGTCTACCAACGCCTGAGTAACCACCGAACCCGCAGCCCAGGAGAAGACAACTGTGATTAGCGGTTTATCTTTAAAGGAAACCTGGGACGAGGAAATTCCACTGAAGATCTGCCCCCGTCAGGACCTTGGGTGCGAGCGTTTCCCGGACGGGTTGGACAAGATTTCAGGAAATGCCCACCCAGACCGAAATACAGGCACTGACCCTCCTTCCTCCTAAATGCCTGCTCAGCCTCAGAAAGGCGAGTGAGCCTCAGCTGCATGGGTTCACAGCCAGACGCACCATCACCTGGAGGTGAGGGAGGAATGAGTGGGAAAGAAAATGTAGGAGCCAATCTGGAAGGAGGCCTCCGCAGGCGCTCCTTAAATGATGGTCTCTCTCTGAGCCTGATTTCAATCAAAATCGGGAAGGAAATGAGAGCCTCAAGCTAGTCAGAGAGATCCTTGGCCGCAATCTCGTTTTTCAATGAATCGGAGAGACCATGAGAGAAGACAGCCACCAGAGCCTCCATCACAACTCTGCTACCAGGGTACAAAATTCAATGGCATACTCAGGCAACAGTTCATATACCCTGTTGAAGAGGCAGCAGTCTGAACATGTGCAAGATGGCTGCCAACAGGAGGGCTAAATAAGACCTTGACAGTGTCCTACCCTCAGGTGGGGTACCCTTGCAGAGGGTGCAGCATTGTAGTTGATAGCAGCAGCCATTTTCCCTTAGTCTGGCTGTTCTCTGGTTGGGGGCCATGTTTGTGTAACCCGATGATATCACAGGGGTCATTTTCCCCTTAGTCTGGCTGGTCTCCGGCTGGCGACCATGTTTGCATAGCCCGATGTCACAGGGGCCATTTTCCCTTAGTCCAAGAGATGGAGGAGACGACTGAATCCTCATGGGGATTTCAAAGCTCCTCTTCTTCCTCCTCAGTTTCCTCTTCCTGTGCCTGGGACTCTGAACAGGGATGGCATCCATGATGATGCTGAGTTCAAATTCTTGGCCCTCCTCCGATTGGTAGGGTGAGTCCTTGAGGGTCCCTGTTATCTCTCTCTGCTGATAGGTACCCGGAGCCTTGAGGGGATGCTTAGCGGTGCTAAAATATTGTTTTTGTACTGCAAGGTCTTCCTTTCCTTATGAAGCCTCAGGGTCACATCTCTCCCACTAACCCCCTCATGGAGGTGGCAGGTCCCTCACAACCCAAGCTTCCCATGGTTGCACTGACAGTGGTCCTGCAGTCCTTAGTGTCCTGGGTGGGCAAAGGACCAGGATGACTTTTATTTTTTCAGAATGGGCTTCTGTGACCTGGTTAAGGCTCCTGTGTCCTTGTTAAGGTCACCTATGTTTAGCCTTGGGTTATTTTCCCCACCCCTCCTTTTTTCCTTTTGGTACTGCTTTTGGACGTCCCAGTAGTTATGATTTATGGAGCGCTGTGTCCGTCGAACGAAAGCGAAATTTGGATTTTTTGGACTTACTGTAAAATCCATTTCTCTGAGTTCATCGATGGACACAGCACCCACCCCTCTATGGAGTTCTGATACTTCTAATGCTGTTTGCTACTAAACTGGTTACCTAGGGCAGAGGGGGGTGTTATATACCAGCTGAGGACGGCCCATGGGGGTAGCCAGGTGTTTTTTGTTCTTCCTAGCCCTATTTCTGGAGGAGGCAATATAACCATGATTTATGGAGCGCTGTGTCCATATCTGAACCCAGAGAAATTGATTTTACGGTAAGTACAAAAATCCCATTTTTCCATTCAGCTCACTGCGCCGCTCCCCAGCCAGCTATCGGATTATCGATTTTATGAGCGAACTGTGAGCTCCTCACCCTGTTAATAGAAGATGGACAATGCAGTTAATTTAAAAGCAGGTTTGGAAAGCAGCTAACAACTTGCAATTGATTAGACTTCAGCATTTTGCAAGTGTTAGTCATCTATCTGTGCTAGGTATTTAAAAAGATCTTAATTCAAACTGCTAACAAATGGCTGTTTGCTGCATGAATAAGTACAGAGCGATTAACTGCTACTTGTAGTGCATTATTCTTTCCACCCCACCTCGGCGCAAGAGAAATATTCCCTTCACTTGTTTGTGTCTGCAGTGTGAAAATAATTAAAGTGTAGACAAGAAAAAGCAATTCCTAAAGCTGAACGCAAGTCAACCTTAAAACATTTTTATTATCTGCACTTCGTGTTGTCTCTGAACCAGCATTTCAGTCCAGAAAGTAGATGATGTCTTAACTAAGAGGAAGCCCTTCTGGTGGGGGGACTTCTATGATCTCTGTGAGCAGTAATAAATACCTGTGACACACTTGCACATTAAATAACATACATGTACTTTGAGGATCCCCCCACCATGTATACCTGAAATGGGTGGAAATAATCATACTATATCCTTGTGACTTTTTCTTTATAGTAACCTATTTTTGTACCACCTCAGTTCCCACGCTGCCATTTAGCAAATGTCCGCTATGATGCACGTCTTAATGCACTTAAAGGAGAAGTACAGCCAAAGCTCGTGGAGCTGAAGCCCGCTGTTGGCCGACGTCACAGAGTCAGTTCGAGAAAGATTGCAACCATATGGTCGGGATCTACCCACATGCCTGGACTGGCACCCCACTCAGCGAACCGCTGATAGCCTGAGCTGGCTGCTCCTGCCCCCTCCACAGCTCAGCTCTCCAGTGAACGAGGAGGGGGCAGAGCAGAGAGCACTGAGAACCGAGCGATCTGCGGTCTTTGCTCCGTTCTCGCCCTTTAGAGCTTGCACGGGACAGATGCAGCATTACCTAGGTAAGTATGATTTTTGGCTGCTCCTGCCCCCTCCACAGCTCAGCTCTCCAGTGAACGAGGAGGGGGCAGAGCAGAGAGCACTGAGAACCGAGCGATCTGCAGGCTTTGCTCCGTTGTCAGCCTTAGAGCTTGCACGGGACAGATGCAGCATTACCTAGGTAAGTATGATTTTAAAAAAAAAGTATGGATTTAAAAATAAGTATGATTTAAAAAAAAAATCCTATACATCTCTATTAATTTCGTGCATGCTCTGCCCGACACAACCTGCATCTGTTGGGGAAAGAAAAATCTCTTCCCTTCTCTTCTTTTTTTTTTTATGTTCCCCCCAACGAATAAATATAGTTTTGACATCATGCATTCCACTTCGTACATGCGCAGTATCTTGGTTTATGTAAGGGATTTCCCTAAAGGCAATGTTGATGTTGCTTTTCCAAGGTGCATCTGTTAGGCCGGGGCTATGTCACCATTGTCTTCAGGGAAACCAGGAAGAGCAAGAGAAAAAAAAGAAAAGTAGGCAGGAAAACATTAAAATAAAATAAAAAAAATGATGGGTGATTTCACTTCAGCATGCTGATGTGAAATGTACAGGGGGGAGGCCTGCTTAACCATGAAAAATGTTTGATGCTAGATCCACCTAGGTCAACATTATAGTACAAGTTTAAAATATGTGTTCGCTGAAAATATACTTTCCCTTAGAGCTCTTTTGTGGGCAAAATATGGAAACAACCCTCTGTAGACAAAAAATGTTTTATGTCAGGGATTACATTTTTTATACCATTTTTTAAAGGCTAATTTATACCAGCCTTTCTTAACCAGGGTTCCATGGAACCATAGAGTTCCTTGAGCAATATAACAAGGTAGGTATACCTTCCACTGATCATCACCAAGAAGTCGATTCTCTGCTGATCATCTAATGTACCATGAGTTGTAGATATAAATTCTTTTAACTGAGGTTCCCTGAACCCCATTATTTCAAGGGTTCACCTGTGTTAAAAAAAGGTGTAATAGTTCCATTTGACCCTATCACCGGCAAAGATTCAAGGGCTGTAGAATGCTAGGAGTCTTGGTTAGGTCACTTAGGGTTCACTTCAGCTGCAGTGCATAATATTCGGATCGCCTAGCCAGTGATGGCAAACCTTTTTGAGCCCAAGTGCCCAAACTGCAACAGGCGCAAGAGCAGCATGTCAGAGGTCATGTGACTGCATCCAGAGGAGGGGGGAGGACAGAACTCCGCTCACCCCACCATATGTCTGATCCCCAGGAGGAGATTACACATGGACTTCTACAGTAATGGTCCCACTAGTAGTCCCCGCCTTCCCCCGGCAGGTGCAGCGCCCGCTCCCCTCTCACCTGTGCACTTCGCTCTGAGCCCCCCCCCCCCGTAATCCCCATCCTCCAGGGGCAGCAGTGAAACTCGGCACTGCTCAGACTGCTCAGGGGTTGAGAGAGAGAGGGGTGTAAGAGAGAGAGGGGGAACTGAGAGGGAAGGGGACTGAGATAGGGGTTGAGAGAGAGGAGGGTGTGAGGGATGGGGCGCTGAGATGGGGGGGGGGCTGAGATATACAGGAGGGGCTGAGAGAGAGAGACCCTTAGCTCTGCTCCCCCCCTGTCCCTATCCCAGTCTTTCTCTGCAGGTAGTTCTGTGTATGATCATGTCCGCTACCTTCCATGCCAGTCTGTGTGCTCTCTGCTCTGTTCCTTCTAGTGCAGCGGTCTTCAAACTGTGGCCCGGGGGCCGGATGTGGCCCTTTGCTTGCCTTTATCTGGCCCTTGGGGCACTATATAACTAACTGACCCCAATGGGGATGTCAACTTCTCAGGTACCTGACTGACGAGCCCAATAGTGCAGAGGAAGGCCTCCCTTACGTATCTGACTTGCGGCCCCTAGTAGAGCAGACAGGTGGCACGGGAGAGCAGAATGGTATGAGGGCCTGGCGGGTCAGCTGTTGGACGGGCAGCTCCAAGGTCCCAGATGCTTTAAAAGGAGACCACCAGCAGGTAGGAGGATCCAGACAGCAGGCAGGCAGAAGGACGGAACGCCCGAGTCCACACTCACTCTCGGGGCTCACAGGCAAACAAATCAGTTCACAGGCCGGGTCAACAACAGGCGGGCGGCGTGGAATCCAAAGGAGCATGCAGGTTCAAGGTCTGAGGGGAGCCGAGGTCAGGTGCAGGGAGAAAGCAAGGGAAGTCCAAAGTCAAGCCGGGTCTTACAGGAGATCAATCACAGAAGCAGGTAAACAGGAGCAGGGGTCACAGGAAGCTGCAGATCAGACAGCAAAGACATAATGCTGCTTAGGAGTTTAAATAGAGCAGCCTGTTGCCAATCACTGCAATTAGTCTGCAGACTCTGCACTAAGTTAACCCTTAGGTAGCAGACCCATGACAGGTGAGGCATCATTCTCCCTACTGTGACCATCAATGGGGCACTAGTCTTCCATTGGTTCCAAATATAGGTCATTATTTTCATGATAACCAATGATAGAGCACATATCTTGGGGCATTTTCTACTCCCACTTGTTACAGTCCGGCCCCCTAAAGCCTGAAGGACAGTAAACTGGCCCTTTGCTTAGAAAGTTTGGAGACTTCTGTTCTAATGGCTCCCTTGCAGCCTGCGCCTCATGCCTGTCCTTATCTTCCAGGCCCCCAGTCAGCCTGTTCTCCTGGCCTCACTGTTGGTGTTTTAGCAGAGAGGAGGTTTGAGGAGTTCAGGCTCTGGAGTAGCTTCAGACAAAAAGGAATGACCGCACTTCTGATGAATTTTCAAAGAAAGTAGTATCTTTATTCCACATCAATCAAATGGCAGGTACAGGTACGCACTGTGAATGCAGGACAATCAGTGGACGCGTTTCACGACTGGATATGTCGCTTATTCATCACGATGATGAATAAGCGACATATCCAGTCGTGAAACGCGTCCACCGATTGTCCTGCATTCACAGTGTGTACCTGTGCCTGCCATTTGATTGATGTGGAATAAAGATACTCCTTTCTTTGAAAATTCATCAGAAGTGCGGTCATTCCTTTTTGTCTGAAGCTATCCTGGATTGCGGATCCAACCAGCACCTGATCCTAGCCTCACCTGGAGCGGTCTACCCTGTTTGGACTTTGCGAGTTCAGGCTCTGGAGGGCATCGGGGATGCTGCACCTGCTGCTCGCCTCTTTGGGGGTCAAGGAGGTAGTGAAGCTCTTTTCTCCCTCCCGGGCTCTCAGACCTATCTCTTGACCTACTCCGTGGAGGCTGTGGGGCTGCCCACTCACTCGCCTTGTGCAGATAGATTCCCACACCTCGTCCTTGCAGCTGTTTGCTGCCGAGCTAACGCCCCCACGAACCTGGACACTCCATTGATCTCCCTCTACCTGCTCGCGTGCCCACAAAGAGGGCTCTACGTGCCACCTGTGGCACGCGTGCCATAGGTTCGCCATCACTGGCCTAGACAATCCAAGTGGAAGTGGGTGCGGATACCTGTCAAAACCAGGTACCCGCTTAAAAGCGCCATTTGATAAGGAGAAGGGTGGGGGGGAGGCCTTAAAAAGGAACTTCCCCTTTTGGGTGAAGCACCACTTTAAGTAAGAGGAAAAAATCTGGAATTTTAAGTTGTCATCAAAACAGAGATAGAGGAAAATCTAAATGGACTCTTACATTTGTTCCAGAGACAATAGTCTAGGGATGGGCGGAGGTTCCCCTACTTTAAAAATGATTTACGCACTATGAATTGGCCAAACTATGAATTGGCCTGAATTGGCCAAACTAAAATACCCCAGAAAAGTATTAGACACTTCTCTTGAAAGTATATGAAATTGTTAGTGATTGTATAGCTTTAATCCTTTTATAATAAAAAAGAAACCTGGCATACTGGCCCTGCTGCACATAGCAGCCCTGATCCTCTTCTGGGGTGCCCGGCTAGTGCCCCTGGCTCCTCCTCCCTGCCAAGTGATCCCATAGAAAGCTGCTTTCTATGGGGGGCACTCGTGCAGGCTCGCTTCAGAGCCACCCTGTCTGTGCTTATTAACACACACAGTGCAGCTCTGCCCCACCCCTTGCTCCCTCGTTACAGGATTTGATTGAAAGCAGCAGGAGCCAATGGCTCCTGCTCATCTTTATCTGCCCAGTGAGGACAGAGAGCTTCTCCCCTGCACAGCGCTGGATCAAGATCAGGCTCAGGTAAGTATAAGGGGTGTGAGGGGGAGATCCTGTGACACACAAGGTTTTTTTCCTTTAAAGTGGTTGTAACCCTAAAACAAACAAAAAAAATCCTGTTCCTTTTAAGGCATGCTTTATAGCACAGTGCTTGTGCCATGTAATTTGTCCCTTCCTATATAGTAATATGCCTGGTTATTCCTGTGTCCCCCTGTCTCTGGTGACCATGGTAGTCATGACTGCTAAGCTATGATAACGTGGTCCGGTTACGTGCCTCCATCAGCTCCCTCTCTGCTGTGAGTTTCTCCCCTCTCCCTCAGAGTGTCAGAGTGAGAGCAGCTCTCCTCCCCACCCCTCCCTTCGCTATTCAGCTGCAATATGCAGCAAAATACATTGATCACCTCCGGATTATGCTGCCGTTGGCTACAGTGCATGTGCTTTTTTTTTTTTAAATGAAAAGGTTAAATACCTTTTCTCACACCGCTGCTGTGCAGTCATGTGACTTTCCTCTGCTGGCCGGCTGACATCACAGGGCAATCTCCGCCCCTCCCGCTTCTCTCCAAAGAAAAGAAGAGCAGAGGGGGGGTCACGTGACCGCACATCTGCGGTATGATAAAAGGTATTTAGCCTTTTTATTTAAAAAAAAAAAAACACATACACAGTAGTTACTGCCAGCATAATCCAGAGGGCATACCAGTAAAGCCAGTATGTGACTTTACAAACACTTTAATACATAGAATGTATGACGGTAAAAACAAAAACCTTTAGGCTTTAGAATCACTTTAATACAAATATCTAAAAGTCCATTCTTGGTACAATAAAAATCATTTAAGGTGCATGTTCTATCCAAACACGTCCTATTCACTTGTCTACGCGTTTCATGGCTATTCGGCTTCCTCAGGTCTGAGCTTAGGAGGCCCTGTACATCTGTCAGTTGTGTGGGAAATAAACAGGTTTTTCTCAACATTCTCACTTTCCAGACTGTAAAGTTTCTCCTCCAGAATAACAGGTGCTCTTTAATAAAGTAAATGTTTAATGCCGGTGATATTGAAGCCGTTATTTAAAAACTGGTCATGTGCTGACTTTGTTCTGTGTGATTTTGTCCTATTAATAGAAAAAGCTGTTATCTGTTGTCCTCATGCCATTCACCCGTTTTCTTTCATCTTCATAGAGGTCCGCTCTACCTGCGACACTAAATTGTAATCATTATTTTTTATAATGTATCAAAGTAACAGCATTAGATGTGGGCCCCTGACTTGTGCATTTATTAGTCATGCATGTAATAGAAGTCACCATCTACATGTGTTATACGTCCATCCTCCATTGCCCCATGGTGTAGATGCTCTAAGGCCATTCACATAATTGCTGGATGTCATTTGCTACATAGAACTGCACACCATAGTCACTTTCTTTAGTTAATTTCTCTTAATGGTTAATAAAAATTGCTAATGTTATCAGTTGAAGGGGGAATGTATAACAATGTTCGATGCAAGGACTTGTCTGATTTGAACCGCCTTCTTCACTATTAAAGTGGTTCTAAAGGCAGAAGGTTTTTTTATTTCAATGCATTCTTTGCATTAAAATAAAAAACCTGTGTGCAGCAGCCCCCCTAATACTTACCTGAGCCCCATCTCGATTCAGCGATGTTGCACGAGAGATTCGGCTGCCCGGGACTCTTCCTCCTGATTGGCTGACTTTTTGCGCCTGCTGCTGTCGATCAAGGTCAGTGAGCCAATGAGAGAGGGAGCGGGGCAGTGCTGCTGCTTTGTGTCTGAATGGACACACAGTGCATTGGCTCGGGTGCCCCCATACCAATCTGCTTGCTGTGGGGGCACTAAGCAGGAGGGAGGGGCCAGGAATGCAGACGAAGGACCCGAGAAGAGGAGGATCTGGGATGCTCTGTGCAAAAATCATTGCACAGGGCAGGTAAGTATAAGATGTTTGTTATTTTTAATGTTCAATATTTTTTATTAAAGATTTTACAAAAGAACATATAAAAGTAGGAAATTGGAACAGCCAACAAGCCAAAGAAAAAGGTTACGGCAACATTGTACAAACATGGCAATAATGTTCAAGAGTGTTCCATACATATGCACAGCGATCCCAATGTATAACATCTCGTGTCAAATAAATTGTTTCAAAGTGGTGATCGTCAGCACTCCTCACATAACAGAACAGCATGGGAGAAAATGAACTATAAAGAGACCGTCCATAATGGTTTGGGTTGTCCCAATTAATCAAAGAACCAAGCTAATAGGATAGAGAGGAAAGGAAAAGAAAGGGAAAAATGGAAAGAGAAAGAAAAGAAAAAAAAAAGTAAGAGCCCCCCCGGTCCGAGCCCCAATGCAAACATAGCATGCCTCCCCACTGTCAAGGAGCCTGTAGATAAGCCACCCACGGGTTCCACACTTTCTCAAACTTTATCTGAGTGTCTCTACGAATACTAGTCAATTTTTCATTGACCATGATCCAGGATATTTTATTTTTAACCATCACAATATTGAGGACTGGCGACTTCCAGGAACGTGCTATGGTTATTTTGGCAGCTAAGAGGATAAAAAAAATGAGGGTACGCAGATGTCTGGGGCCCTGGGGACGTGTTGTCCCGTCACTGAGTGAATCAGGTTAAATACCCGGATCCAAAAGCGCCGAACCTTCGGGCAGGACCACCAGACATGATGCATATCACCAACCTGTCCACAGCCCCTAAAACACAGGGAAGAGGCCCCAGGATACAATTTTGCTAGTTTGGACGGAACCAGGTACCAGCGAGACAATACCTTATAATTGTCTTCCACTAGGGAGGTATTAAGTATTCCTTTGTGCACCAAGGTCGACAAGGTTGTCCAGTCCTCCTCCTCAATCGTTTCTCCCAGATCTGTTTCCCATGCCCGTTGGTATGAAAGTTTGTGATTTTGATCATTGAAAAGCGCGTAGAGCGCCGATATACCCCCCCCCCCCCCGTGATTCCGCCCCACGCAGACATTGATTCTCAAAAAAAGTTCTGGAGGTAATGTCTACCTCCCCGGTCATTAAGGTACGGAGGAAATGTAGTATTAGGCAGAGGCGAAAAGTTTCCCCAGATGTTTGTTATTTTTAAACAAAAAAAGACTTTAGTATCGCTTTAAGGAAAATAAATAGTACAATGGTTTCTTTTATTTTAAACCATTTTTAAAAGTACATCAAAAGCAATTTTGTGTAAAGTAGGGAGTAGTCAATAACTCTGAAAAGTTTTTATTTTTTTTCTATCTTTTGGTGTTTTCATTTGCTGTCTTGTGAAACAGAAAGTGAGATGTCTCTTCAAATGTCCGATGTCTCTTCTTCTAGTTGTCACTGGAGCATGTGCCCTTATTGGAAGGTTTCCCCTCTATTCCTGTCCCACTGACTGTACTCACCAGGACATATAGAGAAGGTGAATCTCCCAAGGGGGAACGTCTGTTGGTGAGTTTCACCCTCACTGTTAGTCCTGGAGACCATTGTCTTTGCTACAACACGTCTCAGGATCTGGAGAAGAGCGGAAACGTTCCTGTTCTGCTGACAGCTGTCTAAGATAGGATATCACCTTGCTTTCTTCCTGCACTGTCTCTGGAACAAGAAATGAATCTCCCTGACACAAATTCTAACTAGGGTGACCTTGGCACACCTTCAAACTACTTCTCTAAACCTACTCCTTTGAGCCCACCAGGGACCTGTCACCTATACGGGCGAATAATTTGTGGCCAGGGGAATTCCCCACCCCACAGCCAGAGGTATACACTCCCCTGATACAGATGCATCTCAAAAAATTTGAATATTATAAAGTTAAAGGATTTCAGTAATTCAATTCAAAAAGTGAAACTCATAATTTTTATATAGATGTGTTACACACACACACACAGTGATGTATTTCAAGCATTTCTTTTTTAAAATTTGGATTATGGCATAGCTGGTGACACCCCAAAATTCAGTATCTCAGAAAATTAGAATACATAAGATCAATAATAAAAAAAAAAATTGTTTTTAATAGAGAAACGTTGGCTTACTGAAAAGTATGTCCATGTACAGTATATTATGCACTCAAAGGTCTGGGCTCCTTTTGCATGAATTACTGCATCAATGTGGCGTGACATGGAGGTGATCAGCCTGTGGCACTGCTGAGGTGTTATCGAAGCCCAGATTGCTTTTATAGCAGCCTTCAGCTCCTCTGCATTGTTGGGTCTGGTGTCTCTCATCTTTCTCCTGACAATACCCCACAGATGCTCTATGGGGTTTAGGTCAGGCGAGTTTGCTGGCCAATCAAGCACAGTGATACCATGATCATTAAACCCGGTATTGGTATTTTTACAGTGTGGGCGGTGCCAAGTTTTGCTGGAAAATGAAATCAGCATTTCCATAAAGCTGGTCAGCAGAGGGAAGCATGATCTGGAATTTCCTGGTGGAAGCCTGCGCTGACTTTGGACTTGATAAAGCACAGCAGACCAACACCGGCAGATGACATGGCTCCCCAAATCATCACTGACTTTGGAAAATGTTGTATTTAATTTGGAAATGAAGGTCCCAGAGTCTGGAGGAAGAGTGGAGAGGCACAAAATCCAAGTTGCATGAGGTCCAGTGTGAAATTTCCACAGTCAGTGATGATTTGGGGAGGCATGTCATCAGCTGGTGTTTGTCCACTGTGTTTTATCAAGTCCAACGTCAGCGCAGCCCTATACCAGGAAATTCTAGAGCACTTCATGCTTCCCCCTGTTGGTCTCCATTTCTTTGAATTCGGCGCCGCCGAGTACCCGGAAGTGATGTCATGACATGACATCACTTCCGGGTACTGGCGGCACCAAATTAAAAAAACTTACAGCATTCAAAACAGCCGAACTTGGCAAGTGCAGAGGAGGGGTTTGAGGTCTTTTAGACCCCCAGATCCCTCCACCACAGTATCTGTAGACATTAAAAAAAAAGAAATGTTTTAATGTCCGAAAATATCGGCCGATACCGATATCCGATGACCAAAATATCGGTATCGGTGGTAAAAAAAAACATATCGGTCGATCGATACTGTATATAAACCCACTTTACAGGTCTAATTGATCAACACTGACCGTGATCAGGTGACCTGGAATCTGATGTTTTGGATCCCGATCAATAGAACGGGGCCTTGAACTCCCGGTGAGGGAGTTGCAGTTAATAGGGCAACAACTTGTCATGCGACTTTGAACTCTTAAAGTCGCATGACAGGTGGCAGCAGTGTGAACCTGGGGCTCAATCTCAACTTCTCTGTTCTGTTTGTCAACACTGCACTCAATATCTGGTGGTGGTAAATGTAAAATGAAAATAGGCGAATGTACAATATATCATCAGTAAAGCGCTGCGTAAATTGACGGCACTATATAAGTACCTGTAATAAATAAAATAAAGATGCAATATTTCCTATTTTAACCAGATTATAAAGAAACAAACTAAAAAGGATTTTTTTTTTTTTAATTACTGAACAGATTTTCAGCTGCTTTTGTTGTAAAGCTACTGAAAAAAACCTTAGCAGAGCACGAACAAAAAGTGTGTAAATTAGTTATTCTGTTCAGTTAGGCTCCATTCACACATTTGTAAATTAAGTTGCGCTAAGTGTGATAAATGGAGATGTAAAGTCCATAAAGTCCCAATAGTAAATGATGATGACAAAATCCTAGATGTAATCCTGGACCAGACTCCCTTAAGGGTATAGGCTTACCAGATTCAGGTAAGAGAAAAGCAGATGCTCAATGAATCTTGTCACCTTGATAGAAGATCCAGGCCCACGTGAGCGGTAGACTCAATGGTCATTGGATCCAGACGACTATAATGGATGTGCCAAAGTGAAAAAAACAATGATGAAAGATAGGTGTAGAACCATCACCAGCTAGATGAGCCTCTTACCATGTGAACGAAATCAAAATGTGTAAAATCAGATTCCAATAAGACACCAAGATTCAGTACCGAAAAGGAACCAGTAGGGGTCACCTCTTACCAGATCTTTAGATCAACCACGCTTGTATGATATTAATTGGTTGGGGGTCCGGCAACAGACTCGAGCAACTGATCCTCAGATGTTCCCAATGTTCACCATTCAAAAAGAGAGAGAGAGGCTCCCATAGCGTAAAACAGTAAAATTTATTCCAAAAATAAAAGCAAGAACACTCACAGAAACCAGGATGGAATGAGCAATTGTATACAGCCGCCGGCCGAACGGCTTCGCTCGCCCGCACTCTCTGGTCACGATCGGATGACGTCAGTACGCCGTGCCCTGACGACGTTTCGTCACAGATGACGTTTTCAAAGATTGAAAGGTGGGTGAAATTGAAAGGTGGGTGAAATTGCAGCGATTCTGCCCGTGATTCCAGAATCGTGGCAAAACGCAGGACGCATTTGCGATGCCATTATTTCACAATGGCACCCCATGTGTGGTGCAATTTTTGCCACATTTATTGAGCGACAAAACACACAATCGCAGCAAAAATCTCAACGCCAAATGCTCCTGGCTTAGTGCCAAGATTGAGTTCATGAACTTCTTTATAGCGTTTTTGGAGCAGAGGGAGAAATGAAAATGAAATGAATGCCGTGTCAACAACGCACTGCAATACCTGTCATTGCTGACAGGGCTTCTTTCTTCACCCATCCTCCTTTCGGGTTCGCGGACTCTGGCTGTGTGAGTGACCAGAGCCGCTGTTTCCAGTACCGGACTCTGAAGGAATGGCCTGTGTTGCCGTTCTTTCAGAGCGCATGCGCCGGTGATGTCACTGGCTGCAAGTATAGTAAATTATCTCCTAAACTGTGCACGTTTAGTAGATGTTTACTGTACCAATATGTAAGCCTTATTATAGGCTTACCTATAGGTAAAATTCATGTATGGGAGTTTACTTCCCCCCCTCTGTGTCCTGACCATGATAATTATGGCTGCTGAGCTCTGATCACATGCCTGCCTTTGTCATCTGCAGCTCTCCTCTGTCCCCCTTGCCCCCTCCCTCCCTTTCTGTCAGCTCCATGTCGGTGTCTGTGTCTCCGCCACGCCTCCTGCCGCTATTAGTAAAAGATAAAATATTACAAATTGTCATTGCCAGCCCCTCTACTATATCTAGGAATACCACACTGTATAAGTGTTTTAATAAGACAAAGCTTTTAACCACTTCCCGCCCGCCCTATAGGCGATTGACGGCGGTAATGTGGTTGTGGCAGGATAATGCGCTCTGCGCGCCCCCGGTGATGCAACGTGTCAGTCTTGACTCCCCGCATCTCTGATCTCGGTAAAGAGCCTACTAATGTAGGCTCTTTACCATGTGACCAGCCGTGTCCAATCACGGCTGGTCACATAGTACACAGGAAGAGCCATTGATCGGCTTTCCTCAGTACGTGCCTGACGGGCATGAATAAAGGAGAGCCGATCTGCGGCTCCCCTGGCGGGGGGGGGGGGGGCTCTGCATCCATCATTGCCATCTATCAGTGCAGCCCACCAGTGCCCATTATTGCCCACCAGTGACGCCTATCAGTGCCCATCAGTGCCACCTATCAGTGCCCATCAATGCTGCCTATCAGTGTCCAGCAGTGCAGCCTATCAGTCCCCACCAATGCTGCATATCAGTGCTACCTATGAGTGATACATATCAGTGCCTATCAGTTCCGCCTATCAGTGCCCCCCTATCAGTGCCTCCTCATCAGTGCCTGTCAGTGCAGCCTCATCAGTCCAGGAAAAAACATATTTATTTACAAAATTGTATAACATAAACAAAACATTTTTTTTTCAAACTTTTCCGTCTTTTTTTTATTTGTTTAGCAAAAAAGAAAAAACCTTGTGGTAATCAAATATCACCAAAAGAAAGCTCTATTTGTGGGGGGAAAATGACATAAATTTGGTTTTGGTACAGTGTTCCATGACCGCGCAATTGTCATTCAAAATGCAAAAGCGCTAAAAGCTGAAAATTGGCCTGGGCAGGAAGGGGGTGAAAGTGCCCTGTATTGAAGCGGTTAAATACCTTGTTAAATACCTTTTTTACAGCTATCTTCAGGCCGATCACGTGACTCCCGGCCGAGGGGCTGAGCAGCCACTTGACCTCCCCGGCTGACGTCAGAGGGAGATCTCGGCCACTCCCTCTATAGTCCGGGGATCGGAGTAGTAGACCGCCCGAGAGTCATGTGACCATCCTGAAGATATCTGTAAAAGATATTTACAAGCTTAGTTTGCATAAAGCACCTATACAGTGTGGTATGCCTAGATGTAATAAAGGGTTTGACAGTGAATTCCATGGTTTTGGTAACAACCACTTTAATCACACCCACACGCATCCAGTTTGTTTTTCTGTGCTGGTGGTTGCACCTGCAACAGGAATCGCCTGCACAGATGTGAACCTAGAGTAAGACCACCCTGTCCACGTTGACAACACTGCTATACTATAGGTTTGCAGAACGAATAGTGTTGTCACCCTGTTAAAGGATGTGAAAAAAATAACATATCTATCAACAAGTAATAAAACTGTTATTGGGGGGGGGGATTCTTCTCCATTGATGTAAGGTCTAATGGCGCTTTTCCACTGCATGGAACCGAACGGTTCGGCTCGCTTTTGTGCTTTTCCACTGCTGGTACCGCATGGTACGGTGTAGGAACGGTTCGGTACAGTACGGTACGGCGGCGCTTTTCCACTACATAGAACCGAACAGTACGGCTCTCTAAAACAGTACCACCTCCATTGTGGTTCCAAGAGGTACCATACCGGTACCATATCCCACAATCCTTTGCCTGCAGTCACTACTAGCCACTGATTGGTCAGAGAATCGTTGTTATCCCACCCACTTAACCTTAGTACTACTTTAGTGGAAAAGCAAACCATACCAAACCGTACCGATCGGTTCCAACGCCGTACCATGCGGTACCAGCAGTGGAAATGCAAACCGAGCCAAGCAGGGCCGAGTAGAGCCGAGCCGGTACTTGCAGTGGAAAAGTGCCATAAGCTCCCAGTACTGACTTCATCCCCAGCAGTGTAAGATCCTCTTCTCCGGGGTCCACTGTCTTCTTGATTTGTCCATTGGGCAGGCATTGATGATGTGTCATGCTTGGATATACATTATCTCAGCACCTGGCTCCTTTTTCACCCTGTTAAGAGATGGAAAAATAACAGATGCTACTGACAAGGTCAATAGGTGATAAAACTATTATTACTGGGGGACTTGAAAATACAAAAACTGCTGTGGTAATGCTACTAACAGACTACATCATGTATGTCATTTTTTCTATTTTTCCCCTACCTCCCACCACTTTATCCATTTCTCTACAGTCATTAGCCAGTACTGGTGACATATTGCATTGTCTGTGTTTTTGTGCTTCTGTGTTAATGTTTTTTCATGTATTTATTTTGCAGTGAACTGAATTCAAAACTGCAAGACACTTTGGAGCAAATTGAGGTAAGACACTTATTAAGCATTGTTGGTCTGATGTGATTAGTATTAGACGTAATTGTGCAATTAGAGGTAAATGTATGTTGCTTTTGTTCTTGTTGTGTGTTTACTGGTTGATATAATAGACTGGATGGACACATTCAAGTCCAATTACAGTCAAGTAAAAATGCTTTTAAAGCGGAATTAAAGGTAAAGGCCCTGCAACCAGGTAAGCTATTTACCACAGGATAAAGTATTTTCGGCGATAAAATAAACTTACCTGCCTGTTTGCAGTCTTCTTTACAATATAGACTCAAGGTACATTCTTGACATGGTACCTGTGTGCAGGTATGAATTAACTTTCATATACATGCTACTTAATCAGGTACTGGCCAGTCAAAATGGCCAAGAACTTGTAAGAAGCCAGGGAGAAGTTGCTGGTGAGGGACTTCACACGTCTGATCATTTGTGGGGTGCTTTAAAGCGGAGTTCCAGCCACATTTTCATCTTTACATCATGCATACCTATATCCCTTTCTAAACTCGATTTGGCTATTTTTTTTTTTATGTTCCCTTACTTTATTTTTAATGAAAAATAATTTCCATTCCTCCCACTTCCTCCTTATACGGCCGCAGCCGCCGACCTCATTTCCTGCTTTGCATTGACTCCTGGGAGATGAGTGTCATCAAAAAATATGTAGCAGAAAAAAAATTGGCCTAAAATGTTAAAAAAAAAAATATTTTTTAATTTTTCTTTTGGGAATGTTATAAAGCGGAATTTGAAAAATATAAAATATATTTTTGTTTTCAGAATTGTAGCTTTTTTTCGTATAAAGCGCAAAAAATAAAAATCGCACAGGTGATCAAATACCACCAAAAGAAATCTCTATTTGTGGAAAAAAAAAGACATCAATTTTATTTAGGTACAGCGTCGCACGACCGCGAAATTGTCCGTTAAAAATAACGCAGTGCCGAATCGCAAAAAATTTGGTTTGATCAATAAGGGGGCAAATCCTTCCAGTCCAGAAGTGGTTAACTTCATCAATTAAAAAAATGCAAAGTGAGCAAACAGAAGAAAAATTAAAAACAAATCAATATTTGGTGTGATCACCCTTTGGTTTCAAACCAGCATCAATTCTTCTAGGTAGACTTGCACACAGTTTTTGAAGGAACTCGGCAGGTAAGGTTGTTCCAAACATCTTGGAGAATTAACAACATATCCTCTGTGGATGTAGGCTGCCTCCAAATCCTTTTGTCATTCAATGTAATCCCAGACAGACTCCATGATATTGAGATACAGGCTCCGGTGCTACATTTGGCACCCTTGGGGGGGGCATGGGAGGGGGTACTTGTTTTTAACAGGTACCCTGTCCCTACTTCTGAACTTTAGCAGTATTATTCGATTTATAACATTTTAGGCCAGTTCAGGTTCACCTCAACCAAAAAAAACACACATCTGCCCTAGTGTGACAAAACTTTATTGGAAAAAAAAAAAAATACAAAAAAGGATAAAAAACTCTAACCAATACACTCACATTTGGTACGAAGTGGAAATGGCACATAAGTCTTCTGGCAGCTCTCCTGGGTTGCCACCGTAAGATCCATATGGAGGTAGGATTACTATCCAGCTGGCTGGCTGGCTGACTGACTGATGTCTTGGCAGCATAAACTTCAGGCCTCCATGGCTCAGCCCAGCATGTCTATCATACTGCACATGCGCTTGGGTCCAGCCGGCACCGCGCACAGTTGGTACAAAGCCGAAAGGAAAGCCGGTAGGGAGGAAACACAGACGTCAGCAAGTTGCCATTAAGACGTGTTTTGGAGTGGCCTCATTTGACAAGTCACTTCAAGTTTGCTTTCATTGGAATGTATTCTAATAATGGGTTACAATATTCCAATTTAAAGCTACTTGAATTGTTCTAGGTGTGGCTGTCTTGCAGCAGATCTCCTTCACATGTTTTGGTCCTGCCCCCATATTAACGGCTACTGGAAATCTATTTTCGCTATCTTTAATGGTAAATTACATTTACCGGTCCCACACACGCCTGAGGTGGGCCTGTTGAGTGTGTTGAATGATATCATACACCGTGTGCATCCTAGGATCTTGCTCCGTATCCTACTGTTCTATGCCAGGAAGCTTATTTTACTACATTGGAAAAGTGTTGAACCTCCTACCATGCAACAATTCTATGTTTTAGTACGAGGTGATGTACCACTTTATAAACTTTTCTCTAAGAGTAGAGGGTGTCCTGATAAGTTTACTAAAATTTGGCAGCCTTGGCTTGATGTGGAGGATTCATTCTGGGCAGATGTCCCTCTGCCCTCGAGCTCGACTGCTGACTGAGACTGTTGTGGTCCCAGGTGTACTGAGGGATTATCTGGTTAATATGTTGTGTATTACCTGCTCCCTCCCCCCGCGGGGGTAGGTACTTGAGGATAGAGGGAGGTGTGTGTGCGTGGTTGTGTGAGTGTTGGGGTGTATGTGGGTGTGTGTCCTTGTTTGTGTTGGTAGTCTTGTTCAGTTCCTGGTTTTCCCACTCCCTTATTCATCCCAGGGTGGGGCTCCCTTATGGTGTTCTGCTGGGTGTGTTACACAGCTGCTGTTTGACATTTTGGGGAAATATACGCTTGAAGCCCCCCCCCCTTTCCTCCCATTCCCCCCCCCCCCCCCCCGGGCCCTGTTGGCCTTCTTGTCATGTTATTCAGCAGTGCCTTCCATTGACCTAATGTATTTTCATTGCCTGTTATATCTATATTTTTCTTATTGGCATTGGATGTACTTGTATTTTATGTTGTTGGTTAAAAATTCATAAATAAACACCTTTCAAAAAAAAAAAAAAAAGCTACTTGAATCACTTCAATGGCAAAAATAGAAAAACCCAATCAAAATGCCCTTTTACACCCTCTCAAAACACATGATGTCCTGGCCCTGAGGTTCTCTTCTTGTGTGTACAAGAGATGGAGTTTGAGTATCCACATCGCTGCCTGCTTGACAGACACTTCCTATTGGTTGTCCAGCAACAGGGTTCTCTTAGGATCTAGAAGACGATGTCGGCAAAAAATGCCTAGCCATACCAGGCATCCCGGCAATGGGTTACCAGTCCCCTGCACCTAGAAACAGCTTACGCTGAGGCAAGGACAGCGGACTTAGCATAAAAAAGAAAAAAGTCTGATTGGGTAACTACAGGAGGGAAGGTGGATGGGAGGGGGTTCCATTTTTACCAAATGATAGACTTTACCATACAAATAGCACTTAATGGAGTCTCTATTAAAATGCATCAGGTGACAAATATGCAGTCACAGAAAGAAGATGTAATAAAATAGGTGAAGTCTGACGGATAACGTGGATGAAAATAAATCACAATAAATCACAAAACAAAACCAGGAGGAATAACATTTACTATGCAAACGATTATTGAGCAGCGGGAGTTATTACTGCTGAAGTTAATATTGGCTCTGGGAAAGATATTAAAGCTGCACACTGTAAATGAACTGAGCTGTTTTCGATAAATAATTCATCTGACCAATAAAAGACAAAGCCCGGACACGCGCTAACCCCGGGGAAATCATTCCCATCAACCCGTGTTTGTCTTATATGCATAGTAATCATCTATAATCTATGGATAAAAGGGATAGAGGCATTCTCACTGCAAATGGCTAAACAATCACATGTTGACATGCAGACAAAGCGTGACAATGATGACATGTTTTACATCTACAGCGGTGTGATAGCCAATTAAAATGGAAATCATCAAAGGAAACATTGATTTGAAAATGTAAGTAACAGCAACAAATTAGCATTAAAGCAGCAAACTGCAGGTAAAACGCCCTCCATGAAACCTTGTATAAATAAATATACATATATTTAACCACTTCTGGACCGGGCCTTTTTCTGAGACTTGTTGTTAAAATCATTTTTATTTGCTAAAAAATTACTTAGAACCCCAAAACATTATATATATATATATATATATATATATATTTTAGCAGAGACCCTAGAGAATAAAATGGAGATCATTGCACTATTTTATATCACACCGTATTTGCACAGTGGTCTTACAAACGCAATTTAAAAAAAAAAAAAAATAAACTTTTTTTTAAATTAAAAAATATGAACAGTAAAGTTAGCCCAGTCTTTTCTATAATGTGAAAGATAATGTTACCCTGATTAAATGGATACCCAACATGTCATGCTTGAAAATTGTGCACCCTCGTGGAATGGCGACAAACTTTGGTACCTAAAAATCCCCATAGGCAACACTTTAATTATTTCTCCAGGTTACCTGTTTAAAGTGTTAGCCCCGACGCTAGCATTGTTACGCCAATAGGGGATTGCGGTACTGGGCTACTTGGACAACCTCTTTTGTGAGCAGTCTCCTCATTCTCTGGTGGAAAACCTGAAGATCACCATATGAACTCTGTGAGAGTTCGGCTGGATTTAAAATTTTCAGAAGTCTGCTCTGGTTCCATCCACAAAGCTGGCCTATGTGGGTCTGACTCTGGACTTGGCCTTAGCCAGAGTGCTCCTTCCTCTGGACAAACTCCAGAAATTGCAGGCTGCAATTCGTCTCCTGCTGTCCAGCAGATGGTCATTCCTCTGGACTTGCATGCGTGTGCTGAGCATGATGGTGCCTATTTTCAAGGTATTTCTGTTTGCACAGTTCCATAGGAGGTCCCTGCAAAGGGAGATTCTGGGCAAATGGGACAAGAATCCGCAGACTCTGGACAATCAGATCCGGCTGAGCCGGGGAAGGAAAGAGTCTCTAATATGGTGGCTTCCTTCTCCTGCACTGGGCTGGGTAAATCCTTCCTCCCCTTGTATTGGACAGTGGTCACCACGGATGCCAGCCTGTCTGGCTGGTGAGATGTCCTCGGCAAAAATTCTGCTCAGGGGAGTCCAGACTGCCGATCAATGTCTTGGAACTCTGAGCGATCAGACTGTGCCTGGAACATTGCACGGATCGTCTTCAGGGATGTCCCGTGCGCATTTAATCAGACTTGTGCCACCTGCAAGTATTGTGTTTATAATTCCTGTTGGCCTCTTTGACCTTAACTTTTCCTCCCTGCGCTCAACCGAACCCTTATATTTTTAGGTAGTTGAGAATTCAAGTACCAAAGGTACCTGCATATACCTGCATCAGCATTCATAGCCTATGGTCAACCCAAATGCCATGCTGTTCTGATAAGGCAAAGCTTTCGTTTCATTTTATTTTATTTTATTTACTACAGGTACTTATGTCAATTTACGCAGTGCTTTGCATGTATATTATAACTTCACATCAGTTCCTGCGCTCAAGGAGCTTACAATCTATGGTCCCTAACTCATACACACACATACTAGGACCAATTTAGACAGGAGCTAATTAAACTGGGTTGTAAAGATTTTTTGAATAAAATAATTAACATGTTATATTTACCTGCTCTGTGCAGTTGGTTTTGCACAGAGTTGCCCAGATCCTCCTCTTCTCAGGTCCCACACGGCACTCCTGGCCCCTCCCTCCTCTCAGGTGCCCCCACAACAAGCAGCTTGCTATGGTGGCACCAAGCGGAGCCGCTGCTCTGTGTGTCCATTCACACATGGAGCTGAGGTTCACCCTTTCCCCCTCCGTCTCCTGATTGGCTCACTGGCTGTTATTGACTGCTGTTAATAGTCAATCAGGAGTGCAAGTCCCCGGAGCGGCAAGGCTGTCGGGGACATCGCTAGATCAAGAGGTGGCTCAGTTAACTATTGGGGGGGGGGGGGCGCTGCTGCACACAGATGAAGGTAAAAAAAACCTTGTGCCTTTACAACCACTTTAACCTACCAGCATGTCTTTGAAGTGTGGGAGGAAACCAGAGTACTCAGAGGAAATCCGTGCAGGCACAGGGAGAACCCTGATTAGCCGTGGTAGTATCCTGTGTGTTAGAATACTTGGCGTCCAGACGTTTCTTGATATTTTGTTTTATGTTGTCATTGTTTTTCGTCCTATGTTAGCATGCTAGACATGCACTGTGGAAGTGGTTCTGTGTATTTCCCGTTGAGGGAAACGTAAACCCCAGAAAACACTTTTATTAGGAATTCAATTTTTAATATCAATAAAATTATTAAAATTTTGTACCCAATATGCACAGAAATAGCTTCTTTCCTTCCCCGGTCTCTTGACACAGGGACTATTTTTTCTGTAGGCACAGGGAATATTAGCTTCTATTTCTACTATTACAGATTACATTACAATTAAGATCGGTACAGCACTCCACTTTATTTCCTCTTTTCTGATCTTTTAAAGAGTTACAATACAGGATATACATTTCAGGATATCATATGATATGGGGGGTGTCATCTATCTATGATAAATTCCTAAATTTGGACACATTCAGCTAATTGGGATGCGCTTGTTTATCTCCTCAAAATCCACCACCCTATGTGAACACATTACCTGAAACCCTACCGTCAAATGTACTTCCCAAACTGATTGTTTTCTGTTCCTAATAATACTTCAAATACTTGTGGTTAAACTAAGCCAGCAATTTCTCCATTTTCTATGCAAGCCGTTTCCTGAATACAACATCTTTAAACCTTAATGTAGTTCTCCACCTTTAATTTCATAAGCATTGCAAATACCTGTAAATGAATAAATTCTGCAGAAAATCAATATTCAAAGAGATCAATATCCCATCAGGGAGAGCCTGTAAACTCCATCTTTGGGATTCAAACATATGACCCTAGTGCTGCTAGGCGGAAGAGCTAACATTCTTTGCCCACACATCCTGGCAGTACCTAAGCTTCCTCTCCGCTACCCACTTTCCACACATTTCTATTGGCTATTGAGTCAGCCCATCATAATGGGAATGTATGGGGACCGGAGGGAGCTGACAACCTTGCACACTACCAGTAGGACCTTTCTTTGTATCCTGGAAACTAGTGATCGACCGATATCGGTTTTTCGTTGCCGATACAGATATTTTGGTCAATGCATATCGGTATCGGCCGATATGCGCCGATATTTTCGTACATTTTTTTTTTTTTTATTTGACAGGTACTCTTGTGCAGGGATCTGGGGGTCTAAAAGACCCCAAACCCCTCCTCTGCACTTAACCACTTCCCGCCCGCCCTGTAAGGGATTGACAGCAGGAAAGTGGTTGCATTATCCTGACCGGACGTCATATGACAGCGGCAGGATAATGCGCTCTGCGCGCCCTCACTCTGACACACCACATCTCTGATCTCGGTAAAGAGCCTACTGACGTTGACTCTTTACCTTGTGACCAGCTGTGTCCAATCACAGCTGGTCACATAGTACACAGGAAGAGCCGGTGGGATGGCAATCAGGGCTCAGGGAGCCCGCCAGTGCCCTCCCCATCAGTGCTACCCGCCAGTGCCCTCCCCATCAGTGCTGCCCACCAGTGCCCATCATTGCCATCTATCAGTGCCGCCCACCATTGCCCATTATTGCCCACCAGTGCCACCTATCAGTGCCACCCACCAGTGCTGATCAGGACCGCCCATCATTGCCACCTATCAGTGTCCATCAGTGCCGCCTACCAGTGCCCACCAATGCTGCATATCAGTGCTACCTATCAGTGCCACATATCAGTGCCGCATATTAGTGCCTGTCAGTGCAGCCTCATCAGTGCTCATCAGTGCAGAAAAAAACATATCTATTTACAAAATTGTATAACATAAACTAAAAACTTTTTTTTTTTTTTCAAACTTTTCTATTTTTTTATTTGTTTATCAAAAAAGAAAAAACCTTGTGGTGATCAAATACCACCAAAAGAAAGCTCTATTTGTGGGAAAAAATGACATAAATTTGGTTTAGGTACAGTGTTGCATGACTGCGCAATTGTAATTCAAAAGCTGAAAATTGGCCTGGGCAGGAAGGGGGTGAAAGTGCCCTGTATTGAAGTGGTTAAAAGCATTCAAAACCCCAAGTTTGGCTGTTTTGAATGCTGTCATTTTTTTTAATCTGGCGCCGAGTACCGAGAAGTGACGTCATGACATAATTTCCGGGTTTTTGCATGGAGACCCGATCAGAGCTGAATGCAGCTTTGATTGGGTCTTCGGCTGCTGTACCAGCTGGTCGCCCGGGTCTCCCGGTGGGACGTGAGCCCCAAGCAAGCTGCGGAAGGTGGCGGGAGGGGGGGGCATCCCCTATCGCTCCTTGTAATGACAGCCGAGCAGCTTCTCAGCCGCATAGGTTGTCATTACAAGACAGCCGACCATCGGCTATGGACGCCGGTACTGGGGTGATGCCGGTAGCTGCAGCCATCGCTCCGGTACAAGCAGATTCCGCAATATCCGTAATATCGGCCACCTTGATTCCGATATATCAGGGAAAGTGCAGATCGGCCCTCGATATATCGGCTTTGCTGATAATCGGTCAAACTCTCTTGAAAACCTCTTACACCCTTCATCCATGCAACCTCACCTCTCACACAGTTTGCCTATGAAAATAGTGAAGCTGCACACCACGGATCCCTTGCAAGCAAAAACTTTATGCAGTGACAGACACGCCCCCCCCATGTCCTGCCGCTGGACCCATTCATACCAGGGCAGTCCACTGCAGTGCATTTAATTAATTGGCATTATGTCTTGCGTTCACATATGTTGCGTTAAAGCGTGCCTTTCATTTCAGTGTGCTGCTAATGCACAACAGTGGAGCAGAAATCTTCCCTGTAGTGCGGTCCTTCATGTTGCGATGTACTGCAACACAGGCGCATTGGGACGCCAAACACCATGAATGGAACCACAACACACGCAATGTATGTTACTGCAGCGAACTAGTGTGAATGGGCCCTTAAAGTACTAAAGTAGGCTTGGGTCCTTCACTAAGCTTTTAAAGGCGAAACCCAGCCAGAGGCCCACCAGTCTGACTGTTCTTGTAAACTGTCAGAAACTTATGGCCGGAATACACGATAAATCGGCCGAAAATTTCCATTCAGCGAAGAATCGGCCGATATTCTTCTCGTTAATGCCCAGCCATCCGTGACCGATATCGATATTGTGAACGAAAAATCCCGTTTGAAAAAACCGAAAAATTCTGTCGTCTCGTTTGCGAAGGAACGATATTCTATACGTTGGTGTTAAGGTCGTTCATTTAAAATCTGTAGAACATCATCACGCATGCACTGTTTCGATGGTTGGCGGTCAAACGGTCGGGCGATATTCGGCCCGTGTATTCCAGCCATTAGTCTAAACTTTTTTGTTTTCAACCAACATTTGGGAAATTTACAGCCATCTGCTTTTCTTACTTTTTTTTTTAGTAATTAACTTGAAGATTACTTTTAAAAAACATAGATTTCTCCTGGCATAAATATATCCTGTCTGCTGGCGAAGATAAATATTTTTGTCCTTCGCATCACAAGGCCAAACCTCATCAAGCGGCAAATAGAAATCCTATAAAAAAATAAATGTTGCTTACTTAAAAATTGGATTTTGAGATTAAGTTTAGGAAAGTTAATAGAGCAAATATTTTTTATTTTGGATTCAACGCCAGATTATTGAACTATAAAGTGCTATAAAAACACAATCCTGGTGACAGTTTTCAAAGTGTCGTCTCTGAACTGACAATAGACTTTAAATCTTATTGTACCGGTAGATTAAATTACTTTCTATAACAAAAAAGGCAGTGTTAAACAAGTTGTTGGGTGTGCTGTTATTGCTTTTTTTAAATTATTAAAAAAAAAGCAAATCATCAACTTTGTACTGTCAAGCTTTTATTTTCAGAGTTTTAGGCCATTTTTATTTTGTTTATCATCTTGTCCCTAAGGGTTGTGCTTTAGATACAAATCTGCAGCTAAAACATTTACAAGAAGTCTGCAAAGGTTCTCATTTATCAAGGTCATAGTACAGCTAATAGTAATGTTGAAGACCTTTTGTAGCTTCTCCAAGCCATTTCTTTAGCTCAAATGAGTGTCTGGAAGATCCCCCAGCATTAGGCGTTCTAGCAAACTGGAACAGCTATCCCTAAACGGGGGTGAGGGCCTTTATAACCTTCCGTCTACCACATATACTGGTGTTTTAAAGCGGTACTAAAGGGATCTATATTAAACTTCCCTTCAAAGGCTCCCATCCCTTACCAGTGCCGACATCTTCTCCTGTTTGCCAGTCTTTGGCCGTCTTCATTGGCCAGCGTGGAATGACATCACTCTTATGCATATGCAGGGACAGTGCCGGCAATGTAAGCTGAGCTGCACATCGCCAGAGAAGACAGCAAGCAAGCAGATAGCTGTATTTTATTGCAGAGGAGACTTTGCATGATCCATCCTAAATGAGTAAATCATAATCGTACTGAGGATTTTATATATAGATATATATAGATATATCCATCCATTTGGTTGTTTTAAATCTGGCTAGGCAGCTTACATTGTACTTGCTGTACCTCTTTAGTGGCCTTAGTTATAATCATTTACCCAGCATTGTATGAATTATCTTACCATTTTATATTTCTTTAGTGGTCTATGTATCCTTTTTAATTAGGTTTGTAAAATAGTTAATTCAGGTCATTCATTTAACCACTTAAGCCCCAGAAGATTACCCCCTTCCTGACCAGGGGTTTTTTTGCGATTTTTTTTTTTTTTTTACTGTGTGATTTTAACGGACAATTGCGCGGTCGTGCGACGCTGTACCTAAACGAATTTGACGTCCTGTTTTTCCCCACAAACAGAGCTTTCTTTTGGTGGTATTTGATCACCTGTGCGATTTTTTTTTTTTTTGATCATGCACTATAAACAAAAAAAGAGCATAAATTTTGCAAAAATAACAATATTTTTCACATTTTTTTATATGAAATTCCCCAAAAAAAATGTAAAAAATCAATTTTTTAACATTTTCGGTCAATTTGTTTTATGCTACCTATGTTTGGTAAAAAAAATCGGAAAAGCGTATTTTGATTGGTTTGCGCAAAAGTTATCGAGTTTACTAACAAAGGGAAAGATTTATGTCATTTTTGGTGTTTTTTTTTTTTTTTTTTAACGAGTAATGGCGGCAATCTGAGATTTCTTTTTTTGCGGGACTGCGACATTGCGGTGGACAGATCGGACCCTTAACTGACATTTTTTACACTTTTGGGGCTACCAGTGACATTACTGCAGTAATCAGTGCTATACATATGCACTGTTACTGTAAAAATGACACTAGCAGGGAAGTGGTTAACTGTATTGGAGTGGGAGGGGTTAAGTGTGTCCTAGGGGCATGTTTGTAACTGTGATGGGACATGTCTACTATTGTAAAAACAGAGATCAACGGTTCTACATAGTAGAACCGTCTGATCTCCATTTTTACACAGGGGAGAATGACAGGCGGCTTGTTTACATTAGCCGCCTGCCTTTCTTCCGCTCTACCGACGATCGCCGAGTGACGGCGGACATCGGCTTCGCCGGTCACACGCACTGACTGCTTAGTGAACGAGCCGCGGCGGGCGCTTAAAAGCCGGCTTTTCTCCTTTTGGGCTGGCTTGACAAAGGTGGCCTTGCCCCTGAAATGCGTAGCAGCCTGCCCATCTTGTGACATTGCTTTGCCCTCTGTCAGTGTGCCATAGATGCTACCAACGATCCCTCTGCCTGGCAGATCTGACGCCATACACCGCTGCTGTTTCACCGGCTGATGAGTTTATCATCTTGGCACGGCCTCCCCCTCTATTGCTACTCTGGTTAAAATAGAGCATCTCTCTTGTAAGTGTGCTATTTTTAAAAAGGTGATGCCACATTGATTTTACTAAATCCTGCGCTCTGCTGCTTTGTTCTTTTGCTTGAGCACAGGAGGCCAGCTTCTCGGCAGGAGTGGCATTCAAAGAATGTTTTGCATTTTCTGAATAAATGCAGAGCATTCTCTGATTGGACAAGCTGGAGAGCGTGACCCCGCCTCCCCACCTCATAAAATCAATTAATGTTTTCGCATTCGGCCGACCTCCTGTGTTCACCATCATCGGGCTGGCTGCCAAGTACAAGACCCAAAAGCAAGTGGAGATAATTGGAGTAGTGGTTGTTCACTTTAGTGATCCCCAGCTTCCAAGAGCATTGGCCACGCTGGACCAATGTAAATATGTGCCTGGAGTTTCTCTTTTAAGGATGAATTCCAGGTATGGCAATTTTAAATTGAATGGTTCTAGCTGGACTACTGTAACTAAGTATGTATGTGTCATACCTGTGGGATACCCGTGGAAAGCTGGAAATCCATCAAAGAACACTTTTGCATTCATTAATAAAAAAATGCAAAGTGTTCTCTGAAGGTTCCCTTGCAGAGCTAGCGAGCTCCTGTGTTTACAGTGCAGCAGGGCAGCCGCTCGGCATGGGACCCAGAAGCTAGTGGAGATCACAGTGATTTCCAGCTTCTAGAGCAGGGGTAGTGAACTAAAATTCAAGGAGGTCCGGTAACTATAAATGGTTTCTGGCCAAGGTCTGAATCACAAGTCTGTGCCATGAAAGATTGTACGCATCTTCTTTCCTTTTTTTGACGCAAGCCGCACTCTTACTGTTTCCTCCACACACTCTGGTAATACTCTGTAAATGTAAAAGTCCCCAATAGTTTTCCCCCTTACATCAGGTGCCCCTACCAGAGTATTTAATCACTTGGGGTGCCCCCCATCAGACTACCCCATAAGTCAGTTGCCACCATCAGAGTATCCCCTTACATCAGGTGTCCCCATCAGAGTGCCCACTTACATAAGGTGTCGCCATCGGAGTGCCCACTTACATCAGTTGTCACCATCGGAGTGCCTCCTTTCATCAGGTGTCCCCATCACAACAGGTGTCCCCATCAGAGTGCCCCCTTAACATATGTGCCCATCAGTGTTCCTCCCTAACATAAAATGTGCCCACCAGAGTGTCCCTTACTATAAAATAAGTAGCATGCTGATGGGCACATTTTATGGTAAGGGCAATCTGATGGGCACAACAAAATGTGCCCATCAGTGTGCACATTAAAAAAAATATGCCCATCAACATCACCTTAGGAAAAAATGTGCCCCACATACTTGAGGGCAGGAGTCAGCACAATTGGCAAGCTGCAGGGGGCAGAAGCTGCGAGAGATACCCCGCAAGAAGGGAGAGCTTGGAGCCGCGAGCAGCAGGGGGGCAAGGTGCGCACGTAACGTCACGCCCCAATTCCTGGCCTGGCCAGGATTGAAAGCCACATTCAGGAGCAGGAGTTAGGGCGCACACACATGACATTACTGGTTGCTGGGAAACCCACAGTCCTAGCAGACCAATGACTGCTTACATTTGGCACTAAACTGGCGGTCTAGGCAGGAGCGTCGCTCGGTCCCTGTTCGGACCACAGGCTGCCATTTAATGATGCTCTTCTAGCAAATAAGGTGAAGCATTGTTTAGGTCAGTTATTCAGTCATAGATATTAACCACTTTCTGCCCAACAATGTCATTTGATGTTGTGGACTTTGAGTGGGGATATCTGAATGATGGGTGCAGCTGCAGGCATCATTCAGATATCTTTTCTGCCGGCGATTTCCTGCAATGTAAAAATAATAAGGGGACATCACCCCCAGCCCCTCCAGGCCAGTGGCGGCTGTTTTCCATAGAGCTGACCGAGGACCAGATGGTCCCTGGTGATCTCTATGACCTTTGGAGGCTGGGCGCGAAGTTATGACGTCATGTCCGGCCTAGGCACTTGTAAACGCCAACAAAATGTTAACATCATCTTTCACATTCTGCAAAAAAAATTCTGCTAACTTTAGTGGGTTTGAAAATTTTTTGCGCAAATACCGTGCGACATAAAAATTTGCAATGACCGCCATTTTATTCCCTATATGTTTTTGAGTAATTTGTTAGCAAAAAAATGATGATTTCTACATGTAGGAGAGAAGTGGCAGAATTGGTCTGGGTGGCAAGTGGTTAAGGCCCATACACACGATCAGAAAATCATACGAAAAATACTGCTTTTAAAACGATCGTATGGTAATAGGAGTACATGATAATCGTGTGATAATTTTAGTATGGTGCTTTCGAGCGCCGATAATTTTAGTATGCTGCTTTCGAGTGCCGATCATGGCAGTTCATCCCATATTATCCGATCAGACAAGCACGAAAATCTCTCGTAGGATATCAGATCGTACGATTTTCGTTTAATCAGTTTAGTTGTCATTGGAAAATACCATACAAATACACTACAATATATTATATCACTTCCAAATTTGTATTCTGTCGTAAGAGAATCTTTTGTAAATTTAGTAAACTCTTAATTTTTTCGTTAAGAGATTAGCATGCAAAAAAAAAAAAAACGGACGATCATTCGTCCGATAATCTCATTGTGTGTACCAGGCATTAGGGAACTCTCTACTCCTATAGAAAATCGACAACCCCTATAACACAATGGGTTTGATTTACTAAAACTGGAGAGTGCAAAATCTGGTGCAGGTGTCCATGGTAGCCAATCAGCTACTAACTTCAGCTTTGACAAAATACCTGGAAGATGATTGGTTTCTTTGCAGAGTTGCACCAAATTTTTCACTCTCCGGTTTTATAAAATCAAATCCAAAGAATTACCAATTCTATATAAAAACTTGATGCAATTATTTTCATCATGCATTCTCTTTTACCACTCGCCGACCAGCCGTCGTACTTATACTGTGGCAGGTCAGCTCTGTTACACGAGACAACGTACCTATACTTCGTTTAGTGTAGCAGTTAGTTGGGGGCGCACGCGCCGATTGGCTAGAAGGGGAGCCAATCAGTGGGTCTGGCGGAGAGACAAAGAAACAAGAAGTCGGTTAATACTGAAAGAAGTATAAATTCACCCAGTAGACAACCAAGCGGTTATTTGGGCAGGAAAACTGGACAAAAGGGTTGATAATTCAATATTTTAATGAGGACTGTAAAAATACAGTCACTCAGAAACACTAACACTGTGCACCATAAAAATACCCTAAAAACACCTATCAATTAAAAACAAAAGACAGTCATACATACTTGCCAACTGTCCCGTTTTTGCCGGGACAGTCTCTGCAAATAGGAGCCTGTCCCGGGTAATTTACATTGTCCCGGCAATGTACTTATTTACACTTTGCACTTTATTTATATTTTTATTTTTTGTATGTTCACACCTGAGCACATTTGACACTTTAGAATTGCAGGGAATTGTAATGAGAATTTTAAACTTTAGGTAGAAGTAGTGCAGCTGAATGGGAGAATTATTCCAACTCTGCTACTTTGGCCTCAAGTTTAAAATTCCGTTTTTAATTTCCTGTAATTCTCTCTTTTTTGAGAAGACACTATAATCTGATAAGTAGGCGGAGAGTAATTATGTGGAGTGGGCGGAGCTTCGGGGAAGTGGGTGTGGTAAGTAATTGATAGCTGTACTTCAAAGTGTCCCTGGAAATTTTTCTCAAATGTTGGCAACTGTGGTTATAGAGTTACGTCCGGACAAAATACCTATGCTATCCTGCCTTGATCTGTGCAATGATCTGCTCAGTATGCTGGGAGGAACTCTCCCTATTAATATCAAGGCAATGGACAGCTTGGGTCATGTGACTAATTAATATATACCACTATATACTGAACCATGGTGAGCCTAATTGGTGATCAAGTTATGAGGCATCTGACCAGTCAAATGGCATATGAATGGTCCTAGATTAGACTTTGGGTGGATGGTGATGAAATAACACAGATAATCTCCTCATGGACAGAAGATAGCGTATGTCCACACGTTGCATGTAAATCACATTGACGTTGTTACACTGTATCAAATGGGAGCGAGCTTGGCTTACCCTGTCTTCGTAATCTCCTGATTACCTGTGTTCCATCGATTAAACCAGTCCGCAACACATACCTGCTCTAACTCTAGTGGTTGATTAAATGTCAGTGCTGAGTGAGGGATAGTTTGGCGATATTGCGTCCTAAGATGCATATGTTAAAATGGTCCACACTGTGTTGGGTCATCCATCCAATGTCCCCCCCCCCCGGACTGTCAATGCCTCGATATGTGTCTCGCATTCCCACTATACACTTTTCAGTTCCGGGCGTCAACGATGTGTCTATGACATTGACACGCTTCGCTACGCCATACATATCTTCGTCAGGATAACATGCCATCCAGCCTATCCTATATGCTTTTGGTTAGAGGACAGGACACCGAATTGGTGAGCGGGACTTAAGGAGTTGAGTGTTGAACACTATACCCCAACCTTTTTCTGTAAACACCATCGGAGAGACAGAATCGCTCCCCAGAGAGACAGAACAGCGGTCTGCCGAAGTGAATACAGCAGACCGCTGTTCTGTCAGTGATGGACACAGGGATCCTGTGTTCCTCCTATTTAGGAACACAGGTCTCTGTATTCACCCAGCAAGCCCATCCCCCACACAGAAAGCACCCCCTAGGGACACATTTAACCTTTTGAGCGTCCCTTCTGTTAACCCCTTCCCTGCCAGTGTCATTAGTACAGTAACAGTGCATATTTTTAGCCCTGATTACTGTAGTAATGTCACTGGTCCGAAAGTGTCCGTTAACCACTTGCCGTCTGCTCACTAGAGCTCTACTGCGGCAAAGTGGTTCGTTATCGTCTGGCGACGTAGACCTACGTCGCCAGACACTCCCTTTTCTCGGCAGCGCGCCGCCGGAGGCTCACTCCCGCTGTGACTGAAAACAGCGGGAGTCGGGCCAGGGGAGGAGCGGCGGTGATCACCGCCGCTCTTCCCCGATTGTCGGCGATCGAGTGTGGAGATCCGCCCGCTTGTGTAAACAAAGCGGGCGGATCTCCTAAGTGACAAACAGTGACAGATTGCAGGGTTCAGCATAGCTGAACATGTGATCTGTCCCTGTGTCAATCAGTCACCTCCCCCCACACACGTTAGTAAGCACCAGGCATACATTAACCCCTCCCTCTCCAATAAAATGAACCCCTTCCCTGCCAGTGTCATTTTTACAGTAACAGTGCATATTTATAGCACTGATTACTGTAGTAATTTCACTGGTACCCCCAAATGTGTCAAAAATGTCAGTCAAGGGTCCGATCTGTCCTCCGCAATGTCGCAGTCCCGCATTACTCGTTAAAAAAAAAAAAAAAAAAACACCAAAAAAAAAAAAACCACCAAAAATGACAGAAATCTTTCCCTTAGTTAGTAAACGCAATAACTTTTGCGCAAACCAATCAAAATACGCTTATTGTGATTTTTTTTTTTTACCAAACATAGGTAGCAGAAAACAAATTGGCCAAAAATTTTAAAAAGTTTTGCTTTTTACATTTTTTTGGGGGGGAATTTCATATAAAAAATGTGAAAAATATTGTTATTTTTTCAAAATTTACGCAATTTTTTTGTTTATAGCGCAAAAAGTAAAAATCGCACAGGTGATCAAATACCACCAAAAGAAAGCTCTGTTTGTGGGGAAAAAAGGACGTAAACGTTTGGGTACGGCGTTGCATGACCACGCAATTGTCAGTTAAAGTCGCACCGTGCCGAATCACAAAAAGTGGCCCAGACTTAAGACCGCAAAATCCATCCGGTGGTAAAGTGGTTAAGTGTCTGATCTGTCTGCCACAATGTCGCAGTCTCACTAAAAATCACTGATCGCCACCATTACTAGTAAATAAAATAAATGAATTAAAATTACATAAATCTTTCCTCTTGTTTGTAGACGCGATACTTTTACGCAAACCAATCAATATACACTTATTGGGATTTTTTTTAACCAAAAATATGTAGCCGAATACATATTGGCCTAAATTGATGAAAAAAAATTGTTTTTTTTAATTTTTTTTATTGGGAATGTTTTATAGCATAATGTAAAAGAAACATTTTCTTTTTCCTTCAGAATTTTTGCTGTTTTTTAGTTTAAAGCCCAAAAAATAAAAGCCGCACAGGTGATCAAATACCACCATAAGAAAGCTCTACTTGTTGGAAAAAAGGACATCAGCTTTATTTGGGTACTGCATCGCACGACCGCACAATTGTCAGTTAAAATAATGCAGTGCTGTATCGCAAGAAATGGCCTGGTCATTAAAAGGGTAAAACCTTCCGGTCCTTGAGTGTTTAATTGACCCCCTAACCAACTTTTCAAGCAGGGTGTCCACCTCTTCAATGCATTTCGCTCAGCTAAATGTGATGAAATAAATATTAAAGATCTGGCACATTCTTTCATCCTCCAGGGAACCTCATCCCACATTCTCATTTGGTTCCTCCTGAAGTTTCCGACACACGAATATATTCACATTCAATCACACGGTATTACCCTGGCATTACTTTAAATATCAGCTTTTATATCCTGATGGGACTAAACTGTAGGTGTGCTCCAGCTCCACGCTAACATTCTGTATTATAAAGTGGAAATCATCAGATTTTGTATCAGGAGAAATTGAAAAAAAACACATCGCGCAGCAACGGCAGCGGGAGCTTCTATGTGTCAGTTATCCACCCTGCCGCCTGGCTTGTAAATGACTGGAATTTTCTCTTTCTTTTTTTGCTCATTTTATGTCAGGCATGTCAGGCTTCAGTAATCCCCAGGCCCACGTTGGAAAGACACCGTTTTAATGAAGGCCGCGGTGTTCCCGGCTTCTATTGTAAAGGATGAATTAATCAGAACGGGTTTATATTCAGATCCTTTTCCATCTTATTATTCGTTGATTTAGTTACACTTAATTAAGATTGTTAGGTGTGTATAGGGCGCGCTTACTTTTTACCCCAACAGTTTTATTAGCAGAATTAAAGAGTACCTTGCAGCTATAATGCAGGGTCTGCTCTTTAACCACTTTAAGACCGGAAGGTTTTGCCCCCTTAATGACCAGGTCATATTTTGCGATTCGGCACTGCGTTATTTTAACGGACAATTGCGCGGTCGTGCGACGCTGTACCTAAATAAAACTGATGTCCTTTTTTTCCCACAAACAGAGCTTTCTTTTGGTGGTATTTGATCACCTGTGAGATTTTTATTTTTTGCGCTATAAACAAAGAAACAGCAACAATTTTGAAAAAAAAAAAAAAAAATAAACAATATTTTGCTATATACCATTCCCAAAAAAAAAAAAATTAAAATCTAATTTTTTAAACATTTTAGGCCAATTTGTTTTCTGCTACATACTTTTGGTAAAAAAAAAATCGCAATAAGCGTATTTTGATTGGTTTGCGCAAAAGTTATTGCATCTACTAACTACGGAAAAGATTTATGTCATTTTTATTGTTTTTTTTTTTTACTAGTAATGGCGGCGATCTGCGTTTTTTTTTTTTTAGCGGGACTGCGACATTGCAGCAGAGAGATCGGACACCTAACTGACATTTTTGACACTTTTGGGGGTACCAGCGACATTACTACAGTAATCAGTGCTAAAAATATGCACTGTTACTGTAAAAATGCCATTGGCAGGGAAGGGGTTAAATATGAACCTAGGGGAGTGTGTGTGGGGGCGTGGCTTCTGAAATTACCCTAGAGACATGTGATCCTATATAGAAGGATCACAGGGGCTCCATGCTCATTCCAGGGAGAAGAATGGTCAGCTGTGTTTACAAGTTCTTCTCTCTCAGCGGGGAACGATCGCGGGTGTCAGGCGGCAATCGGAGCCGCCTGCCCGCTGCATCGGCTTCCTCACTGACGAACGGGTGCAGGAGAGTGCCGCTGGTGGCGCGCGTTTGCCCCCTAGCCTCCTGCTCGCAACCGACATATAGCTACGTCAGTTTGCCCAGGAGCGTCAGCTTGCCGGAGTATAACTGCGGCGAGCGGTCGTAAAGCGGTTAAAGCGTTTTTTTTTTTTTCTGGAACCTGCAAGGTAAAGCCATAATGTGCTAGCATGCATCGCATGCTAGCATATTATGTGAAACTTCTCTCAGAACGAATCCCTTCCAGTGGTGCGCTGTTACTGGTGACACGGCTTCTATCTTCACCTGTCTTCCTTCCAGGTTCACGGACACTGGCTGTGGGAGTAGCCGGAGCCCCGATGACATCACAGCTGCGTATGGGAGACGCTGTTTACGGCATGGGACTCTGGCTGTTCCTTCAGAGCACATACGCTGGTGATGTAACTGGCCGCATGTACAGTAAATATCTCCTAAACGTTGCAAGTTTAGGAGATATATACAGTACCTATAGGTAAGCCTTATTATAGGCTTACCTATAGGTAGAAATTATGCCTGTGATGTGCGCCAACAAAAAAAAGCAGCATAAACCTAAGCGCTTCTAGCACTGCTCTGGCAAAATTTAAAGTGTCCACCGATCCCCGAGATCTAATAGGCAGGAGAATGACATCCCCCCCTGCACCACAGAAGCTGGGTAGCAGAAGCGAGTATGTTGTCTATCTAGTTTTTATGTTGCTTTTCAGTAATGGGGGGGGGGGGACCCCTAAAACGTTTGTGCCTAAAGAGTTGACTTAGTGGGTCTCAACCCAAGAATCTATTGAAGCTTACCAGTCCATAGATATAGTGGGTGCATTTAATTTTATTTTTTTGGGCTTTTTCTTTTTTTCTTTTCACATGATGATCCTGCCAGTACACCTCCCCCTCCTAATGTGACCAAAATACATCCCTCTCTCCTCCATTACATTATAGGGAGGTGTTCTGTAGTACTAAAACAGCCCATAGTTTATGCGGTTTTCTGTCCTTTCACCTGTGGAGGAGATCAATTTATTCCCCCATCAATATAAAGTTGATGGGGGAATCCCTCCAGCAGCACTGTTGTGTTCTGCCGGCAGGGAGCCTTTCCAGCCAGTAAAATACAATAAAGGCAGATGTACCGTGCACTGAAAGTGCAGTTGCTCTAGGTCTGAGGGGAAGCTGAATTAAGTGGAAGTTCTGCTGATTTCTATCATCCAATCATGTGCAAGCAACAAAATATTTTTTCTCTTACGTCCTCCGACAGTCGCCGCCTCTTCATATTCGTCACATATGGGGTATTAGACTTTGCTCCGAAGGAGTAGCTAGGCAACAGAATATGTTAACAATAAAGCTTTAACATATCCCACCCTCAAGGGGTGGTCCCCTCAGTCAATACCCTCCTACTTCCTGCAACCATATCTCAGTTTTAATGTCTAGCTTGTCAGGAGTGGCTGGCTCTCTCTGTGCTGGGACTTTCTGTCCCAGACTCTTTCTTCCTTTTAATATTTTGTTTGAGTTTTTCTCTCTACCTTTAATTAGCTGTTATTTTGTCAGCGTTAGTTAGTTCTTCGGACGAAGAGGATCATGCGGACTGGGTCTCGGGCTGATCCCCCTGGTCGCAGGTCGTGGGTCAGTGGCTTCCCAGTCTGCCATCGAGCGTTCAGCCAGGTAACGCTCCTGGCATGGTGAACGACCCATCCCTGTTCGGTGCAGGGATGATTGGTGAGGTGGCTACCTTACTGGACGTTGTGCGGTTTCTTAACCCCCATTTTGTGCGTCTTGAATTGCGACTCTCCCTGCCTCATGTGCAGCGGCTTGTTCGCCTGTGCGGGTCCCCCACGCCATGTGAGGTAAGTGTATTTATGTGGGGACCTGTCTGTCTGGGGGGGTGTCAGTCTGGGACTGTGTAACCTGCCTTTATTCACACTGCTTGTCTCCCTATCTCTCGGCTGCATGCTGTGGGCTGCAAGGGGGGGGGGAGCTGTATGACACTGTGTGTGTCAGACTGGGCAGTGTGAGAAGCTGTGTGCTGTGGGGCATGTTTTTTTGGCATGTTTGGGCATATACAGCGATCGCTGCGGCGATCTGACATGTATTCTTATATTGGAATGTAAAGTGTGTTTTAATGCACTGTGGAGCGGCGGTTTCGGCGCCAAACGACGCCATTTTGCCTACACCCGCTCCGGCCGCATGGTTTACATGCATGGCGGCCATTTTCTTGTAGCCTCCATAGGCTTACATAGAGCGCCCTGGCAGCATCACTTCCTCTTTCTAGGAACACCGATCGAGGTAGCAGCAGCGGCGAGGGTCTCCTCAGGTTTTATCCTTCTGTTCTTGCTATCCATTGCCTGTGTTCAGTTTGCATATTCCCTGTGGGGGTCTCATTGTGCTTGAGTGCGGTGCGGTGGGCTGCGCTTGCCGCGCTTGCTTAAAAGGGGCAGTTAACCCTTGGTTGTCTGGCATTACAGGGGCAATGGATTCTCAGGAGGGCAAATTTCCTACTGTATTGGTGGAAAGCCAGGGGACCGCTGTTTCCCCCCCAGGGGGGGATTTAGCCACTATTGTGGCTGGCCTTGCTGCTCAGGTGCAAATGCTGGTGGCTGCTCAATCTACTAAAAGGCCCAGAGTTGCTCTTTCCTCTGATTCTGAGGGTGAAGGTGATGGGGCTGTTCTGGCAGGGGCCTCTGTCGGGACTATTGGGGGGTTGATTCAAATAATAATAGGTAAAAAGAAAAATGATTTTAAAAGCCATGTATTTCATATTATGCATAAGAGATTCTGAATGGTGCTGCCTGGCGTCCATCTTGTTTTCAGGGTGAAACAAAGTTCATATATATTTGTTAAACAAAATGTCTCGTACAAGCTTACAAGAGAGCATGGAATTTCAACAATAGGGTCCTATACTTTCAGCAGACATTTCTATTTTCTTTTGTCATAAATAGGATTTCTTTTGACACCTCTATCAGATAACAGAAGTTAAGGGGATGGTAGTGTCAGTCTGTCTATAAGTATTTAACAATAGACAATGGCTCAGTGTTTTTCAGCATACATTTAAAGATGAACCATATAAGTTTTTATAGATACATTATCATATGTGAGAAGATATTAGCCATAATTATGTCATTATATTATGTAAGGCATATACATATATATTTAGGAATGTTATATCACATTTTGGGTTTATATTCTCAGTAATAATCTTACTTAGAATTCTTTTTCTAATAAGTGTAAGGACATATGTATCTCGTCACTAGTTGCCTCATTTCAGAGAAGTCTAGTCTAAGTGCTCAAGGTGTTGTAAATCCTACAGGCCAGACATCTTAATTGACAGTGTAAGACATGGTCAAAGAAGTAATGGCTATTCACTAGCTAGAGGTCAAGAGGTCATCAGATAAGAAGAGTGGTAATTGTTTTAATAAGTATGTTAAATACAAAATCTAATGAACGGTACGATACTGCCCTCTGGAGGCGAAATACCAGGTGCAGTCTTGAGATAATTTCAGATTTCCATATAAAAATATGATATTGTGTTAAATAATATAATTATTGGAATGGCATTACTTGCCCAGGTGAATTATGGAGATACAGGTGGACATTTATGTATGTGCTGGGAGTCTAGACAAAGTTTTATATGTGTTATATGATTAATCTTGCATATAGAGAAATCATCATTTAACTTTATTATCCAAGTATGGGGTTAATTATCAAAAGGGGTGTGTCTCTGACCTCACTAGTTTAGGTATAGAATATCCCATCCAATAGGGATAATGTTTCATCCCTCTGGGTTTTACTTATGGTAATTTTTATAGCTCTTTGTTCTTACCATATAAAAGACCAACCCAGATGAGAGATAGGACACTTTACACTACTGACAACACACCTCACACTTACACCACACACGCTATTACATTTTTCAATAGACTCATGCAGACATACTCCCTGATCCACATCATTCATCTGAAACTCGGAGGAAACTCCTCCCTCACTGGCATCCATCTTAGGACTCTGGTAACACCATCTTAAGTGTGGTAATTATGCCTTGCTGTATTATTTGATTTTATTCAACAATTGTTTATTCTTTCCTTATATGTTTTATATTGCATATTTAAGGGTAATGAGATTACAATCCTAGCCGTATAAGCCATAGTAGATTTTTCTCTAAAAAGCTGATTTTTGTTTTATACATTTTTATTAATATCAGATTCAGTGCATTATTTGCAATTTTAAGTCTTCCGTTTTGCATGGCTTATTCTCATTCCTTCTGCAGTGGAATGACTTTGGGCCGTGTGATTCGCAGACCATTGTAGTCTGTTTATATAGAACATTAATTTATGGCTTATACTATACCTGGGAAGAAATGGTAATCTTGCTTTCGTTTTACTTTCGTTTTACTTTCACTTTGTTTTACTTTCACTTTCATTATTGAGCTAAACATCACATTGCATTGATTATTTGAAGTTAGTATATTTTATGCAGAGTTATCTTTTTGTGTCACTTCTTGTTTGATCATATATCGTGTTTGCATGTCTTGAGAATAAATATTTTTATATATATTCCACGCTGTAGACTGTACTCACTAAGATTGGTATATGCTTTTAAAAAGAAATTAATCAATTAAAAAGAATTCACGACATTGATTTATGGCAATAGGTGAAGACTCTCCTTTTTCACAGATCTTTGCTTATTAACCATAAATAAATACACTGCTATATTCAGAGCAGTATAAATATTCTGACATAAGTACGAGCGCAAGATATTTATTATTAAATATTCTTACATATAATGGAGGCCCCAGTGAGATAATTATTGATTTCTTACATATGCCAATCATAAATATTGATCAGGTGACATAATCAATAACTTTAAAAAAAAAAAAAAATTTTTTTTTTTGGAATTTTTTTTTTAATAATTATGAATGTTGATAGTAATGCCTTAAAAATGTCTACAGCAGGTAATTTTCATGCTGCCAACTCTGGCAAGGTGTGAATCCCTAGTGGTAATGCCACAACCCCAGTAGATTTGGCACAGATCATAAATGTGTGGAAACACCTCTCTGAGTCTGAAATGGTGGAATATGTAAATGCTGGTTAGAGTCATATATCAAAATCCTCAGAAGTCGGGCCAAATATGGGCATCTGACATGGGTAGAGGACAACCTGTATGTATGAACTCACCAATAGCTTATCTAACACCAAAAGACATCGGGAAGTGTGATCACATACTTTTAGAGTCATGGCCAATCTTACTGTATCTTTATGAGGAACTGCACCAGAAGGCTCAGCAAAAAGGAGTTTAGTAAAGTTTCAATCTCCACTCCAAATAAATGAGATTATGAGATTAGGAACCTCCTTGAACAGGTGAAAGTAACCTCTATTGGGACACATAAGTTAAGAGAATGTAGCGTGAAACTGCAAAATGAAGTAGAACTGTGGCAAGAAGTTTGATCAAGTAAACTGTAATGGAAGTAACCATTTGAAAGTGAAATGTAAATGATTAATGCAATATTTAGGAAGTTTGAGCAAGGAAAAATGTTTTCTAGCAAAAGTTGCCGAGTAATAAGCAGTGGAAAAATTAAAAAAAAAAATAAATAAATAAAATAAAAATGTAACAGTTCATTGTAATGACAGGAACTCATCAGTAAATACATAGGAGAGTTCCATAAGGTCATGGTGTAAATGCATAAGGGTAAATGTTTTATTAATCCTGCATTAAATATAATAATTATTCATAGACCCAGATATGACTCCCAGTCTGTTGGTTATGACCCAGACAAGGGGGGGAATCAGGCAAAGAGTCCATGTCCTACCCCAGCCATATTCCTAATATAGGAGGGCAGAAATTGGGCAGCCATGCATAAATAGGTATGAGTCATATCAGGTCATTGCAAAAAGACTAGCACCCCTAAAAAGACACCATAAACCTCCATAAGAATTTAAAAAGTTTTTAAAAAGAGTACTGTCCTGATTTTTGTCATGAAAAGGTCCTTAGACATTGTCTTAAACATTATTGATTACCCTGAGGCCTATGAAAACAACTTTCTGTGTTGTGCCTGCAGGATGTAATTTAAAAATCAGCCCATATAAAACTTTACTGCTGCTAGGGCTGTTATCTACAATTTAAAATGTACACAGCATCAAAGTCCCATTGAATTTTTTTTTATTTTGCTGTACTCAAAAGTGACTTAACACCCTTCAATGAAGGAGCTGAGTACAACCACCTGGAATTTAAATCCCTGTGCTTTGATGCATTGCCCATGTACATAATAATAATATGTTTGGCAAAGGAGCAAGATATGCCACCTAGGCCCCAAGGGGACACCGGATACCTTAAGGAGGACACCGGACATCCCATCAACAAGGGGGGGATGCCCACAAATAGGGATTTGCCCCATCCTAGGGTTCCCCAAAATCCTCTGGAAAATTAAGTGACATTAAGGCCCAGACCTCACGCCAGAACCGCGTAACTGGTTCTGATAGGGATCTGTCCCATCTGTCTGAACCCGAGAGACATAGGCACCGCAGGAGGCGGAGCCAATAATTTAACTCTGTAAAGGTTTTCAGCTGAGTAGAGGCCAAATTGAGCAGCTGATCACTTGATTCACTTTGGGCACTGCAGCCCAGAATTATAATAAATTCCTTTTCAGGAACAAATCCAATGGCCAGCCAAAGGCCACAAAATCCTTAAATGCCCAAGTGGTAAGGAATCAGAAGGGATACACTGAATAGAGGTATAGGATGCAGAGGTTCTAACACCCTTTTATCCTAGGTCACAGCATTGAGGATCCTGAAATCCCTGTCAGGGGGGGATCTTGGTTGTGAGATACTAACTACCCTCCTATTTTTCAGTGGTCACTTCATCCCTCTGACTCAAACAGGTCGCTTAAAGCGGACACATTTTGAAAAATCGCCAATGACGGTGATACCAAGGAGGATCAAACCCTTATGACGTAATGCAGTCAAGAGGTTAAAGGTTGTATACGGTAACCAAGAAGGAATCCTCAATGCCAGGTAGTTTTATTGCCTACAATAAATTGCATTGATGCCCCATAGGGGGAGATATATATATATATATATTTTTTTTTCTCCCAAGTAGTAGGTAAAATTTTAACAAAATATTGTATCATTTTATTATTGTCCAATGCATAGTATCCATGGTGATAAATACATCCCCATGTTAATAAGCCCCAGAAGTCAGTCGTCCTAGGAAAGGTCACATATATAGTCTCACCTTCCCTGGTGTCATATAAAAGGGCTGATCACATGGTGGTCTAAAGGAGAACTCTGAGAAAGCTTAGGGTACCAACATCGCATTGAAATGTCAATTGATAAGAATGTATATTCATACTGTATGTTTCATCCAATAGGAAGAGATTAACCTTCCATGCCAGGTCGTTGATTGGTACAGACGATGATGTTTGCCAAAGACACAGCGATTGGATGGGTCATCTCTCCTTAGAGTCCAGTTCTGGACGGAACCCCTCATTGCATCAGGTCCCTCTTCAGGAATCAAGCTGCGAGACGCCCCAGATTCTTGTTGACGGAAAGGAAGATTTGTTTCAACAGATCTTTGTGCATTTGATCCAAGGAAATCCATTGAGAGAAATCACACTATCTCCTGTTTTCAGTTGAAGGAGATGTGAGAATGGTGCATTGCACATGTGAGCAAACATCAGTCTAGGTGTATGACACTCTAGACCATGCTGAAACCATTCATTATCCAACCAACATCCTAGGTTGAATGTCCAAACCGATTTCTCTGATTCCTGATTGCAAACATTGTTTTACTGCGCTTTGAATGGTAATTGCCAATGCCATTGCAGCAGTTAATTTCTGTCTACATCAAGACTTTACAAGCTGATGTTGCAGATTTCAAGGAACATTTGAGTTTCTTTACTAGGAGATCAGAATTCAAAGAGACTAACAAGGAACAGTTTGTGACATAGCTAACGCTAAGCAAAGTCGCTACGAACTGACATTTTTAACTGATTTTTTTTTTTTTTCTCAATTTTTTTTTTTTATCGCTTTACTTAAAAGTTATGAACAATTCCCAATATGAACTATTCTCTTACAAAAAGAGAACAAGACATTTTTTTTCCTTTTACTACTCCTTAAAAAGCTTTCTTTCCAGATAGGCCTAAGTTGCTCACTTGTCTACTGGGAAGAAAGGGGGGGATATGTCGGGACTATTGGGGGGTTGATTCAAATAATAATAGGTAAAAAGAAAAATGATTTTAAAAGCCATGTATTTCATATTATGCATAAGAGATTCTGAATGGTGCTGCCTGGCGTCCATCTTGTTTTCAGGGTGAAACAAAGTTCATATATATTTGTTAAACAAAATGTCTCGTACAAGCTTACAAGAGAGCATGGAATTTCAACAATAGGGTCCTATACTTTCAGCAGACATTTCTATTTTCTTTTGTCATAAATAGGATTTCTTTTGACACCTCTATCAGATAACAGAAGTTAAGGGGATGGTAGTGTCAGTCTGTCTATAAGTATTTAACAATAGACAATGGCTCAGTGTTTTTCAGCATACATTTAAAGATGAACCATATAAGTTTTTATAGATACATTATCATATGTGAGAAGATATTAGCCATAATTATGTCATTATATTATGTAAGGCATATACATATATATTTAGGAATGTTATATCACATTTTGGGTTTATATTCTCAGTAATAATCTTACTTAGAATTCTTTTTCTAATAAGTGTAAGGACATATGTATCTCGTCACTAGTTGCCTCATTTCAGAGAAGTCTAGTCTAAGTGCTCAAGGTGTTGTAAATCCTACAGGCCAGACATCTTAATTGACAGTGTAAGACATGGTCAAAGAAGTAATGGCTATTCACTAGCTAGAGGTCAAGAGGTCATCAGATAAGAAGAGTGGTAATTGTTTTAATAAGTATGTTAAATACAAAATCTAATGAACGGTACGATACTGCCCTCTGGAGGCGAAATACCAGGTGCAGTCTTGAGATAATTTCAGATTTCCATATAAAAATATGATATTGTGTTAAATAATATAATTATTGGAATGGCATTACTTGCCCAGGTGAATTATGGAGATACAGGTGGACATTTATGTATGTGCTGGGAGTCTAGACAAAGTTTTATATGTGTTATATGATTAATCTTGCATATAGAGAAATCATCATTTAACTTTATTATCCAAGTATGGGGTTAATTATCAAAAGGGGTGTGTCTCTGACCTCACTAGTTTAGGTATAGAATATCCCATCCAATAGGGATAATGTTTCATCCCTCTGGGTTTTACTTATGGTAATTTTTATAGCTCTTTGTTCTTACCATATAAAAGACCAACCCAGATGAGAGATAGGACACTTTACACTACTGACAACACACCTCACACTTACACCACACACGCTATTACATTTTTCAATAGACTCATGCAGACATACTCCCTGATCCACATCATTCATCTGAAACTCGGAGGAAACTCCTCCCTCACTGGCATCCATCTTAGGACTCTGGTAACACCATCTTAAGTGTGGTAATTATGCCTTGCTGTATTATTTGATTTTATTCAACAATTGTTTATTCTTTCCTTATATGTTTTATATTGCATATTTAAGGGTAATGAGATTACAATCCTAGCCGTATAAGCCATAGTAGATTTTTCTCTAAAAAGCTGATTTTTGTTTTATACATTTTTATTAATATCAGATTCAGTGCATTATTTGCAATTTTAAGTCTTCCGTTTTGCATGGCTTATTCTCATTCCTTCTGCAGTGGAATGACTTTGGGCCGTGTGATTCGCAGACCATTGTAGTCTGTTTATATAGAACATTAATTTATGGCTTATACTATACCTGGGAAGAAATGGTAATCTTGCTTTCGTTTTACTTTCGTTTTACTTTCACTTTGTTTTACTTTCACTTTCATTATTGAGCTAAACATCACATTGCATTGATTATTTGAAGTTAGTATATTTTATGCAGAGTTATCTTTTTGTGTCACTTCTTGTTTGATCATATATCGTGTTTGCATGTCTTGAGAATAAATATTTTTATATATATTCCACGCTGTAGACTGTACTCACTAAGATTGGTATATGCTTTTAAAAAGAAATTAATCAATTAAAAAGAATTCACGACATTGATTTATGGCAATAGGTGAAGACTCTCCTTTTTCACAGATCTTTGCTTATTAACCATAAATAAATACACTGCTATATTCAGAGCAGTATAAATATTCTGACATAAGTACGAGCGCAAGATATTTATTATTAAATATTCTTACACCTCCTTATCGGGGTCCCGCTCCTCTCTTGATCTAGTGGGGTCTGAGGTGGAGGCTGAAGTTGAGGGGGTCGATAATTCTCCCCCTGGCTCGCCTGAAGAGCTTGCAATCATGGATGAGTTGATTGCTTCCATTAGGCAAACGCTGCGTTTGCAGGATGAAGTGTGTCCCCCCGCTGCCTTGGCGGCTTATGGGACGCAGAGAAAACGCAGGACGCCGCAGGTTTTTCCCTGCAATGCTGATTTTCAGCGCGCTGTTAAGGATCAATGGCGCGATCTGCGCAAACCTTTTGCGGTACCAAGTAAATTCAAGCTGCGTTATCCTTTTTCGCCTGCCACTGATGAAAGGTGGTGTGTGCCTCCACCAGTGGATCATGCAATTGCGGTTTTGAACAAAGCCACTGCGATTCCTGCAGAGGGTTCCCCTGTTTTCCGTGATGCCACGGATAGGAGACTGGAGTCTCTTGCCCGTCATACTTATTCTGTTACGGGTTCTATGCTTAAGGCTCTGTTTGCTTCTCTCATGGCGGCCCAGGCGATCGCAAGTTGGACGCAGATGCTTAGGCGCGTCCTAGTGGCCGATTCGGCCTCGGCGGCGACCCTGGATATGGTGGATCAGATCCACCAGGGTGTCATGTACCTGTGTGATGCGGACCTGGACCTGATTCCGTTGGCTGCACGTGTGCACAGCGTGGCGGTGTTGTCTCGCCGCCTGGTTTGGTTAAAATGTTGGTCGGTGGACCAATCTTCACGTAAGACCTTAGCCAATCTGCCTTATGATGGGTCTCGCCTTTTTGGGGAGTCCCTGGATGTGTTGATTAAGGGGATCACCGGGGGTAAGAGCACTCTCTTGCCCCATTTCCCCAAGGCTAAGGGGGCTTCTGGGAAGAAGCATGCAAATTTTCGGCCCCCTCAGGGGTCCTTTCGTGCCTTTCGGCCGCACTACAAGGGCAAACCGTTCAAAGGTCAAGGCTCTCAGAAGAAGCCCTGGTCTGGGAAACAGAAGTCCGGCCCTGCAGCCCATAACAGTTCGGCCTGAAGGGGCGCCCTCACCCAGTTTTGGGGTGGGGGGACGCTTGCTCGGTTTTCTTCAGCCCTGGTTGGCCCGTGTGCGGGACAGATGGGTTCTGGAAATCGTTCGATCTGGTTGCAAGATCGAGTTTCTCTCTCGGCCGGAGAGCAGATTTTTTCCCTCAAATCTTCAACTGTCTCCAGAGCGCTTGCGGGACCTGCACCTGGCGGTGCGGGACCTGAGGGCTCAGGGAGTGGTGGTTCCGGTGCCTCATCGGGACAGGTTTCGGGGGTTTTATTCCAATCTGTTCACCGTGCCCAGAAAGGAGGGCAAGGTTCGTCCGATTCTGGACTTGAAGGCTCTGAACCGCTCTGTGCGGGTTCGCAAGTTCCGCATGGAATCCCTGCGGTCGGTGGTGGCTGCCCTGGTTCCGGGGGAATTCATGGCCTCCATCGATTTGAAGGATGCGTACCTTCACATCCCCATATTCGAGGGTCATCAGAGGTACCTTCGATTTGCCATTGCGGAGGATCACTACCAGTTCGTGGCGTTGCCCTTTGGTCTCGCCTCGGCTCCGCGGGTCTTCACCAAGGTGCTTGCATCGGTTCTGGCATTATTGAGGGCCCAGGGCGTTTCTGTCCTGGGGTATCTGGACGACATTCTGGTTCGGTCTGCGACCAGACAGGGTCTGGAGGAGGACCTGTCTGTCACCATGCAAACTCTGCAGGAGTTTGGTTGGACGATAAATTTTCCAAAGTCGACACTGAGTCCGTCGGTTCGTCTCCCCTATCTGGGAATGATACTGGACTCGGTGCAGGCGAAGGTCTTCCTGCCGGAAGACAAACTCAGGACTCTCCGGGAGGAAGTTAGGTCCCTCAGGGACGTTCCGAACTCGTCTCTGCGGACGTGTATGAGATGTCTGGGATTGATGGTCTCGGCCTTCGAGGCGATTCCTTTCGCACAGTTTCACACGCGGGGTCTCCAAGCGGAGATCCTGTCCAGGTGGGACGGGCGACCTCAATCTCTGGATCTTCAAATCTCGTTGAGTCTTCGCACCAGGGAAAACCTTCTGTGGTGGCTCCAGTCCCCGTTGGTGTCCGGGGGCAAGTCGTTTCGTCCAATATCGTGGACGGTAATCACCACGGATGCCAGCCTGTCGGGCTGGGGTGGAGTTCTGGGCGTTCTGTCCGTTCAGGGGACTTGGTCGGAGGGGGAATCTTCCCTTCCGATCAACATTCTGGAATTGCGTGCGATAAGGCTCTGTCTTCATCGCTGGACGGACCGGCTGCAGGGTTGCCCGGATCGGGTGCAGACGGACAATGCTACGGCGGTGGCCTACATCAACCACCAAGGGGGCACCAGGAGTGCCCGAGCGGCTCGAGAAGTGGCCGACATTCTGTCTTGGGCCGAGACTCATGTCCCGGCGATAACGGCGGTTCACATTCCGGGAGTGGAGAACTGGCAGGCGGACTATCTGAGTCGCCAGGCCCTGGATCAGGGGGAATGGTCTCTCCATCCGGCTGTCTTCCAGACGTTGTGCGCGAAGTGGGGTCTTCCAGATGTGGACCTGTTCGCGTCTCGCCTCAACAACAAGGTGAAGAGGTTCGTGGCAAGGACGCGCGACCCTCGGGCAGACGCGTCGGACGCGTTAGTGGCCCCGTGGCATCAGTACAGGCTGATGTACGCGTTTCCACCGATTCAGTTGCTGTCCAGGTTCCTTCGCAGGTTACACTCGGAACGCAACACGGTGATTCTTGTGGCACCGGACTGGCCTCGCCGGTCCTGGTACGCAGACCTCGTGAATCTGGCGGTCGACGCCCCGTGGCGTCTGCCTCTTCGAGACGATCTACTGTCTCAAGGACCGATATACCATCCTGCTTTACAGTCGCTGGCTTTGACGGCCTGGCTGTTGAGACCGAGGTCCTGAAGGAGAGGGGTCTCTCTCCGGAGGTCGTTCATACTTTAATCAACGCGAGGAAGTCTTCCTCGGGGAAGGTTTATTACCGTACTTGGAAGGCCTATTTTGCCTGGTGTGAGTCCAGGGGGTTTTCACCCCGCACGTACTCGATGTCCCGTGTGCTGTCTTTCCTTCAAACGGGTGTTGATCAGCGTTTGGCGCTGGCTACGATAAAGGGTCAGGTGTCTGCTCTGGCCGTTCTGTTTCAACGTCCCGTGGCTTCCAACCCATTGGTTGGCACCTTTGTTCAGGGTGTGCGGCATCTGGTTCCCCCGAGGCGGGATCCTCTGCCCCCTTGGGACTTGAATCTAGTTCTATCTGTGTTACAACGTGCTCCTTTTGAACAGATCAGGGAGATCTCGTTGTCTATGTTGTCCAAAAAGGTCGCCTTTTTGGTGGCGATCACTTCGGCTCGCAGAGTGTCGGAGCTGGCGGCTTTGTCCTGCAAGTCTCCGTACCTGGTTATTCATTTGGATAAGGTGGTCTTGCGACCTAATCCTTCTTTTCTGCCGAAACGAGTTTCGGAATTCCATCTTAATGAGGATATTGTCTTGCCTTCGTTGTGCACGAAGCCTAAACATCCAAAGGAGGTGAGATTGCACTCTCTGGATGTTGTTCGGGCGATAAGGGTTTACCTTAAATCGACTGAGTCTTTTCGAAAGACGGACTCCTTGTTTGTTCTTCCAGAGGGTCCTCGGAAGGGCATGGCGGCTTCGGCCTCTACCATCGCCAAATGGATCAGGCAGACCATTGAACAGGCCTATGCTTTGCAGGGGAAGGTTCCCCCTGTGCCTGTGAAGGCGCACTCTACTAGATCTCTGAGTACGTCTTGGGCCTGTCGTCATGGGGCTTCTGTAGCCCAGGTGTGTAAGGCGGCGACTTGGTCGACCGTGCACACTTTCACAAAATTCTACAAAGTAGATGTTCAGGCATCGGCGGATGCTTCCTTTGGCCGCAAGGTTCTTAGTGCGGCTGTTCCCTAGGGTCCCTTGTTGGGGACTCCTGGCTGTTGGGATAAGTTTTGTATCCCCTGGTTTTTTTGTCTTTTCCTGGGTTGTTGCTCCTGTTGAGCACTTATTTTTTGCTGTTGCCCAGCTGGTTTCCTTCCTTTGGTAAGGTTCCTTCTTTGATGCGGAGACTGCGTTGCCTTTCGGCGCGGATGCGTTTCCCACCCCTCATGTTTGCACTGCTTTGGGACGTCCCCATATGTGACGAATATGAAGAGGCGGCGACTGTCGGAGGACGTAAGAGAAAACTGAATTTTTGTAAAATCTTACCTGTAAAATTCCTTTCTCTGAGTCCTCCGACAGTCGCCGCCCCACCCCTCTTTTGGGGTTTGGTTGTATACTCTACTGCTATTCCACTAAAACTGAGATATGGTTGCAGGAAGTAGGAGGGTATTGACTGAGGGGACCACCCCTTGAGGGTGGGATATGTTAAAGCTTTATTGTTAACATATTCTGTTGCCTAGCTACTCCTTCGGAGCAAAGTCTAATACCCCATATGTGACGAATATGAAGAGGCGGCGACTGTCGGAGGACTCAGAGAAAGGAATTTTACTGGTAAGATTTTACAAAAATTCCGTTTTTTTTTTTTTTGGGGTTGTTTTTTTTTTTTTTTTTTTTTTTTTTTAATATTTTCCTTACATCTTCTTCTCAGATCTAGAGCAACTGCACTTGCAGTGCACTGGACAATTTAGTAAATTATCCCCATTGATTACTGCTAGCGGCTATAGCCAAGGGCAGCATCGCATGTAAAAAAATCTGACAGACTGGATGTGCTCAAGACATACAACCAGCCTGCCCATAGATGGATCGAATCTCAGCCAGTCCCTGCTGAACTGGCAGAAATTTGATCCCTCTATTAATTGTTTGCGATAAGACTGCCGAGTGCACAGAGCTGCCCTGGATTTCTGGCTCAACAGGTTCTGGATCAACAGGTATTGAACATCGAAAACAAATATCAAAACACTTTCATAGATATATATAGCAGACCAAAGGAGATCAAATAAAAGGAAACGTTGGATGTTAGAGTTTACATCCTGCCCATCTGAAGTAAAGAAGAATTCCAGGCCTGGCTATATTATACATTGTTACATTGATCCTGCCTGGACCAATGTAACTATGTATTTATACCATACCTGACCGATCCGCCTGGAATTTTGAAATCACTGAAGTAGACATCTCTACTACAGTGATCTCCACTTGCGTCCGGGCCCCGGGCTGAACGGCTCAGCCTAATGCATCCTGAACACAGCAGGTCATCCTCTTGGGTCTGACGCCATTCAGAGAATACTTTGCATTGTCTGAATAAATGCAAAGCATTCTCTGATGGGACTTTACTGCTCCACCTTCTCTAATATTGTTTGAGTGTCAAATGTTTGTTAAAAATGTTTCTAAATTAGGGCTGCACGATATTGGGGAAAAAAAGTACATTGCGATATTTCGTTTTTAACAATATATATTGCGATATTTCTCCCAGACAGTCTCCGGAGGAGGGATCAGTGAGCAGAGCTCAGCTTTCTGCCAGGGGATCCGCCACACTTGTAGAACTCCTCCCGCCCGGACAGCCCGAGCCTTGTGTCTGAGCCGGAGTGTAGAGGAAGCGGGCTGAGTGAAGTGTCGGTAGCAGCCTTTGTCCTGCGGTGCTCCTCCTCCATGCTCCGGATGTCTCTTCCCCCCTCTCCTGCTGCTTTGCACTGTAGCCTCTCCGCCGCCATGCAATCCGCCCCGCACTCCAGCCCTCCCAGCTCTGCCTCTTAGTAGAGCTGCACGATTCTGGCCAAAATGAGAATCACGATTTTTTAGCTTGGAATAAAGATCACGATTCTCTCACGATTCTCTGTGTAACAAAAAAAAATTGGGATAACTTTACTGTTACGTTTTTTTTTTTTATTCATTAAAGTCTATTAATTGCGTTTGAAAGACTGCTGCGCAAATACAGTGTGACATAAAATATTACAACAATCGCCATTTTATTCTGTAGGGTCTCTGCTAAAAAAAATATATATAAAATGTTTGGGGGTTCTAAGTACTTTTCTAGCAAAAAAAACTGATTTTAACTTGCAAGCAACAAATGTCAGAAAAAGATCCAGTCTTTAAGCCCCGGTTCACACTTCTGCGTGTGCGGGGTTCGCATGTAATGTCGGAGCGCACTGCTCCGACATTACATGCGATCAGCTGTGCGGTGCGAGTATAGCCATACAGTTTGTATGGCTAAATTCGCATCGCACCCGCAGCAAACACGCACAGGAGGCATTTTTGCTGCCGCATCAGGATCGGATCGCACAGCGGTTCACACTTGTGCGATCCGATCCTGTGCGAACTGCACGATCGCACTGCGATATGCGATCAAACTGGGGGTGTCGTTAAGATTACATTGACACCCCCAGCGTATCGCATATGGCAGTGTGAACTGCCGGGGGTGCGTGTGCGATGCGGGAACAGGCTGCGAATTCGCAGCCTTCCCGCATCGCATATATGTGAACCGAGCCTAAGAGGTTAAACTTCCTTTCTCCCTGGCAGAGGGAAGGAAAAGATACAATGTAATCATTTTTGTTTATAGTTACTGGGAGACTTTGCTGATAGCTGTTTGCAGGAGGCTTTTTTTTTTTTTTCCACAGCTGTTCTCTCTGCTATGCAGCTATGCAAAGAATCGAGCATATTTCAGGGTTAGATCGTCAGGAGGGGTGAATCGAGATTGCGATTTTCATACGATTAATCGTGCAGCTCTACCTCATAGTCAACAGCCGACCATTACTCCGCCCTGCTCCACCCATTGTCTCTCCATTGAATCTATTTACAAAACATTACAGCCTGATCCCGCCACCGATGCAGCCAGGAGAGACAATGGGCGGAGCAGGGCGGAGTAATGGTCTGCTGGATACTAGAGGCAGAGCTGGGAGGGAAGTGTAGGACGGATGTAATCACTGTGAGTCCTCCTCCTCCCCCCGAGTCCCGACTTCTCCCTGCCTCCCTGCCTAATGCCTGAATAACGTATCTTCGGCGATATGAATATCGCCCATGCCTGCAGAACGATAGTCAATATCGCATCGACTATCATTCAGCCCTATTCTAAATGCTATTTTTTTTTTTTATAACATACATGGTATACTTATTGATCCTCCTCTTCTGGGGTCCCAGTCGGCATTCCTGGCCCCCCCTTGCCTAGAGCCCCAATAGCAAGCCGCTTGCTGTGGGGGAGTTTGTGCTGATTGCGCCGGAGCCAGCTCTGTGTGTCCATTGACAGCAGCAGGAGCTATTGGCTCCCACTGCTGCCTCTCTGTCCAGTGAGAAGAAAGAGAGCCTCAGTTCTTGCACAGATTGCTGGATGGAGATCTGGCTCAGGTAAGTATAAGGGGGGCTGGGGGAGGTAGGGAGCTGCATTCAAAAGGTTTTTACCCTAATGCATAGAATGCATTAAGGTAAAAACCTTGTACCTTTTAGAGTCCCCGTAATGTTGTCCTTCTTACCGTAAATCATTTCTTACGTAATTATATATTGCTCTTTCTTATAGGAACAATTGGATGTTGCGCTGTCTAAGATCTGCAAGAACTTTGATGTTGCTCATTACACAAAGGTGCAGCAGGCGTACAGACTACTGGGGAAAACGCAGGTAAGGTGACATTTCACTGAGAGCACAGAGTCAATTAGTGAAAATTAATTAAACCACTGGGCACTGCATAATATTAACCTGCAAACAGAGTTTGTGACATCTTCATGAAATTGGAAGCCTCTGGGTTTACGTTGAAGACCAGCTTCAGGCAACCAGCAAATTCAATTAGTGGTCTGCTTCTAATGTTCAGGAACATTCTAATTTTAACTGCGCTTACTTTACCATAGAGGTAAACTCCATACAAATATTAACACATAATAATAAGATGCATAATAAACAGTGCTGCTATTTGTTTTTAAAAAAATTCTTTAAGGCCCTTTGACACGGGCGTTCCGTATGTCCGTATATCATCCTATTTTTTTGCGGGTGATATACGGACATAATGTATGTCAATGGCATTGCGGATGTCAGCGGATGACCATCCACTGACATCCGATTTTCGTCCTTTCAGTTCTGTTCCGTTTTTTGGAATGGAACAGAACCCTATTTTTGTTCCGTGTAAAAAACGGAACGGATGCAAAATCGGATGTCAGCGGTGTCTTCTGCTGACATCCGCAATGCCCATAGACATACATTATGTCCATATATCATCCGCAAACGGATGGGATGATATGCGGACATACGGAGCGGATGACACAAATGTCATCCGCTCCGTGAAAAAAAAAAAAAAAAGTGCCGGAGCGGATCGCAATGCGGTCCGCTCTGTGTGAAAGAGCCCTTAAACCACAGCCTAACCTTCAGTCTTGCACACTTGTACAGGCTACTTTGCTGTACTGAAATTACTTGCACTGATTTTACTGCACACTTTGAGCTTTTCACAGTGTGTGTTAGAAACTGCAGCAAGTCAGATAGGTCTCGTCTGATTTCCTGACTAGAGGATGTCCGGCATTATCTAGGCCTTTCCTCCCCAGCCTCACTGTCCCTGGCTTACCTTTTTCGATAATTTCAGAAATGAGTCGTGTAGGTTCTGCATCACAGATGTGCAATCAGAGTGTAGTAATCGAAGTTTAGTGTGTTAACAGATTTATTGTGGTGAAAAGATAAATAGCAACTCGCATTGTGACAGTTAAAATCAGGCTCATCGCATAGTAAGGGTTTCCGATGGACAGTCTCCCAACAGCAGGGAACCCCAGACTAAGATAGCTCTGTATGATAAAGGCTTGGGGTATGGGAATTGGTAGTAAAGATATGGAGGGGTACCATCATCCTACCAAAAGAGATCTAAAGAGAGGTTTAGGAGCCCCCAAACGATAATCAAACAAATGGTGAGGCCAAAGGCCTATCTCCCCTCATGGACTGAATGACAAATTCCAATGTATAAAAAGTATAAATGTATTGGACAAACAATATAAAAGATATATACATTATGCATATAACAGAATATGTTCCACATAGGAGACCATAGACATGTATATATGAACAATCAATGAAACGCATGTATGGCATGAATGCCACAGAATACAGTTAGCCTGACATGTTTCGGACTGTTAAGGGGTCACGTATCTAGATAAAAGCAGATGTAAATACAGTATCTGACAAATTTGCACAAAACACAATAGTATGAGAGCATTTTGTAAAATATTACTCACAACACAGTGAAAGATAGATATGCACAATATCCTTCAATGCAGACACAGAAAAATCGCTGATAGAGAGATACTGCTGATAAATGGAGGTTGGAGTCCCGCCTATGATGGTGCGGCACACAGGTGACCACAGACACATGCATGATTGCAAATTCTGATGTGAGACCGTTATTACATGCTGTGTGTGTGTGTTAGAGGACTTGAATGTAAGACAGGTAAGACTTTTTTAGGAAAATGGTACATTCCTGAAAGGAGAGTGGGCTGGCTCGTCCATATAGTCAGTTTACAATGACATTCCTTTTGGTATCAGTTATTTAGGGTAACCAGAATAACGAGGATATTAGAGTTTATTTGTGAGGCCAACATTGATAAGGAATATGAAATATACAGTTTCCCCATCAAGGTGTTCGGCAAATCTTGCCCAAATATAAAGCTGAACTCTGGGATAAGCAAATGTCTAAAATACACGACTCCTATCATATGAGTCATATGTATTGTTTCTTGAATCTTGGTGTACTTTATGTACTGTATATCTTCAGATCAGTGCAGTAATCCAGTGTGACACTTTACCTCTGAGGAGGAGCTTCCTGTAATGGAAGACCGGTCACTGCTGTTCTCACTCTAGTGTAGGGTGACTGGTCATATCTCCACCCCCTTCCTGTAGTCTCCTACAGGTAGCCTGTAGTGGGTGGGATCTGATTGGCCCCTCCCACAGCTCTGGTCTCTGCACAGGCTATGAACTGCACAGTCCTAATGTCCTCACTACTTGCAAAGGATAAAATCTGGTTTTAAAAAGCCATTTGGTGTACAGGAAGCCGATTTTATATCCTTTTTCTTTTCCAATATTTATTTATTTTTTGGGGGTTTTAAAACAGGTTTACAACATTCAAAACATGTAATTAGCTTTTACCCAGAGCCACAGGACATAAGGTTTCCTAAATGTTTGCCTGGCACATATTCCCAAGCAGCGTCATTTGATAGAACCTTTTCTTATTTACTCTAAATGAAATGGCTAAATAAGATTACGTTCATGAAAGTGGGCGGCACAGTGGTGTAGCGGTTAGCACTTTCACCTAGCAGCAAGAGGGTCGTTGGTTCGAATCCCAACCACGACACTACCTGCCTGGAGTTTGCATGTTCTCCCTGTGCCTGCGTGGGTTTCCTCCGGGAACTCCGGTTTCCTCCCACACTCCAAAGACTTGCTGGTAGGTTAATTGGATCCTGTATAAAAAAAAAAATTGCCCCTACTGTGTATGTATGTATGTGAGTTAGGGACCTTAGATTGTAAGCTCCTTGAGGGCAGGGACTGATGTGAATGTGTAATGTATTTGTAAAGCGCTGCGTAAATTGACAGTGCTATAGAAGAACCTGAAATAAATAAAATAAAAAAATAAATGAAAACGGGAACCCGTAAATCAAAAGGGTCTGCAACCACCATGACAATTCTAATGTAAGCATTCATACATACACATTCAAGGGCCAATTTAGACAGCAGGCAATGACATACCAGCATGTCTTGGGAGTGTGGAAGGAAACCCATGCAGGCATTGGGAGAACATGCAGACTCCAGGCAGGTAGTGTCATTGTTGAGATTCTAACCAATGTTTCAAGTGTTGCTAGACGAAAGTGCAAACCACTTAGCCACTGTGCTTTGCCCATACTATGTCTCCAGAAATGTAACTTATCCACAAGTCATTTGTTTTTTTGCCTGCAATTTCAAAACGCTCATTAAAATGACAATTCGCAGAACGCGCATTTCAGATGCAAAAAATGTTAATGGCACCTAAAAACGCAGTAAATCACGCTGCATTTGTGGCAAATTGCATTGCGTGAAGCTTGTTGCCCCAAAAATAAATGTTCAGTTGCTACTCTTGGGCCACAAGCTTCACATGAGTTTGCCGCGATTGCAGCGTGATTTATCGTGAGATAATCGTAGGAGAACCGCACTGCGCTTTAACGTGCCATTAAAATGAATGGCATTTGAAATGTGCATTTTGCAATTTGTCATTTTACCACAGCGTTTTGAAATTGCGGACAGAATGGCAATGACTGCGTGTGATTTAAAAACCCTAGGTGTGAATGCAGCCTTAATGAACCTTTTGAAGTTGCGGGCATTATCGTGGCGGTTTCGCCCGCGGTGCACAACGACGATGTATGAATGGAGGCCTAGCCCCATTCACACTGAATCTGTCTCTGAGATTGTGTGACTTCACTTGAGGTCACACGATTTTAAAGTCACCGGTCAGTGCGACTTGGCTGACATCTGTGCGACTTCATGCACAGATGTAAATGCAAGTAGCACCTGAAAAAAATAGTGCAGGATCCTTTTTTTTTTCAAATCGGTGCAGCACTGAAAGTCAGAGTCTCGCCGATTTGAACAACTTAATTGCTGACAATAGGGTTTGAATTGTCATGCGATTTGAACCTGTCAAATCGTGTAACAAGTTGCACCGCTGTGAACGGGTGCTTAAAGCGGTTTTTACCTCACATTGCATGCCAGCTGCCAGCCCCTCTCTTGAATTCAGCTGTAACATGCAGTGTAAATTTTTTGTAGAAAACGAAGCGTCTAAATACCATTTTTGCAGATATCTTCAGGCTGCTGGTTACGTGACCACAGTGTCAGGGCTCAGCCATGCTAAACCATGGTCAGTTTACAGGGGGGAGGGCAGCACTAGACAGGATCAGCCAGGTATTTTAGGTGCTACAGGGGGCCAAATGACACAGTACAAGCAGTGTGCTGTATAACATGCTTTAAAGGAACAGGATCCTTTAATCATAATGCATCTCCAATTATCTGTGGTCATCTGTGAAGGCAAAAAAGACTGCTTACAGAAAATCCATGTTCTAGATCCTATATTGACAAAGGCTTTATTATGAAGTGAAGGAAATTAGAAAAACAGCCACAGAGCTGGATTACGAGCATTTTGTAGGCAGATCAACCCCAGACACTTTTTCTTGGTTTAGTGTTTGCCTTTTACCCCAGAGCATTCGTTATCCCATTCAGCTATGCTGTGTATTAAACCGGGGTAACACATCACATAATCATTCCCTGGCCTCTCAAGCTCTTTCCTAATTAATTTGAAAAATTATCTGCTCCAGATTGGCTTTAATCAGCATGCTGTAATCTGCAAAGAAATGATCTACAATTTAAATTGCATATTGTAAGGGTTTCAAGTTTTATAAACAAAAATATTTTCCAGCCATATGCAGTATCTCATCTTGCACTGGTGAGAGCTTAAAAATCATACCAATTGCATAATACATATATGCATTGTAGCAAATTCCGCTTCCTGCTCTGTATGTGCAGGCCCAGTCTAGCTCCGTACTGCTTACTGTACTGTATGTGTGTGCACAGTGTTGCACAGTACTACTTCTATTCTATATATGCAGGCACAGTATAGTATAGTACCCCTTCCTATTCTGTATATTCAGGCACAGTACAGAACCCCTCTCTATTCTGTATATGCAGGCACAGTATAGTACAGTACCCATTTCTGTTCTGTATATGCAGGCATAGTATAGTACACTACCCATTTCTGTTCTGTATATGCAGGCATAGTATAGTACAGTACCCCTTCCTGTTATGAATATTCAGGCATAGTATAGTACAGTACCCCTTTCTGTTCTGTATATGCAGGCATAGTATAGTACAATACCCCTTCCTGTTATGAATATTCAGGCATAGTATAGTACAGTACCCCTTTCTGTTCTGTATATGCAGGCACAGTATAGTACAGTACCCCTCTCTATTCTGTATATGCAGGCACAGTATAGTACAGTACCCCTCTCTATTCTGTATATGCAGGCACAGTATAGTACAGTACCCCTCTCTATTCTGTATATGCAGGCACAGTATAGTACAGTACCCCTCTCTATTCTGTATATGCAGGCACAGTATAGTACAGTACCCCTCTCTATTCTGTATATGCAGGCACAGTATAGTACAGTACCCATTTCTGTTCTGTATATGCAGGCACAGTATAGTACAGTACCCATTTCTGTATATGTGGTCACTGTATAGCATCCCTACACATTGCCACTTTCTAAAGTGCACCTCTCAGTACCTGTTACTGCATTAATAATTTCCTGAAATGTCATAATATACAAAAAACAAATACTTTTTTTGTACCTTTTTTATTATTGAAAAGCTCTACAATGTCCACCTGCCCCACGCTTTCTGAGTGGAAGCGTGAGGTCAACCTGGTGATGGAGGCGGAACGGCGAGTTCACATCACAGGGCAGGGAGGAACGCTTTAAGGACACCTGGATGGGGTGGATGTATTACTCTGATGAGATCTCAGATGTGCACACACGTATTATTAGCGGCTGAGCTCTAGGGATCCGGCCTGGCCTTCTCCTGCCGGGGGCCCGCGCCCCCAATCCGGACCTCCCTTTCCCTACCTGTTTTACCTTCCCTGTTTGTCTCTTCCCCTTTACTGTCTCTTCCCTTCTTTTTCTTCCTCCTGACTTTCTTTCTCTCTCAACGTCTCTTCCCTGAGGCCAGTGGCTGATTCTGCTGAAGTATATGCTGTAACGTGGATACTAATGTGCACTGATGTTAGCACTATGTGTGGTGTCTGTCGGGCTCTCCGGGCTCCTTTGTGGAGTTCCCCCTTTTTTTGGGCGGCACTGACAGACGCGGCGCATCCTGGGGGTCATTGGATGTACTTACTGTTTGGCCGATATTGGCACATGCCTTCACAATGCCTGATTGACTGACCCCTATGGACACTCCTGTTTCACTAATGATGTCCGGACTGAACATAATGCCGATTGTGCCTTCTCTGTGTTTCTTTTTCTAAATGCACTTCTGTACTACTTTGTTATTCTATGTTTTTTGTATGTGAATTTGAACTTGATAAATAAAGATTATTTAAAAAAAAAAGAAAAGCTCTACAATGTCTTTGTCTAGGCTGTAGTGCTATCATCAATTTTCTGCATTAAAGGAGTAGAAAGGCCCAAGCATTCCGTTTTGTCTGGAGGGGCAATATCTGAATCCATAACCGACTTAAACTAGACACTGGCAGTTGAAAAGGATTGAATAGGTTTATTGAAAATATGCAGGAAACCAGCACGTTTCAGAGATCTTCTTCAGGGCTAGCAGCAATTAGACCACTATGGTACAGGAACTAATGAAGCTGCACAATAGCAAATAATTATCTCTAATGGCAAGAAAATTATTAAATTCGTTTTTGGGGAAAAGGGTACTCAAATGCTAGGTCCACTTTAAAGCTGACATTTTATCTGCTTACATTTGCCTTTCCTGGTTTTCTCTTTCATTCATCCTTCTCGATTCTTCTTAATCATTGGGTTACACTGCCCCCTACAGGAGTAGGACACTAGGCAGGAAAAAGCTTGACTACGCCTATGAGCAGTCCCAGGTTGTATACACCCACACTCATTTATAGGCACTCAGTGTTTTTCTGCCTAGTCATCTGCCTAGTCAGGAGTAAGGACCTAGTTCCTTGCTGGGATCTCTGGTCCTGGCCATTTTTTTTCCTTTCAAATGGATTTTTTTCCTATCTTTGGTATTTTGTTCGTGTGAGACTCTACTATCAAGTGACGGACTAGGCGACAAACTGGATAATCAAGGTTCAGAGGGTCCCCCCAGTCTGGTCAGCGAGCGTGCGCAGGCCGGCCGCAACATAGCAATACTGGACGGGGGCTGGCCTGTGAGTTAAACGTCTCACAAGGGCACATACGACCTGGCCTCGGCCTGAGTTGCAGCGCTCCTCCTGGCTGACAGCCACCCACATCCTGATGGAGTGGTGGTCTGTCAGGAGCGGTGCCCACCCTATTCCTGGTATGGTAAGTAGCTGTCCCCCTCTGCCCCTGGGGGGTTTTTGGGGTGAATGTGGGCCCCAAATTTGTGGCTTTACGGCCTACTGGTAGGGGGCTATGTGGGGCGGCCTCAGTCAGGGTGGCGGAAGCCACTACCCTCCATTTGGGCATCCGCCCTCCCCTCTGCTGCCTCTGGGTGGTTGGCTACGCTGAGGCTTGCGCCCAGGCGGCTGGGCATCCACATAAATTTAGGCCGTGGCTTGCAGCCTACTAGGCCATGCATCTAGCTTGGTGCCTCCCTTGGAAGGGGTGGCGCCGTGGGGGCAGTTTAATTTTTAACTGCAACCATGCCACTGTTGTGGAGGGTACCTATGCCCTTTTTAGCGCTGTGGGACATCAGGATACCCTGCCTGCGCGTCCGCATCACGGCAGGCAGCCCCCTTTTAGGGGCCTATTTCCTATTGTGTGGGCCTCTGTGGAGGGGCTCGGAGGGTGACCCCCCCCCCTTGTTTTTTGCGGGTTCCAGTAGGTGGTCCATTCGTGGACCCTGGGTCAGCATCCCCCTTGCTGGATCGCAGTCGGTGGCCCTCCCCTGATTTTTGTGTTTTTCCAGGTGACCTTAGTATATAGCGTCCACCGCCCTCCCCTGTCCATCAGATCCTGAATCTGTTTCGGCCGCCACAGACGCGAGTCACCCTACTTGGTCTGCATCCACGCACCCTGTGTGCTTAGATAGTGCTGATGATTCCTCTGCTCCTCTAGCCGTGCATGAAAAGGCGCTGGTGGATGCACTGATTGTGTCAGAGTGTGAAATTTTAAACATGGCAGAGATTCTGCGTCGGAGGCGCTGGTCCCTTAGGCACCACAGGACATCCACTGTGGCAGGGGTGTTCCCCTTTCCTGCTTACTTTGACAACATTGTCACATAACAATGGGGTTGTCCAAAATGCACTCTTGCGGTCCCTAAGCGTTTTGCTATGCGGTATCCTTATAAGGATTCCCTGCTTAAAAAGTGGACGGTCCCACCTGTGTTGGCCCGCCGGTTTCCAGGTTAAATAAAGCTACCTTCATTCCGCTTGAGGAGTCCTTGGCTTTTAAAGATCCTGTTGATAGGAGAGCGAGGCTCTGGTCCGCCATATTTTTCACTATGGCTGGTTTGGCTTAGGCCAGTATTTACTATTGCCCTGGTTGTCGCAAACTCTGACGAGTGGGCTAAACGTTTATGCCGGGACCTGGAGGAGAAATGGCTTCCCTCTGCCTTTGCGGAGCTGGCAGATCAGTTGATCCAGGGGCTTACAGTGGGTCTGGATTCGGGAAGAGTCCAGACTGCCAATCAATGTGCTGGACCTCCGAGCGATCGGAATTTGTCTGGATCATTGGACAATTCGTCTTCAGGGATGCCCGGTACTAATTCAATCGGACGATGCCACGGCGTGGCCTATGTCAATCACCATGGGGGCACAAGAGTGTCCTTGCGGATCGGGAAGTAGCCGGCATTCTAAGGTGGGCAGAACGATCGTTCCAGCCCTCTCTGCTGTACACATTCCATGGAAGGTACAGAGATTTGTGGCATTGTCTGGGGATCCTCTGGCCAAATCGCTGCAGATGCATTAATGGCTCCTTGGTGTCAGTAACGTCTGATTAATGCCTTTCCCCCTTTCTGATTTCTGCCAAGACTCCTGTGCAGGATCGAGGCAGCAAGGGATTCCGGTCTTTCTGGTGGCTCCAGACTGGCCTCGCCTGTCTTGATACGCCAATCTGATATGGCTGGTCGCCTATGCTCCTTGGAGACTTCATCTCAGGGAAGATCTGCTTTCTCCATGACCAATCTTCCATCCTGCTTTACAGTCTCTGGTTTTAACGGCTTGACTGTTGAATGCCAGGTGCTGCAGGATAGATGTTTGTCTGAATCTGTGATTCCTACGCTTTCAAAGGTTAGAAAATCTACCTCTAGGAAGACCTACCATTGTATTTTGAAGACTTGGGTGGTGTGAGTCTTTTAGGGTTATCCCTCGCTCCTTTATGGTGGCTCGGATCTTGGCTTTCCTCCAACGGGGAGCTGAGCAGCGCCTGGCCTTGAGTACCATCAAGGGCCAGGTTTCGGCCTTGGCGGTTTTCTTTCAATGTCCATTGGCCACGCTTTCCTTGGTGTGTACCCTTATCCAAGGAGCTTGACACTTGGTTCCTCCAGTGCGGTCTCAAATTGGTGTTATCAGTTATCCAGGAATTTCCCTTTGGAAATATTGGGAGGTTCTCCTGCTTATGTTGTCCCAGAAGGTGGCCGTTTTTGTGGCTATTACTTCTGCGTGTAGTGTGTCGGAGCTGGCGGCGTTGTCTTGATCGTTCTCCTTACCTGTTGGTTTACAGAGCTAAAGTGGTTCTTTGTCCCTGTCTGTTGTTCCTTCCGAAGGTTGTCTCTGATTTCCATTTGAATGAAGACGTGTTTCCTTCCCAATGTCCCAGGCCAAAACATCCTAAGGAAATTGCTTTGCATTCCCTGGATGTGGTTCGAGCAATCAAGGTATACCTGGCAGCTACGGAGTCTTTTAGGAAATCAGAGTCACATTTTCTACTTTATGGTTGGACCTTGAGACGGGTTAGCCGTTTCTGCTGCAACCATTTCCAGATGGATCAGACAGACAGTGATTCAGGCCTATTCAATTAGGGTTCAAGTTCCTCCTTTCCCTATAAAGGCACACTCTACTCGGGCGCTTAGTGCCTCCCTGGCCTTCCGTCATCGGCATCAGTGATGCATGTTTGCAAGGCAGCCATCTGGTCATCATTTTACAAAGTTTTATAAAGTGGATGTGTTGGCATCTGCGGATGCTTCTTTTGGGCGCAAGGTTTTGCAGGCTGCTGTTTAGTGGACCTGGTCCTCTTTGAGGGTGTATTGTTTTTTTCAGGTGAGCTCCAGTTGTTTTGGTTGAGCTCAATGTTATCTGGTTGGCTATGGTTAGCCTTGGGAATTTTTTTCTGCTATTTTCCCACCCCTTATGTTTAACACTGATTTGGGATGTCCCAATGGTTAAGCAGAATCAGGAGCCGTGTCCGTCAATGAACGAAAGAAAGAATGGGATTTTTGACTTACCGTAAAATCCATTTCTCTGATGTTCATTGATGGACACAGCACCCACCCCTCTGTGGAGTGGGCTTTCTTCTGACACTGCTTGTAACAAAACTGAGTGCCTATAGCTGAGTGTGGGTGTATACCCCCTGGGACTGCCCATAGTCGTAGTCAAGCTTTTTCCTGCCTAGTGTCCTACTCCTGTAGGGGGCAGTATAACCCAATGGTTAAAAAGAATCAGGAGCTGTGTCCATCAATGAACATCAGAGAAATTGACTTTACGGTAAGTTTAAAAATCCAATTTTTCCTTTCCTACTCATCAACATACTAGTAAAGTTTATCTAAAACCTTTCCGTTTAAATAACGCATAACTTACTTTAGATCCAGTGATGTAATTTGGTCTCTGTACTTTTGTGCCACGCAGAAGGATCATGGCATGTAGGGGGGTCTGGAAGTGTATTGTACATAACTTCCTAAAAAACATCACCGCACACACTGCCTTAGTACTCCTCCCAAGAGCCCTGATGCAATCTGTGAGCTGGCTGATGGGTAGGTGTCAGACCACCCTAGGTACCATCCATATGTGAGCCAAGATTGAATGAACTGAAATTCTCAAAATGAAAAGAGTAGGACTGAGGAGGAAAGAGCTTAATGATGCTGGATATCCTCCAGCTAGGAAATGAGATGGGCTCGATATGACCTGGTGCAGCTTTTAATGCATACTGTGAGAAGCTCCAAATGTGCAGTAAAATTTTGCAGTTTAGGTACAGAAGATCAGCCTGTACACCTGTGCAAGATGGAGGGCTGGCGTTCAGCTTTAAAGTAGTTGCAAACCTCAGACATGAAATATTAATAAAGCATATCCCTCTAGAGTGTGTACTTGTCTCATTCCAGTGCACTTTGTGTCATTTCTGTCTACTATAGGCAAAGTGACAGTGCTGTATGCAAGTATACCCAAATAAATACTTTACAATCCTTAAGAGTGTAAATTCATAAATCCCACGGTGTAAAATCTGAAAATGCTAAATTGATGTTATATCAAAAAAGCGTAACAATAAACACAACAAAATATGATAAAAAAAAAAAAAAAGTGCTCTGGTGCTACCATAAATACCCACATATGAATGTATCAAACTGATTCAACAAACCTACCGTATTTTTCGCCGTATAAGACGCACTTTTTCTTCCCCAAAACTGGGGGGGGGGGGGGGGGGGGGAAGTTTGTGCGTCTTATACGACAAATACACATTTTGCCTGCATTAAAACTGCCCCTAACTTTGTGTGGTGCTTGCTGCTAGCCAGAGCCAGTGTAGCAGAAAAAAAAAAAATCATTGCCACTAACCATTAAAGTAATGCCTCGTACACACGCAACGATTATCCGATCGTCCGACTTTTGTCCAGAGTGGTGTTTTGTTGGTTGGAATGTGCCTAGACTGCACACGAATTTTCTCGGCCAACAAAATCTACTTCAGAAGTGACGTCATGTGCTGGTTTACTTTCCGTGTGTTTTTTCTTCGCTGAGCATGCCCAGTCTTGCTCATCAGATTTTTGTCTGCTGAAATCTGTACTGACTGACGGAAAATCGGCCGTTGTGTTGACGGCCAACAAAAATTTTATAGTCTGCACACCAGATTTTTTTCGGCCGAAAAGTCGGAGTCGGTTGTCGGAAGCATCATACTAACAAGCCGAAAATCGGCCGATCGGACGTTGGCCGAAAATTCCCGGCCAATAATCGATGCGTGTGTACGAGGCTTAAGTGTTGCGGCCGTGGCTGGTACTTGGGAGTATTCAAATTACACTGGCCGCCGTCTCTGTCTCGGCTCCAGTGTGTGTGTCACCTCCCTATGCTGTTGACTGGCCGAGGCGAGCGGGGCCGAGGTGAGCGGCAATGCCGATTGGTTTGGAGCAGTGTGGGTGTGCGGGCTGTGGGCGGGAGCCAGAGCAAGAGAGCGGAGCAGCTTTCCAGGCAGCACAGCACAAGAACGAACCCGCTTACCAGTTACCACAGACAGTGAAGGCAAGACAAACAGGATGGTAAAAACCTCCACTGCACCTCTCTGTGAGCCCCCTAGGTTATAAACACGTACCCTTATGTCATGTGACTGGCGCTTTGTATGATTATTTCAGCCTGGCTCTCCACATCGGTCCACTCACTGACACCTCGATCAGGAACCTGTTAAATTAGACCGCCAGCACTCCTGATGTCTCTCAACATCTGTGGCAACCTCATTTAATCGTTGTTCTGAGGCGCTGGTGGGTTCCTGTACTCAGCTTTTTTTAGTGTCATGTGACCAGCACAGCACCAACCAGTACAGTGCAGACACAGATTATACATCATCAGAGTACTAGAAACTCCTCAAAACTTTCCCTGAGGACAGCAAAGACCTGAGAATCTTTTTTTTTTTTTCTGGATTTTCCTCCTTTAAAATTGGGTGCGTCTTATATTCCGGAGCGTCTTATACGGCGAAAAATACGGTATAACAAATGTAACAGTAAAGTGCTACAATGTTTCCAAAAAAACAATGTAGTATTTTTCTATTACTTTTCTTATATTTGTTTGATACATTCATATGTGGGTATTTATGGTAGCACCAGAGCACTTTTTTTTGTCATATTTTGTTACAAGTTATGTTTATTGTTACGCTTTTTTGATATAACATCAATTTAGCATTTTCTGATTGTTTTACCGTGGGATTTATGAATTTTGCACTCTAAGGATTGTAAAAGTATTTATTTGGGTATACTTGCATACAGCGCTGTCACTTCCTTGCCTATATTTGTGATTGAGATATTCTCAATAAGATAGCAGCAGTATCGGGTAAAGATTAATTACCATCTAAGGCCCCTTTCACACTAGTGCGACGCAAAATCGCATGACAAGTCGTTTTCCATTATTTTCAATGACCCCGTTCATATCTGTGCGTTTTGAAGTCGCACCGACTTCAAAGTAGTTCCTGCACTACTTTACCACGATTTGATTGCGTTTTGAGCCATAGCCATTGCTTTCAAAATCGCGGTAAAATCGTGCCGCAAAATCGCTGTAAAATCGCGTTGCATAAGTGTGAAAGGGGCCTAAAGGGTAAAAAGGTGACAGCCTAGGATTGACAGCCTCAGCTCTGTTCCTATGTGCTGTGTAATAGGGTGTGCGTCCCTTCCCTCCAATCAACTCTCACTGAGCTCTACAGAGTGTAACTTCAGCTCCCCGCTCTCTGCTTTCTGGAAGCTTAGACTAGCTGTACAAATTCTGTGCTTTGAATGGATGTAGAGAAGAGAAGGCTGCAGATAAACAGGTACAACGTATGTTTGATATTTTGTCATCTCTGTGGATTACCTGAGACCAGTCACTTCACTGGGTGTATGTAAGGGTTTGCAACCATTTTAGTGACATCCATGAGCCAGGGGTGCCTTCTTATTATTTGTGTGTCACTGTTGTCTTAAAGGGTAACTCCACTTTAGTGGGGGGGAAATATAGCAAGTAAAGAAAAAATAATATAGCGTATACAATTGCGATACAAATCATATTGTAATATAATGTTATTAAAAATGACCTTTCCTTTTCAATCTGCAGCTCTGTAATTTTCTGAAAATGCAATGCAATATGGCTACCTGGAGCTGTTCTGTACACAGAATGTATACTGACCACATCCGATTTCTGTGCGAACTGTCAGCTCGCACTGCGATATGCATTCTGATCTAGGGGTGTCGTTAACTTTGAATTGACACCCCCGGCGTATCGCATATGGCAGTGTGAACTGCCTGTGCTGCGGATGCGATGCGGGAACACGCAGTATATTCGCAGCCTTCCTGCATCGCAATAGTGTGAACTGCCTGTGCTGCGGATGCGATGCAGGAACACGCAGTATATTTGCAGTGTTCCCGCATCGCAATAGTGTGAACCAGCACCAAGGTAAATCTTAAGGAAAATTTGAACGTATGTCCATCCTTAGACTTATGTGGAAGTTTGATGGTGCATTATGTTATCAGACAACTTAAACAACCCTGAGCACTTGAAAGTTTCCATTTTAACATAAGTAAGTTTAGCAAAGTACAAAAAAAAAAAGAAAATGTAATTAAAATACATCTAAAGAAGGCATGTTTGTGAACCAGATGGGGAATAAACATTTCCGACATTAAAAACCGCCATTAAAGTTTGTTTCAAATTCTTTAATTTGGCCGATTCATTTTTTTTCTCCTAAAGCAATGCAATGTGGTTTCTGGAATTGCATTTCGTTTTCACTTTGCTCATCATTACACACTAAAACGCTTTTAATGTCAGTGTGGTTTTATGTGCATTTCTTGGAATAATATGCCTGTTTGTCTTCAACTATTGCAACTTTCTTCTTCCATTCCTATGGTGACTTTGTTGGGGGAAAAAAAGTCCCCAGTAAAAAATCAATAATACGGCTGTGAGCGGCAGCTTCACTCTCTTCTAGCAAAACTAGAAATACCACTGTAATCTTCAGCAGCAGACAGTAAATCTGGCCACCACCACCCAACCGACTTCTCTGTCAGTAGGGTGTCCTTACTACTCCAGGGACCGGCTTCTCTGTCAGTAGGATGTCCTTACTACTCCAGGGACCGGCTTCTCTGTCAGTAGGATGTCCTTACTACTCCAGGGACCGGCTTCTCTGTCAGTAGGGTGTCCTTACTACTCCAGGGACCATCTTCTCTGTCAGTAGGATGTCCTTACTACTCCAGGGACCAGCTTCTCTGTCAGTAGGGTGTCCTTACTACTCCAGGGACCGGCTTCTCTGTCAGTAGGGTGTCTTTACTACTCCAGGGACCATCTTCTCTGTCAGTAGGATGTCCTTACTACTCCAGGGACCAGCTTCTCTGTACGTAGGATGTCCTTACTACTCCAGGGACCGGCTTCTCTGTCAGTAGGGTGTCCTTACTACTCCAGGGACCATCTTCTCTGTCAGTAGGATGTCCTTACTACTCCAGGGACCGGCTCCTCTGTCAGTAGGATGTCCTTACTACTCCAGGGACCAGCTTCTCTGTCAGTAGGATGTCCTTACTACTCCAGGGACCGGCTTCTCTGTGAGTAGGATGTCCTTACTACTCCAGGGACTGGCTTCTCTGTCAGTAGGATGTCCTTACTACTCCAGGGACCGGCTTCTCTGTCAGTAGGATGTCCTTACTACTCCAGGGACCGGCTTCTCTGTCAGTAGGGTGTCCTTACTACTCCAGAGACCGGCTTCTCTGTCAGTAGGGTGTCCTTACTACTCCAGGGACCAGCTTCTCTGTGAGTAGGATGTCCTTACTACTCCAGGGACCGGCTTCTCTGTCAGTAGGATGTCCTTACTACTCCAGGGACCGGCTTCTCTGTCAGTAGGATGTCCTTACTACTCCAGGGACCGGCTTCTCTGTCAGTAGGATGTCCTTACTACTCCAGGGACCGGCTTCTCTGTCAGTAGGGTGTCCTTACTACTCCAGAGACCGGCTTCTCTGTCAGTAGGGTGTCCTTACTACTCCAGGGACACACTAATGATACAGTGGCTGGTCCAGTAGGTGGTCCGGATATCCCCTGAATATGAATGGTGTATAAAAAGAGGAAGGCTCCACATAGTGTGATTCTGTTTCCCAAATGAAGTCACGTGGGCATGACGCTACGCATCGGGACCGAGCGATAGTCTAAACCGAAAGTGTCGCCGGAGAACGAGCTCCCGACTCGTGGATTATTTTCCCTGCTTACTATTTCCAAAAGTGAGTTTTTTTTAGCTGTTTTAATAACATTTGAGAAACAGTATCACACTACGTGGAGCCTTAATCTTTTTATACACCATTCATATTGAGGGGATATCCGGACCACCTACCAGACCACCACTGACCAGACATCACCTACGTTAGAGGGTCATCAGTTGAGGCCGGTCTTAGCAGACCCCCTGGAGGTACCTGGAAAGAGAACACCATCCAACTTAAACTATAAATGAAGTGCAGTTAATAACGTGTCAATACACAAAATCAATCACACTCAGCAGCGCTATACTCAGTCATCCGCTCTGAGTATCAAAAATGTCAAATATAAAACAAAATGCACAGGACCATCATATGAATGTAAGTGTCCATTACATAGAGCAGTCTCTATAACTCCCCAGTGAGGTCTTCTACTGTCAGAGTGACATGGAGTTCATAATCCCAGATCCAATGAATAGTGGTACTTCAATCCGGATAAAGTGAAATGGGTCCACCACCACACCTCCAGTGCTCCCCTCTAGATTAAACACTCACCAGACCAACAGAAATCAGAAGCCTCTATGTTATTGCCTTTCAGTTGTCTCTCCAAATCTCTGGTTAATAGATACAGATCACTGCGCCCTGTAGCTTCCTGTTTCCTGTGCTCAGACTCTCCAGTACCATGTGACACAATTTGACCAATGGAAAAAGGCAAAGAGTAGGGCTCGGATAGTGTGATAACGTTTTCAACTGTTTATTGCTAAAAACACAATCAATCCGCCCCCCCCTGATAAACATGCTTACATTCAAGTGTAGGATATTCAGCATATAAGTTAATGGAATACCGCCAGTATGTAGCCCAATCCGGCCAATCAGTCAGCTCCCCCGCAGATCTCCCACCTCTGCTATGGAAGCCACGGCTTCTAAGCAAGGGCATCCGACTCCTGGTGTCTCCACGATAGCGGCGTGCTGACGTTCTGACGCGTTTTGTCGTAAAACGACTTCAACAGAGAACCAGACAACACCTAACAACTTAAAGATATCAATCTATGCTGTAACCTTACAGCTGTAAGGTGAGGGAAAAGCACACAGAGGTGTCACCATATTGGATAATTGAGACACCAGTCACCTTCTTTATTTGGTCTTGGGGATTTCACACAGATTTGAATCCAGAGTCTACCATTTCACTGTTTTGTATATGGACTTTTTTTTTATGTTTCTAGCGATGGACACTCCTTGATCACTAGATGGTTTTATGATTCTGGATGGGCAATTGGAGTTTTGGTTTTTGGTTTGCTATTTTCAGTGTAATCTATCACCTTAACTTTTGCACTCACCTTGTGCATTTTTGTATTTTTACGTATGTTATCTGATGTCCGCTTCGGCAAGGTCCTTCAGACACAGGGAGTCCTCAGTTTTCAGTTTATGTTGGACCCATTAGAGATTGTTTGCTGTGTTGCTTACCCTTCAGCTGGACTGCTTTTGGATGTTTGAAGGTTTAAGACTTTTTGCATCCCTCAATGGACACAAAAGAAAAAAGGATTTATGTATTCACTGTAAAATCCATTCCTTGGAGTCTATTGGGGGATACAGTTCTCACTCCTCTGTGTACAGTATACAGTCAGGTCCATAAATATTGGGACATTGACACAATTCTAATCTTTTTTCCTCTATACACCACCACAATGGATTTGAAATGAAACAAACAAGATGTGCGTTAACTGCAGACTTTCAGCTTTAATTTGAGGATATTTACATCCAAATCAGGTGAAAGGTGTAGGAATTACAACAGTTTGTATATGTGCCTCCCATTTTTTAAGGAACCAAAAGTAATGGGACAGATTAACAATCATAAATCAAACTTTCACTTTTTAATATTTGGTTGCAAATCCTTTGCAGTCAATTACAGCCTGAAGTCTGGAACGCATAGACATCACCAGACGCTGGGTTTCAACCCTGGTGATGCTCTGCCAGGCCTCTACTGCAACTGTCTTCAGTTCCTGCTTGTTCTTGGGACATTTTCCCTTCAGTTTTGTCTTCAGCAAGTGAAATGCATGCTCAATCGGATTCAGGTCAGGGGATTGACTTGGCCATTGCATAACATTCCACTTCTTTCCCTTAAAAAACTCTTTGGTTGCTTTCGCAGTATGCTTCGGGTCATTGTCCATCTGCACTGTGAAGCGCCGTCCAATGAATTCTGAAGCATTTGGCTGAATATGAGCAGATAATATTGCCTGAAACACTTCAGAATTCATCCTGCTGCTTTTGTCAGCAGTCATATCATCAATAAATACAAGAGAACCAGTTCCATTGGCAGCCATACATGCCCACGCCATGACACTACCACCACCATGCTTCACTGATGAGGTGGTATGCTTTGGATCATGAGCAGTTCATTTATTTCTCCATACTCTTCTCTTCCCATCACTCTGGTACAAGTTATCTTGGTCTCATCTGCCCATATGATGTTCCAGAACTGTGAAGGCTTTTTTAGATGTTGTTTGGCAAACTCTAATCTGGCCTTCCTGTTTTTGAGGCTCACCGATGGTTTACATCTTGTGGTGAACCCTCTGTATTCACTCTGGTGAAGTTTTCTCTTGATTGTTGACTTTGACACACATACACCTACCTCCTGGAGAGTGTTCTTGATCTGGCCAACTGTTGTGAAGGGGGTTTTCTTCACCAGGGAAAGAATTCTTTGGTCATCCACCACAGTTGTTTTCCGTGGTCTTCCGAGTCTTTTGGTGTTGCTGAGCTCACCGTGAGTTCTTTATTTTTAAGAATGTTCCAAACAGTTGATTTGGCCACACCTTATGTTTTTGCTATCTCTCTGGTAGGTTTGTTTTGTTTTGTTCAGCCTAATGATGGCTTGCTTCACTGATAGTGACAGCTCTTTGGATCTCATATTAAGAGTTGACAGCAGCAGATTCCAAATGTAAATAGCACACTTGAAATGAACTCTGAACCTTTTATCTGCTCCTTGTAAATGGGATAATGAGGGAATAACACGCATCTGGTCATGGAATAGCTGAGCAGCCAATTGTCCCATTACTTTTGGTCCCTTAAAAAGTGGGAGGCACATATACAAACTGTTGTAATTCCTACACCTTTCACCTGATTTGGATGTAAATACCCTCAAATTAAAGCTGACAGTCTGCAGTTAAAGCACATCTTGTTTGTTTCATTTCAAATCCATTGTGGTGGTGTATAGAGCCAAAAGATTAGAATTGTGTTGATGTCCCAATATTTATGGACCTGACTGTATGATCATGTATCTCTACTGCTTTGCTACAAAACACAATACACTACAGGGCTAACTCTTTGCCAATCCCGTTGTCATGGGGTGTTGTATAGCAAGTAATAAATGAGTAAGCAATGAAAAAAGTCTTATTCCCAAAGGTGCAGTAATAAATGTCACTTGTTGTGACTGGCTGACACTATCTGTGCTTGCAAGGCTGCCTTTTATTGTGGGCTGGGAATCAACAATCTGAAATACAGGAGGGAAGGGAAAGAGAGCCGTCAAGCAGACCTAGTGTAGCACAATTTATTAAAAATAAGTCCATGTACAGTGCCTTGCAAAAGTATTCACCCCCTTGGCATTCTCCGTGTTTTGTTGCCTCACAACCTGGAATTGACACGGATTGTTTGAGGATTTGCATCATTTAATTTACAGAACATGCCCACAACTTTGAAGATGTGTTTTTTTTTTTTTGTGAAGCAAATGTAACACCCTACAAGGTAGGTGCTAGGTAAAGTGTAGTAGGCCTTGTCTGCTTATCAGCAGGGCCATGGTTCCCAGGTGTGGCTGTTGAGACTGGGGAGTCTCCCCATTGTGTTCAATGAGGGCTGTCATTGGGCAGTGGAGGAAATCCAGCCAATGGCACACCCAGGCTTGTATCTACCCCAGAAAGAAAGATTCTGCTGCACAGTATTCTGCTAGTGGGTATAATTTTGAGGGGAGCACATGAAGCAGCGTCTTTGGCGGAAAGCAGAGTCCCAGGAGGGAGAGCACGGCTGTCTCTTCTCCGGTCAGAGGAATCGGGTGTCCCAGGTGGCTTGCCTGAGGGAACAGAGGGCTGAGCTGAGCTACAGAGAGGATCCCGTGTGCCGAGGACCAGCGGAGCTGAGAGGGGTCAAGTTTCAGGAAAGCATTCCCAGTTCGTGAGTACTGTAAACTGCCCCTGGGGGTCTGCCTAGAGAGAGAGGACCACTCTGGTGAAGGTCAGAGGGATACAGGAGCTAGCTAGCAGGTGCCAGTGTAAAGGGCATGCCAGTGTTGACCCTGAAGAGCAAAGGGGGTGCCTAGTGAGAGGACCCTGAAGTACCAAGGGGGCGCCAGTACCAAGTCAGGGAGGACTGGAGGGAGCAGTGTCCGTTACTTTTGAGCTAACCAGAGCGTCAGGAGTCAGTTCTCAGTACAGTCCGGGACTATTGAGCTAACCAGAGTGTCAGAAAACAAGTTCAAGTACAGTACAGCAAGTCAGTGTTTTTCAAGCGCCAGTAAGCGTTGGTTGGCATCCAGCCGGCGTCAAGACAGAGCTGAAAGGCATTTTTTCTCCAAAGTCTCCCATTTGTACCTAGTTGAACCAGAGGAGTATCCCACTCATTCCCTTCTCCCATCCCCAATATCAAATAAACAAAACAAACCAAAGATGCCGGACTGGTCTTTGACTCAAATCTCACACTTTGGTATTCAGCTTAAATGGACTGAAGGTGTCACCGGTAACAATGGCAGACCCACATCAGGCCCAATGCCTGGAAACCCTGCTACACAAACAACAAATAGGACAAAATAACAGAAAAAGTTAATGTGCATTACTATTCACCCCCCCCCTAAAGTCAATAATTTGTAGAGCCACCTTTTGCGGCAATCACAGCTCCAAGTCGCTTTGAATAAGTCTCTATGAGCTTGCCTCATGTTACCACTGGGATTTTTGCCCATTTCTTCTTGCAAAACTGCTCCAGCTCCTTCAAGTTGGATGGTTTGCGCATGTGAACAGCAATCTAAGTCTGACCACAGATTTTCTATTGAAATGAGGTATTGGCTTTGACTAGGCCATTCAACACAATTACATGTTTCACCTTAAATCACTCAAGTGTTGCTTCAGCAGTGTGTTTGGGGTCATTGTCCTGCTGGAAGGTGAACCTCCGTCCTAGCCTAAAATCACGCACAGAGTGGTACAGGTTTTGCTGTTTTTACAGAATATCCCTGTATTTAGCACCATCCATCTTTCCCTCAACTCTGACCAGTTTCCCAGTCCCGGCTGCTGAAAATCATCCCCACAGCATGATGCTGCCACCACCATGTTTCACTGTGGGAATGGTGTTCTTTGGGTGATGTGATGTGTTGGGTTTGCGCCAGACATAGCGTTTTCTTTGATGGCCGAAAAGTTAAATTTTAGTCTCATCAGACCAGAGCACCTTACTCCATACATTTTGGGAGTTTTCCCACATGCCTTTTCACAAACTCAAAACGTGCCATTTTGATTTTTGCTGAAAGTAATGGCTTTATTCTGGCCACTCTGCCATAAAGCCCAACTCTGTGGAGCGTACGGCTTATTGTCCTCCTATGTACAGATACTCCAGTCTCTGCTGTGGAACTCTGCAGCTCCTCCAGGGTTACCTTAGGTCTCTGTGCTGCCTCTCTGATTAATGACCTCCTTGCCTGGTCCATGAGTTTTGGTAGGTGGCCGTCTCTTGGCAGGTTTGCTGTTGTGCCATGTTCTTTCCATTTGGTTATGATAGATTTGATGGTGCTCCTGGGGATCATCAAAGATTTGGATATTTTTTTTATAACCTAACCCTAACTTGTACTTCTCAACAACATTGTGCCTTATTTGTTTGGAGATTTCCTTGGTTTTCATGGCAGTGTTTGGTTAGTGGTGCCCCTTGCTTAGGTGTTGCAGCCTCTGGGGCCTTCCCAAAAAGGTGATCATGTGACACTTAGATTGCACACAAGTGGACATTATTTCACCAATGTAACAAAATAGGTAAAAAGTCAGGGGGGTGAATACTTTTGCAAGGCACTGTAGACAATAATGGCACTCACAAACAGGTGGGGGAGAGGATGACCGTTTGCAGTGGATGGGATTATATAAGTAAGAACCGGGAGCTTGGGTCTCTGTCTGGGGTGGAGAGAAAGCAAGCCGTGAAGAGGGAGCCTGAAATCCGTCCAGGGGGAGCCGGTGTCAGGCAGCTCTGTGTTGCCGTAAAAGTCTGTTCGGTGTTCCGATGTCTGCCCATGGAGAGTGTTTTCAGCCGAAATGTGGAAACAAGCTGTCAGCCCGTCTGCTGTGAGAGCCAATGGAGCGCATTTCGGAAGCAAGCCACTCCTTCCTTATCAGCCTGTTTAATTAAAGAAACCTCCAGAGCCTTGCTTCAGAAACACGTTCCACACAGCTGACGGGCTGACAGCTTCTTTCCATATTCTGGCTGGAGACATTCTACCTGGGCTGACTCCCAAACAGTGGACCGACCATCACGGCAACAAAGGGCAACCTGACACCGGCTCCCCCTGGATGAATTCCAGGCTCCCTCTTCACGGTTTGCTTTCTCTCCACCCCGGACAGAGACCCCAGCTCCCGGCTCTTACTTGGATAATTCCATCCACTTCCAACTGTCTTCCTCACCTCCACCTCTTTGTGAGTGCTATTATTGTCTCTACTGACTTATTTTATTATAAACTATGCTACACTATGCCTGCTTTGCTACAAAACCAGGGCATGCTGGTAGTAGGGAGAGGTTAAACCTTGAGTTGGCCTCCAGTTCTTTAGGCCCCTTTCACATTGGTGATCCGATCTGCCTTTCGGTTTTTCAGGCGAACCGGATTCTCTATGCATCCCTATGGGGCAGCAGGTGTCAGCGGAGACATGTCCGCTGACACCCGCTGCTATCTGATTCTGATCCATGTCAGTGAAATCCGGACGGATGGAAACCCTATTTTCTATCCGTCTGGAGGATCGGATCGGATGAGAACGGACAGGCGGTCCATTCTCATCCAATCTCCTCAGAGGACAGTGGGGATCTGACCGCTCCTTCTCCGCACACAGATGGAATCGGATAGCAGCGGGTGTCAGCGGAGATGTCTCCGCTAACACCCGCTGCCCCATAGGGATGCATGGAGCATCCGGTCCGCCTGAAAAACTGACAGGCGGATCGGATCGTCCATGCGAAAGGGGCCTAAAGAACTGGAGGCCAACTCAAGGTTTAACCTCTCCCTACTACCAGCATGCCCTGGTTTTGTAGCAAAGCAGGCATAGTGTAGCATAGTTTATAAAAAATAAGTCAGTAGAGACAATCCCCCGCTGAGCAGAACAGGCTCTGTCAGGTGCACCGCCCGTGTGAAAGAGCCCTTTGTTTTTTGGTGTCAGTGTTCAATCCTCCTGTAGGTGGCAATAAAACCTGATGGTGATTACCGGTTACTCATAGGGATTGATTTACTAAAACTGGAGAGTGGAAATTCTGGTGCAGCTCTTCATATAAACTAATCTGCTTCCAGGTTCTTTTGTCAAAGCTTAAATGAACAAGCTGAAGTTAGAATCGGAATTGTTTCTATGCACAGCTGCACCAGATTTCGCACTTTCCTGTTTTAGTAAATCTACCCCATAGACAGCAAGTAGAAAAAGCTTAATATAATAGTGTATTCATTTGTGTCTTTTATTTATCTGCCTGGGAGTTTAGCTTTAATCTCTAACGGGTCTAGAGAGAATTACAAATTGATTGGCAAATGAGATCACAGCAGTTTTATTTGAGTCCAGATTTTATTGATTTAATTACTGCTGTAATATTTAACCACTTGAGCTCCAGAAAGGTTTTACCTCTTTCATGGCCAGGTCCTTTTTTTGCTATTTAGCACTGCGCTACTTTAAGTGATTATTGCGCAAGCTATGCAATGCTGTACCCAAATGAAATTTATATCATTTTTTCACACAGATAGTGCTTTCTTTTGGTGGTATTTGATCACCTCTGGGTTATTTTTTATTTTTTTGCAATATAAACAAAAAAAAAAGACAGAACAATTTGAAAAAACAAATATTTTCTTCTTTCCACTATACAAAAAATAACAACAAACAAAAGTTATAAAAAAAAAATTGAATTTCTTCATACATTTTGTCTAAAATGTATTCTGCTACATGTCTCTGAAAAAAAAAAAAAGTATATACTGATTGGTTTGCGTAAGGGTCCTGTCACGCGGCCGCTCCGTGTGTCCGCAAATCATCCCATCCGTTTGCGGATGATTTGTGGACATAATGTAAGTGAATGGCACTGCGGATGTCAGCGGAATACCATCCGCTGACATCCGATTTTCCTCCTTTCAGTTCTGTTCCGTTTTTACGAATGGAACAGAACCCCATTTTTTCTTCTGTGTAAAAAACGGAAAGGAAGGAAAATCGGATGTCAGCGGTGTCATCCGCTGACATCCGCAATGCCATATACTTACATTATGTCCGCATATCATCTGCAAACGGATGGGATGATATGCGGGCACACGGAGCGGATGACAGAAATGTCATCCGCTCCGTGGAAAAAAAAAAAAAAAAGTCCCGGAGCGGACCTTTCACACAGAGCGGCCGTGTGAAAGGACCCTAAAGGTTATAGGGTCTACAAACTATAATATAGAGATATATATACTGTAATTTTTTTTAATATACTACTACTGGCGGGGATCAGTGACTTCTATTTGGACTGTGATTAAAGTGATCTGTGCTAATACTATGCACTGTCAGTGTACTAATGACACTGGCTGGGAAAGGGGTTAACATCTAGGGCTATCAAGGGCTTAAAGCAGAGTTCCGGCCTCAAAAAAAAAATTTCTAGCCCGGGACAGTCAGGGCTAGTGCATTTCAGCAATGATAGCCTCCGAACTGTCCCTGGGGCGCACTTACCTTTTAGAAGAAATATTTACCTTGAAAATGTCTTGTCCAGCGCTGCCATCTCAGGTGTGGGCAGCTGAAGCCAGCGCGTCCTCTTCTGCGTCCTCTTCGATGATGTCGGAGTCCCAGAATGCCCTGCTCCGCCCCTGCTCGTCACTACCGGTGCAGGCGTGTCACCCCTGCACAGCTTCTGGGCATGGCCAGAAGCTGTTTAGCAGGGAATGACGCGCCTGCACCGGAAGTGATGAGCGGGGCCTGTGCAGGCGCATTAATTCCTAGGATCCATGACGTTCAGCTCCCAGGAGTCAATGCAAGCAGGAAGAGACGACGCGGGCCGTGGAAGGAAGGTAAGTATATTTTCTTCAAAAACAAGGTAGGTAAAGCAAAAATAAAATCGTGATTATCCAATTCTTTTTCAGGTTACTTAGAGCAAGCAGATGTCCAATTTTCATTATGAGGCTGGAACTCCACTTTAACCACTTTTAACTCCGCTCACTGTGCCTCTACTGCGGCACAGTGGCTGGTTGTAGGCGGCGCTCCCGCTGTTTTAATTCACAGCGGGAGTCGGGCCAGGGGAGGAGCGGCGGCGATCGCCGCCACTCTTCCCTGATCGTAGGGGAATCTTGGAGATCCGCCCGCTTGTGTAAACAGAGCGGGCGGATCTCCTAAGTGACAGGGAGTGACAGATCGGAGTGTTCAGCATAGCTGAACATCCGATCTGTCCCTGACTCACTCAGTCACCTCCCCCCACACACGTCAGTAAGCACCAGGCATACATTAACCCCTCCCTCTCCAATAAAATTAACCCCTTCCCTGCCAGTGTCATTTTTACAGTCACAGTTCATATTTATAGCACTGATTACTGCAGTAATGTCACTGGTACCCCCAAAAGTGTCAAAAATGTCAGTCAAGGGTCCGATCTGTCCGCTGCAATGTCGCAGTCCCGCAAAAAAAATTGCAGATTGCCGCCATTACTCGTTAAAAAAAAAAAACACCAAAAATGACAAAAATCTTTCCCTTAGTTAGTAAACGCAATATCTTTTGCGTAAACCAATCAAAATACGCTTATTGTGATTTTTTTTTTTACCAAACATAGGTAGCAGAAAACAAATTGGCCAAAAATTTTAAAAAAAATTGATTTTTACATTTTTGGGGGGGGGGGGGGGAATTTCATATAAAAAAAATGTTAAAAATATTGTTATTTTTTCAAAATAAACATTTTTTTGTTTATAGCACAAAAAGTAAAAATCGCACAGGTGATCAAATACCACCAAAAGAAAGCTCTGTTTGTGGGGAAAAAAAAGGACGTAAATTTTGTTTGGGTACGGCATTGCACGACCGCGCAATTGTCAGTTAAAGTCGCACAGTGCCGAATCGCAAAAAAGTGGCCTGTACGCAAGACAGCAAAATCCTCCGGTGGTAAAGTGGTTAAATGTGTGCCTAACTATGTGCAATGTGTGTTGCTTTTTACTACAGATCTCGGTTTCTTATCTCTGCTTTGCAGAGATAAGACGCAGAGAGATCTTACCCTCTGAACAGAGCCCTGTGTTGATGGTCAACACCGGGCTCTGGGCTGTGATTGCACACAGTTTATGAATCATTGGCTGGGACTTGCTGACAGACTCACACTGTGTACAATCACAGCAGGTGTCTGGGAGGGGGGGGGCGCGTTGGCAGCGATGTACGGGTACGTCGCTTTGCCTGTGCAGGCTACCCATCCACAGTACATTGCAGGTCGGTCATCCGCAAGTGGTTAATATTTATATACAGTGGGTACGGAAAGTATTCAGACCCCCTTAAATTTTTCACTCTTTGTTATATTGCAGCCATTTGCTAAAATCATTTAGGTTCATTCTTCTTCCTCATGAATGTACACATAGCACCCCATACTGACAGAAAAACACAGAATTGTTGACATTGTTGCAGATTTATTAAAAAAGAAAAACTGAAATATCACATGGTCCTAAGTATTCAGACCCTTTGCTGTGACACTCATATATTTAACTCAGGTGCTTTCCATTTCTTCTGATCATCCTTGAGATGGTTCTACACCTTCATTTGAGTCCAGCTGTGTTTGATTATACTGATTGGACTTGATTAGGAAAGCCACACACCTGTCTATATAAGACCTTCCAGATCACAATGCATGTCAGAGCAAATGAGAATCATGAGGTCAAAGGAACTGCCTGAAGAGCTCAGAGACAGAATTGTGGCAAGGCACAGATCTGGCCAAGGTTACAAAAAGATTTCTGCTGCACTTAAGATTCCTAAGAGCACAGTGGCCTCCATAATCCTCAAATGGAAGACGTTTGGGACGACCAGAACCCTTCCTAGAGCTGGCCGTCCAGCCAAACTGAGCTATCGGGGGAGAAGAGCCTTGGTGAGAGAGGTAAAGAAGAACCCAAAGATCACTGTGGCTGAGCTCCAGAGATGCAGTCAGGAGATGGGAGAAAGTTGTAGAAAGTCAACCATCACTGCAGCCCTCCACCAGTCGGGGCTTTATGGCAGAGTGGCCCGACGGAAGCCTCTCCTCAGTGTAAGACACATGAAAGCCCGCATGGAGTTTGCTAAAAAACACATGAAGGACTCCAAGATGGTGAGAAATAAGATTCTCTGGTCTGATGAGACCAAAATAGAACTTTTTAGCCTTAATTCTAAGCGGTATGTGTGGAGAAAACCAGGCACTGCTCATCACCTGTCCAATACAGTCCCAACAGTGAAGCATGGTGGTGGCAGCATCATGCTGTGGGGGTGTTTTTCAGCTGCAGGGACATGATGACTGGTTGCAATCGAGGGAAAGATGAATGCGGCCAAGTACAGGGATATCCTGGACAAAAACCTTCTCCAGAGTGCTCTGGACCTTAGACTGGGCCGAAGGTTTACCTTCCAACAAGACAATGACCCTAAGCACACAGCTAAAATAACGAAGGAGTGGCTTCACAACAACTCCGTGACTGTTCTTGAATGGCCCAGCCAGAGCCCTGACTTAAACCCAATTGAGCATCTCTGGAGAGACCTAAAAATGGCTGTCCACCAACGTTTACCATCCAACCTGACAGAACTGGAGAGGATCTGCAAGGAGGAATGGCAGAGGATCCCCAAATCCAGGTGTGAAAGACTTGTTGCATCTTTCCCAAAAAGACTCCTGGCTGTATTAGATCAAAAGGGGGCTTCTACTAAATACTGAGCAAAGGGTCTGAATACTTAGGACCATGTGATATTTCAGTTTTTCTTTTTTAATAAATCTGCAACAATGTCAACAATTCTGTGTTTTTCTGTCAGTATGGGGTGCTATGTGTACATTCATGAGGAAGAAGAATGAACCTAAATGATTTTAGCAAATGGCTGCAATATAACAAAGAGTGAAAAATTTAAGGGGGTCTGAATACTTTCCGTACCCACTGTATGTGCTTAAAGTTCAACTTTAAGATTAAAGAAAAACAGTAAGACCAAAATATATGGTGTCATGGAGAGCTGTGTGAATTTGAGATCTATTATTCGCAACATGCATTTTTAGTATCACATAATATCATGGCATTGTTTTTAAAAATTGCCTACATAAGTTTAATGGAGGCAATTATTTGTGTACTCTTTCTTTGTACTTTGTATGTTATGTATTCTTTGTTTATATTTGGAGATGATTTCTTTTTGACTGGCCTTTGTATAGCCCAACCATTTCATTTTTTTTTTTTTTGTAATATATTGCAAATTCTGCTGAGTTTGTTATAAGAGTCATGCACAATTGGATTCCCCTCAGGAAAAATAAATAAGAGATGAAGACAAGGGACACCTGGATACAAAATCAGAAAAAAATCAAGACTTCGACTATTCATCTTCTGATTTATAACTCCAGGCTCTCCTGAATAAAACTTGCAGAAAGATAAAAAATTTGAAACAGCAGGTGTAAGAATGAAATTGACTATAAAGGAGATAAACCCATTTATGGTAGCAAAACAGTCTTCTATTTAGAGGGTGCAGTTGGCTTAAAGCAGCCTTTTTCAACCAGGGTGCCTTGAGGTTTCTTCAGGGGTGCCCTGGCAAAATGCCTATAAATTGCCCCAAAATGATATACAAGCTGGCGTGTGAATAAAGCTGCCTTTTAGTTACACAAAACCACAGGGTTTCATTGGTCAGCATTACGACCTTCTTGAGGGCACCTTAGCTGGGTGATGGAGAAAAATTGATGGAGAAGAGAAACATTGGAATACTCGTCAGTACCAGTTTGCAAAGCAGAATGACAGCTACAGCGTGGACCTGAATTGCCGGAAGGGCGTACAATGTCGTCCTCTTGGCAACGAGCGGCCTGCGCGCTCCCTGCAGAGCGCGCCTGGCTTGCTCTGTGATCGGCGAGTCCATGAGACTCGCCTGATCACAGATTGGAGATTGGGGGCGATCCCGCCCCCTTTACACGTGATCAGCTGTCAGCCAATGACAGCTGATCATGTAAAGTAAACAGCAGCCGGTGATCAGCTGTTTTTTTTCTCCTCACCCTGTCAGTGTGAGGAGAAAAAACAATGATCGCCAGCTGCTGTCAGATGGACATCGGTTCCGAAGAGGAGAACGATTATTTTTGCCCCCAGTTCCACCTATCAGTGCCTACCAGTTTCACCTACCAGTGCCCACCAGTTCCACCCACCAGTGCCCACTAGTGCCATCTGCCAGTGTCCACTAGTGCCACCTACCAGTGTCACCTATCAGTGCTCACCAGTGCCACCTATCAGTGCCCCATCATGTGTCCCCTACCAGTGCCAATCAGTGCCCATGAGTGCCGCCTATTAGTGCCTTTCAGTGCCGCCCATCATTGCCCATCAGTGCCACTTTATCAATGCAGCTTTATCAGTGCTGCCTTATCAGTGCCCATCAGTGCCGCCTATCAGTGCCCAACAGTGCAGACTATCAGTGCCTATCAGGGCCCATCAGTGCCGCCTCATCAGCGCACATCAATGAAGGAGAAAAATTACTTGTTTGCAAGATTTTCAGTATTTTTTTGTTTGTTCAGCAAAAAATAAAAACCCCAGTAGTGATTAAATACCACCAAAAGAAAGCTCTATTTGTTTAAAAAAAATGATAAAAATTTAATTTGGGTACAGTGTTGCATGACCGCGCAATTGTCATTCAAAGTGCGACAGCGCTGAAAGCTGAAAATTTGGCCTGGGCAGGAGGGGGGATTAAGTTCCCTGTAGGCAAGTGGTTAAAGGGTGCCTCGAGACTGTCCATAATTTTTAATGAGTGCCTCGAGACTGAACCATAATTTTTTAAGGGTGCCTCGACTGAAAAGAGGTTGAGAAACACTGGGCTAAAGAATGGATACCAGAGAATGGCTATAAATGGGGTTCACTCAGATCAGAGAGCACTCACTAGTGGTGAACCACAAGGCTCTTTACTGGGTCCTGTTCTATTTAATCTCTATGTAAGTTATATAACTAAAGGCTTGTTGGGCAAGGTATGTCATTTTGCTGATAACATAAAGGTGTGTAATATGGTTGATATACCTGGAGGGGTCTGTAACCTGAAACATGGTTTGGCATTGTAGAAAGATTGGTCAAAACAGTGGAGACTGAAGTTCAATGTTTCTAAATGTAAAATAATGCACCTTGGGAAAAAGAATCCCCTGAGAGAGTACAACATTGGGGGTACAGTTTTAGCCAGCTCTACAGAGGAAAAGGATTTGGGGGGAACTTATTTCAGATGACTGTAAAAGGAGCAAACCAGGCAGTGGAAAAAGCGAATAGAATTATAGGATGCATCACTAGAGGGATCGCCAGCAGGAGGTTCTGATTCCCCTATATACAGTATCTCACAAAAGGGAGTACACCCCTCACATTTTTGTACATATTTTATTATATCTTTTCATGATGCGACAACACTGAAGAAATTACACTTTGTTACAATGTAAAGTAGTGAGTGTACAGCTTGTATAACAGTGTAAATTTGCTGTCCCCTCAAAATAACTCAACACACAGCCATTAATGTCTAAACCGCTGGCAACAAAAGTGAGTACATCCTGGTTCACACCACATGCATTCTGCATCAAAACGCATGTATAGTAGGTTATATGGTTTCCAAAGACAGTTCACACCAGTGCGTTCCAGAAAAAAGTAGAACATGCTGCATTTTTTGCATTTTTTGTGCACTGTACTGTACTGGAATGCAGTAAAACACATAAAAAACGCACACGTCCTTAAAGAGGAAGTAAACCCTCCTCTGTAACTTGTACCTATAGGTAAGCCTATGATAAGGCTTACCTATAGGTGAATAAAAAACCCCAAACTAAATGGGATAATATAGCGCTTGCTGGTAGGAACAGGAGCAAATGGGGATAAAATTACAATTAAAAAAGCGAATATCATAAATATCTAAAATCTATACCCTTAAAAAATATGCACAGTGAGAAAATATATATAAATAAATAGCAATATAAGTAATAAAAGTGTATAAATGTGCCAAGTGAAGTCCAAAATAGTTCATAGGTGACTCAGTGATAAATAGTCCAAAAGAGTGCCAGAAACAGGTGCAAGTGCTTGGTGCTGGATCCTCCAATGGTCCAGGAAATCCAATCATAAAGGTGACTTCAAGAAAAGATAAGGTATAAAGTCACCAGATATGGTGGGTCTCAACTGCCTTACGACAAAGAGACCAATAGTGCTTTATGACCCTCCAGGTCAGAGAAATGGTGACTGCTGGGCTCTGATCCCCCTACACCGGAATCCCCCACGCTGAACGGATAGGGTCCTCAAGGTCCTTGATCCGGCTTTACTTCCCAAGGTTGTCACAGACTTCCATGGATCTTTATTCCATCTTTTCACGGCAACCCCAAAAATCAAAAGGAATCAGATCTTAACAAATTGGATGTGAGAAGATGCCGGACAAATGATATAAAAGAGCCTCTAGATAAATGTCCTCACTCGGTCTGGATCTCGTATAGCATGTATAGTACCACCGCCTCAGGAACCGATATCTCCCAAATCCAGATCTTTAGGCATAAAGCCTTAGGGCTCTTTCACACGGTCCGCCTCCGTAGGCGGATCCGTGTTGCTCAGCGGGGATCGATCCGCGATCCCCGCTGAGCCGGCGGATGACAGCTCCGTCTCCACTTGCAGAGCGGAGAGGGAGGTGTCTCAGCCCCCGCTGCCCTCTATGGGGGATCGGAGGAGAGCGGACCGCCTGTCCGCCTCTCATCAGATCCGATCCGCTCCGATTACTGAACGGATGGAAAAATAGGGTTTCCATCCGTTCAGATTTCACGGACAGGATCGGATGCGGGTGTCAGCGGAGGTGTCTCCGCTGACATCCGCTGCCCCATAGAGCTGCATGGGGGATCCGATCAGATCCGCCTAAAAAACTGACAGGCGGATCTGATCGGATCGCCCGTGTGAAAGAGCCCTTATGCAGAATTCGGCTCTGATCGGGTCTCCATGCAAAAACCCAGAAGTGATGGGTAGTGTAAATATCTCCTAAACATGTACCGTTTAGGAGATATTTACCTTACATGCAGCCAGTGACGTCAATGGCGCATGCGCTCTGAAGGAACGGTCGCTCGTGCCGTTCCTTCAGAGCTCCGTGCCGTGACTGTGGGCTCCCGCGCGCGTGCGCGGGAGTGACGTCACCGCGGCTCCAGCCAATCAGATGGCCGGATGCCGCGATCCTGGAAGAAGGGCGACTGGACATGTCGCCCGTCATACAGGTAAGCGGATGGCACGGCGGGGACTCGTTCTAAGGTAAGTATTTCATAATGAGCTAGTATGCGGTGCATACTAGCTCATTATGTGTTTCTCTTGCAGGTTGCAAAAAGAAAAAAAAAATTTTTGGGGGTTTACAACCTCTTTAAGGTGAAGGACAAAAAAGAGAAAATGGCACAGGGAACACATCAAAAACGCACATGCAGAAACCCACCCGGAACACATCCAGATTGCGTTTCTAGGGTCTGTTCCGGCTCTAAAGCTTCTTTGGTGAAAGGACCGATGTGGATTCTTCAGTGTGCAATGTGAAACTGTTGGTGGTATTAAAAAAAAAAAAAAAAAAAAAAAAAAAAACGTCATTGGTAAACTGAAAGCTCGGGTCACACACTCTGAGTCAGTAAAATTGCGATTTTCAATTTTTAACAACAGAGCCTAAATATAAAACTGACCATTTAATTAGATTCACTGCTATTTGTAGCGCCTGCCTTTGGCCATGTGAAATGTTGGGACCTTTGTCTCCACCAGCTTGTGGTTATGGATGACAACTGCAAACTGCTATTTCATATGCAAACCAGTCCCAAGGTGTACACAGACCTGCACAGAGGAGATAAGAATATCTGAATTGGAGAATAAATGGCAATGGCTGATCAATTACTCACACCTGTGTGAATCCAATTAAAATTGCTTGCCCACTTGAGCAGAGGACTTTGATACACAGCTCCCGAAAAGCATCCCGGAGATGTATGACTGAATGTATCCTTGGGATTAGTGAAGGCATAGTGAGCCGTGTCTCCTCTATAGAAGTCAGAGCTTAGACAATGCTGCAGATCCTGTATATTTCTAAAGAGAATCTGACATCCAGCCATAGAGATTTCTACTTGAAATATTTTACAAAAAGTATCTAAAGAGTGAAATATCTGCTTGTATGAGAGTAGGTGTGAAGTTTATTTAAAGTTTGACTAAACCCACATCATAAAAACACTATAATAAATGGTGTATCAATAAATGGTTTATTACATGCTGTTCATACCCAGTCACTATGGGATTTATTTTCTGCCAAAAACCTGGTTGATCCTGCTGTTCTATATCTCCACCTTTTCTCCATATCCCCAATTCATCTAGGGAGTTTGCTGCTGTGGTGGCAGCCCTGCACATGCTCAGTTTTCAGTGAGTAGCATTTCCTTCATATATCTGAGCAGCTCATGTGATTATAGAGTCACACATGTGGGCGTATACACAGTGGTAAATGACAGCCACCCCTCCCTCCTCCTCCATGCCCACTAACCAGCTAAACACATTGGGGGTGGGATATTACATGTACATAACCACTTGCCGCCCACCCGGCGCAGTTTTATTGCAACAGGCTGGCTTGGCTTCACGAAATGACTTAGCTCCACGTCGGTCGCGTGAGCGGTGCTGGGGGGCAGCACGCTCCCAACCACACTAGGCAGCGGGGATGCCGATGCATGGGGCCAGCGGCCGCAATTGCCGCCGGGCACCCTTTATCGCTCCCCGCTGAGAGAGAACGACGGTTTGCTGTTGTAAACACAGCTGAGCGTTCTTCTCTCTGAAATTATCACAGAGTGCCTGTGATCCTTCTATATAGGAACAAAGGTCTCTATGATCATTTCACAAGTCCATCCCCCATACAGTTAGAAAACACTCCCCTAGGCTCACACTTAACCCTTTTATCACCGCTAGGTTAACCCCTTCCCTGCCAGTGTCATCATTACAGTAACAGTGCACATTTTTAGCAATAATTACTGTAGTAATGTCACTGGTACCCCCAAAAATGTCAGTTAGGGGTCCGATCTGTCCAGCGTAATGTGGCAGTCCCCGTAAAAATTGCAGATCACCGCCATAACTAGTAATCTTTCCCCTAGTTTGTAGATGCGATAACTTTTGCGTAAACCAATCAGTATACAATTATTGTGTTTTTTTTTTTTTTTACCAAAAATATGTAGCAGAATACATATTGGCCTAAAATGATAAAAAAAAATAAGATTTTTAAATTTTGTTTATTGGCTGTGGTTTTTTTTTTTTTTTTCAGAATTGTCGCTCTTTTTATGTTTATAGCGCAAAAAATAAAAATAGCAGAGGTGATCAAATACCAGCAAATGAAAGCTCCATTTGTGGGGGAAAAAAGGACATCAAGTTTATTTGGGTTCAGCGTTTTACGACCGCGCAATTGTCAGTTAAAATAACGCAGTGCTGTATCGCAAAAAATGGCCTGGTCATTTGGGGGGTAAAACCTTCAGGTCCAGAAGTGGTTAATGCCACTTTAAAGTGATTCTAAAGGAAATTAAAATAAAAATAACAAATCATGTTACACTTACCTGCTCTGTGTAATGGTTTTGCACAGAGCAGCCCCCATCCTCTTCCTTTTAAGTCCCTTGCTGGCAGTCCTGGCTCCTCCCACCTTCTGAGTGCTCCCAATATCAAGCCTTTAGCTATGGGGGGCACTCAAGAAGGCTTACTCCCTAGCTGCACTCTGTGTGCCCATTCACACGAGTGTGGCTCGGACCTGCCCGCCCCCTCCTCTCTCCTCATTGGCTCACTGGCCAACCGAACCACTGAGGAGAGAGCGACCTGGGAGAGCCGCAGCTATCATGCACATCGCTGGATGGAGATCGGGATCAGGTAAGTATAAGGGGGGGGCTAGGGGAGAGCTTCACCCTGAAGGCTTTTTACCTTAATGCATAGAATGCATTAATGTGAAAAAACCCTGAATCTTTAGAACTAGTGCAGCACGCTACGTGATAGCTATTTTTTGCCTTTTACAAGTCACAGTACTCCCCTGACAGTGCCTTTGCCTCCTTTTCTCCCCAGAAAGACAATGCCATTTTTGGGCAGTCATTGTCCAAAGTCGTTATCTACTTCCTGGACTGAGATGATGGCTCCGAAATTACACAATCCTTTAAATCCTTGTGCCTGTGCAAATTTGTCTGCATTTATGAATGTGAATGCTGGGCAGAGCCATGCAAATCCTTTCTTTGTCTCACCAGCCAAATGCACATCCACAACCGCTGAAGCATAGAGCAAAGATAGCCTAGTATTATAGAGCCATTTATCCCAAACTGCATACATCTGTTTCAGGCTTTTTGGCCATCAGTGCAGTATATGGAAACCTTGACTTCTATGGAGTAGGGTTTAGGACTCAGCTAGACAAAATAACCATACAAATAATAATAAAAAAAACCCACGCTTAGATAATAGTGTATGAAAAAACAAAAAGCGGCTGCTGTTCACCCAATGGGAAAATGGAATAAAAAGAATAAATAATAGCAGCGCTTGCTAAAAAATTGCATACATAAATAATTAAAGGTAGGGATGCACCGAAATGAAATTCTTGGCCGAAGCCGAATAATAATGAAATGCTTGGCCGAAGGCCGAATACCGAACGCGGTGTTTCGCATTTTTTAACATAAAATATGCCCATTAGCGTGCCCCTTAACATAAAATATGCCCATCAGAGTGCCCCTTAACATAAAATATGCTCATCAGCATGTCCCTTAGCATAAAAGAAGGGGCACGCTGATGGGCACATTTTATGTTAGGGGGCACTCTGATGGGCACATTTTATGTCAGGGGGCACGCTGATGGGCACATTTTATGTTAGGGGGCACGCTGATGGGCACATTTTATGTTAGGGGGCACTCTGATGGGCAAAACAAAACATTTAAATCAGCATTGCTCTTAACATAAAATATGCCCATTAGCGTGCCCCTTAAAATGAAATATGCCCATCAGAGTGCCCCTTAACATAAAATATGCTCATCAGCATGTCCCTTAGCATAAAATAAGGGGCACGCTGATGGCCACATTTTATGTCAAGGGGCACTTTATAGGGCACTCTAATATAATTAGCATGGCAAGTGGCAACAACATATGGCAGTCTGCACACTAATGCTTGTGCAGCTGCCAGCTACCGTATTCTTCTCCCCCAAATGTGCTCAGCTCCACATCACATACCTCAACTGCAACCAGAGCCAAAAGCCGCGAACAGGGGGGCGGGGCGTGGACCTAGTGTGAAGGAGCCGCCAGTCAGGAGCAGGGGGCGGGACGTCACACCCCCTACTCACGGCCGGACAGGACACCGGCGGCATGTGAGAAGGGAGCCGCGAGCCGCAATGAGGAAGGTGAGCGGTCAGGGCGGAAGCTACAGAGGATCATTGCATACATTATCAGAGGGTTACTTACTGCAGAGGACATTTTTTACATAGATCATAATAGAGGACCGCGAGCCGCAATGAGGAAGGTGAGACCTTGTTCGGCTCAAAATAATTCGGCCTTTTGATTTATTCGGCCGAACACCGAAAGTGCCATTCTCTCTATTTTCGGCCGAATAATGTTCAGCCGCCGAATATTCGGTGCATCCCTAATTAAAGGTGACTAAAGTGCTGGAAATGCTATGAAATAAAGCGCTAAATGCGTTCCATCCACATTAGAATAAAAGTGCAAATGTTATTTAATATGTTAATGATTTTAATAGCATTTTTAAAGAGAGGCGTTTATTTTGATTGAATAAGTCAGCACATTTGAGGTTATTAAGATTCTGCTTGTCTTTTATTTTCTAGACTGCAATGGACCAGCTGCACATGCACTTCACACAAGCCATCCACAACACCGTGTTTCAGGTGGTTCTGGGATACGTGGAGCTGTGTGCCGGAAATACAGATACCAAGTTTCAGAAACTGCCCTACAAAGACCTCTGCATGGTATGTGGCATCCCTTGGTTATTGGCATTCTTACATACAGGAGCTGCCTGCAGATGATGCAGGATGTTCAGAGCTCAACAAAAAAAAAACCCTTGTCATCTTGAAATTAGTGAAATAGCAAGCTCTTCAAGCATTTTAGCATCCAACTGTATTGCAGTGGCGCATTGCCAACAACGCTAATCTGAGGAGGGAAGAACTGAATTCAGGCACAGGGGTTGCCTGAAAAACATTCAAAAAATTTGATCTCCATGGATAGCCTGCAGTGGTTTCCAAACTGCGGCCTGGGGGGGTTTGATAAGACCCTTCACTTGCCTTTATCAGGCCCTTGGGGCACTATTCCACTAACTGACACCAATCAATGATGGAGCACTATTCTTCTCATTGATATTAACAATGGGGCACTATTTCTAACATTAAAACCCTTAAAGGGGCTTTTTTTTACTTCTACTGGCCACAGTCCGGTCACTCTAAGGCCCCTTTCACACAATGGGAGTCCGTCGGCGGACTCAGTTTTTCTCAGCGGGGGGATCGATCCGCCCATCCCCCGCTGAGCAGGCGGATGGCAGCTCTGTCTCCGCGCTGTGTGCGGAGACAGAGCTCTCAGGTCCCTGCTGTTCCCTATGGGGGAATTGGATGAGAACGGACCGCCTGTCAGTTCTCATCCGATCCACCAGACGGATGGAAAATAGGGATTTGACGCACCAGATCGGATGTCAGCGAACATGTCTCCGCTGACATCCGATGCCCCATAGAGATGCATGGGGCATCCGTTCAGATCTGCCTGAAAAATTAACAGGCGGATCTGAATGGTCCGCTAGTGTGAATGTCCGCCGGTCACTCGCCAATCGACGGTAGAGAGGGAGAAAGGCAAGCGGCTTATGTAAACAAGCCGCCTGTCATTCTCCCCTGTGTAAAAATGGAGATCAGACGGTTCTACTATGTAAAACCGTTGATCTCTGTTTTTACAATAGTAGACATGTCCCATCACAGTTAGAAACACGCCCCTAGGAAACACTTAACCCCTCCCTCTCCAATAAAGTTAACCCCTTCCCTGCCAGTGTCATTTTTACAGTAACAGTGCATATGTATAGCACTGATTACTGCAGTAATGTCACTGGTAACCCCAAAAGTGTCAAAAATGTCAGTCAAGGGTCCGATCTGTCCTCCGCAATGTCGCAGTACCGCAAAAAAAATTGCAGATCGCCGCCATTACTCGTTAAAAAAAAAACACCAAAAATGACAAAAATCTTTCCTTTAGTTAGTAAACGCGATAACTTTTGCGCAAACCAATCAAAATACGCTTTTTGCGATTTTTTTTTTTTTTTTTTTTTTTACCAAACATATGTAGCATAAAACAAATTGGCCGTAAATGTTAAAAAATTTAGATTTTTACATTTTTTTGGGGGGGGGAATTTCATATAAAAAAATGTGAAAATATTGTTATTTTTGCAAAATTTACGCTCTTTTTTTGTTTATAGCGCATGATCAAAAAATCGCACAGGTGATCAAATACCATCAAAAGAAAGCTCTGTTTGTGGGAAAAAAAGGACGTCAAATTAGTTTAGGTACAGCGTTGCACGACCGCGCAATTGTCCGTTAAAGTCACGCAGTAAAAAATCGCAAAAAACCCCCTGGTCAGGAAGGGGGTAAAATCTTCCGGGGCTTAAGTGGTTAAGGACAGGACAGTAAATTGGCCCTTTGCTTAGAAAGTTTGGAGACCCCCTGCTCTACTGAATTGACATTCACCTCCTCACTATCCTTCAGTTGATTCTCAGACATATGCTATTGCTCTGCACCTTCCAGTATACAGGGAGTGCAGAATTCTTAGGCAAATGAGTATTTTGACCACATCATTCTCTTTATGCATGTTGTCTTACTCCAAGCTGTATAGGCTCGAAAGCCTACTACCAATTAAGCATATTAAGTGATGTGCATCTCTGTAATGAGAAGGGGTGTGGTCTAATGACATCAACACCCTATATGAGGTGTGCATAATTATTAGGCAACTTCCTTTCCTTGGGCAAAATGGGTCAAAAGAAGGACTTGACAGCCTCAGAAAAGTCAAAAATAGTGAGATATCTTGCAGAGGGATGCAGCACTCTTAAAATTGCAAAGCTTCTGAAGCGTGATCATCGAACAATCAAGCATTTCATTCAAAATAGTCGCAAGAAGCATGTGGAAAAACCAAGGCGCAAAATAACAGCCCATGAACTGAGAAAAGTCAAGCGTGCAGCTGCCAAGATGCCACTTGCCACCAGTTTGGCCATATTTCAGAGCTGCAACATCACTGGAGTGCCCAAAAGCACAAGGTGTGCAATACTCAGAGACATGGCCAAGGTAAGAAAGGCTGAAAGACGACCACCACTGAACAAGACACACAAGCTGAAACATCAAGACTGGGCCAAGAAATATCTCAAGACTGATTTTTCAAAGGTTTTATGGACTGATGAAATGAGAGTGAGTCTTGATGGGCCAGATGGATGGGCCCGTGGCTGGATTGGTAAAGGGCAGAGAGCTCCAGTCCGACTCAGACGCCAGCAAGGTGGAGGTGGAGTACTGGCTTGGGCTGGTATCATCAAAGATGAGCTTGTGGGGCCTTTTCGGGTTGAGGATGGAGTCAAGCTCAACTCCCAGTCCTACTGCCAGTTTCTGGAAGACACCTTCTTCAAACAGTGGTACAGGAAGAAGTCTGCATCCTTCAAGAAAAACATGATTTTCATGCAGGACAATGCTCCATCACACGCGTCCAAGTACTCCACCGCGTGGCTGGCAAGAAAGGGTATAAAAGAAGAAAAGCTAATGACATGGCCTCCTTGTTCACCTGATCTGAACCCCATTGAGAACCTGTGGTCCATCATCAAATGTGAGATTTACAAGGAGGGAAAACAGTACACCTCTCTGAACAGTGTCTGGGAGGCTGTGGTTGCTGCTGCACGCAATGTTGATGGTGAACAGATCAAAACACTGACAGAATCCATGGATGGCAGGCTTTTGAGTGTCCTTGCAAAGAAAGGTGGCTATATTGGTCACTGATTTGTTTTTGTTTTGTTTTTGAATGTCAGAAATGTATATTTGTGAATGTTGAGATGTTATATTGGTTTCACTGGTAAAAATAAATAATTGAAATGGGTATACTGTATATTTGATTTTTGTTAAGTTGCCTAATAATTATGCACAGTAATAGTCACCTGCACACACAGATATCCCCCTAAAATAGCTAAAACTAAAAACAAACTAAAAACTACTTCCAAAAATAGTCAGCTTTGATATTAATGAGTTTTTTGGGTTCATTGAGAACATGGTTGTTGTTCAATAATAAAATTAATCCTCAAAAATACTCATTTGCCTAATAATTCTGCACTCCCTGTATATTAGGTTTGAACGGCTGCTTCCCTGATTTCATACCTGCATTGCTCTTTATGTCCCCATGACTGGGTTTCATATTTAAGTTGTGATGCAATTCTCTGTACTATGACAATTTGATATGCACAATGTCTATGTCTAGTTTTTTATTTTTACTTCAATTAGTTTTTATTTGAGTTTTCACAAAAAAAGAAACAAGCATATAAAAAACAAAATAAGTTGACATAAAATAATAACAGAAAAGAAAGAAAAAAAAAAAAAAAAAAGAGATTATTGATATGATATATTGATTTCAATACCTTGTGACATTATATGTAGCAAGAACAGGAGACAAGTAAGTCCAATGCTATATATATTCAAGACCTAAGAGACTACTTAGGAAGTATATGCAAGATACATAGGAGGTACTTAAAAAAAAGCACCAAAAAAAGATAAAAATAAATATACCAGAAGAAGAATACCGGAAGAAGGAAGGAAGCACCACCACACTCCGAGTCGCGCCGTCCACCGGCCTCAATTTTTCCGTTAAACACCGTGGAAATAGGGGCTCTGTTGCCAGAGAAGCCAGGCTATGTGAAATTTATTACCTCGAGAAATTGAATAGGCATATGCCTTTTCTAAAGAATAGTGTTGGTTTACTAAACCTATTGCCTCTATATGGGAGGGAGCTATAAGTTGTTTCCAACTTCTAGCGATTACCGTTTTGGCTGCTATCAATATGTGTATAAATACTGTTCTGATATCAAATGGTATGTTTTCAATACCCAAAAATAGTAGCGCTATTGCAGGTTCAGGTTTGATTAGCATACCCGAGACCTCAGAAAGTATTTCAAAAATTTTCCTCCAGAAACTAATAAGGCCTTTACAGGACCAGAATATATGAAAAATTGTGCCAGTTTGATCACACTTACGCCAGCACAATGAGTCATATTTAGGGTATATTAAGGACAGGCGGTAAGGGGTCAGGTACCATCTAGTAATTATTTTCTGAAATTGTTCCCAGTGTGTTACGCATTGTGTAGCTTTATAAGACGTTCGTATCGCCCATCTCCATTGCTCATTGGAGAAGGACAAACCGAGGTCTCTTTCCCATTTCATCATATAAGATGATTTAAAAAAGGTGAGTTTCTGCTGAAGTTGATTGTAAAACACCGATATCCCCTTAAGCTTAGGATTTGGATCTGTGAGATATTTCCAAAGTAGTTGGGGGATTTCAAGTTTAGGGGGTGGGTGTTTAGATATGAAGCTCACTATACTAATATAAACAAACACAGCCTGGGGGGTGAGTGAAAATTCTCGTTGGAGGGCTGCAAAGGACTTAATAATATTGTTATGATATAATTGTGTTACTGTGTCAATACCTGCTACCACTAACTTGTTAATATGGACATTAGGAAGCAGGATGCGCATTGTCAATAGGGGAATGGGAACCGATATTTTATTTGGCTGTGGTTGTAACTGTAGTTGAGCAACTAGATGACGCCAAGACTGTAAGGAGGCTCTTATTGTTAATGGAAGAGTCTTAATTGTTATAGGTTTCCACATGTCTGCCAAAAGTAATGTATATAAATCCTGTGAATTGGTTAGTGCGGCTTCAATCTGAGGCCACGGAAGAGATATTTTATGGGTTCTATGGGTAAACCAATACTGTAGAGGAGCCAGCCGGGATGCATGGTAATAGTCCTCAAGACTTGGTATTCCCAATCCACCAACTGATTTATGTCGTATCGTATGTAGATATGCACATCTTGCGCGTTTCCCCTGCCATACGAAGGTACGCAAAAGTTTGTTGAGCGAGTTAATATAATGTTTAGAAATATGGATCGGGAGAGCGCGAAAGATGTACAATATCTTGGGGAGGCACATCATTTTAAATGCAGCTATTCTTCCAGCCCATGATAGTTCCGTCTTCTTTAATTTATTAGTATCATTAGATATAGAGGTTATTAGTGATCGCAAATTAAGTGTCTGTAGCCCTGAAGTCGGGAATGTCAAGGTTATACCCAAATATTGCAAACCTTGGGGGGTCCATGTATATGGTAGATTTTGCTTGAGATGGTTAAGTACGTGGCCCTGTATACCCATATTAAGGATGACTGATTTATCAAAATTAACCTTATAGTAAGAGATGTTACTAAATGTCTGCAAGATATCATGAACGGCAGGTAAAGACACGATGGGGTTCGTCAGGCTCAAAATTATGTCATCCGCGAAAAGCGTGATGGTATGTTGTAGGTGCTGAATTTTAAAGCCAGAGACCCTAGAGTTTTGTCTTAATGTTTCCGCCAAGGGCTCGATCAATAAATTAAATATCAAAGGGGAAAGTGGGCAGCCCTGGCGCGTACCATTTAATATTGGAAAAGTTTTAGATAGAGTGCCCGCAGAGAGTACTCTAGCGGTTGGAGATGTGTATAAGCTCATGATAGCCGAAAAGATCGGTCCAGTGAAACCAAACCTATCCAATACTGCCCTCATATACCCCCAATGAACGCGATCAAACGCCTTCTCTGCATCTATAGATAAGAGCAGAGAAGGCGTTTTAGTGTGTTCTGCCTGATGGAGCAGGTTAATAACTCGCCTTGTAGCGTCGGGGGCCTGTCTCCCCTTGACGAACCCCATCTGGTCCTCTTTTATCAAAGTAGGCAGAATTAAAGCGATCCTATTAGCTATAAGTTTAGCATATACCTTAATATCACTATTCAGAAGAGATATCGGCCTATAGCTAGCAGGATCAGTAGGAGGTTTACCAACTTTAGGGATTGTAATTATATTAGCTTGTAACATTTCAGTGGGTAATATACCGAACTTAGCCGTATTTGAAAAGAGGTTCAACAGATGGGGTGCTAGTTGATCTTGCATGGACCTGAGATATTCATTTGTGAATCCATCAGGACCAGGAGACTTATTTAAGGGTATAGTTGCAAGTGTATCAGTCACTTCTTTAATAGTAAATGGTCTATTCAGTTGTGTTAATGTATCGATTGACAAAGACGGAAGATGAAGGTTGTGTAAGAACTCGCGAATGGATGCATCCGTCGGTTGGGGGGTATCTTTGTCTAGCTTAAGACTATATAGAGTGCTGTAGTAATCAGCGAACGCATCCGCTATCTCTTGTGGGTGTAGGTGTTTGCTGCCCGTATGTGGATGTACGATACTTCCAATCCTGGTTTTAACTCTCTTCGACTTAATCCTAGATGACAGAAATTTGCCTGCTTTATTATGTGCAGAGTAATACTGCATATGAAGATGTGCTAGCATGTTTTCATGACGTTCCAACAAAAGTCTTCTAAGGTCAGCACGAAGGGAACCCAATTTAGAAACGTTAGATGGGGAAGGGGTCTTTTTATTTGCGGTGTCCAAAGCTTGGATGTCGCGAATAAGATCTTCCATTTTGCTATTAAACCTCCTCCTCAGCTTGGCCCCTAGCTGAATGAGGAGTCCTCTCGCAAAGGCCTTGTGTGTAGTCCACAATATAACAGGGTCTATATCCGGTGTATTATTGAAAGAGAAGAATTCTTCTATCTGAGCTTTCAAAGTTTTAAGAGACTCAGGGTCTGATAAAATAGAATTGTTACATCGCCATAGAAACGTAGTAGGGGAGACAGAACGGTGAGACAACGACATGTGAATTGCGGCATGGTCTGACCATGTTATGGGAGAAATAGATGTATGAGTAACATGTGGTAATGTTTGCAAGTCAACCAAAAACATGTCAATTCTACTGTAGGAGTTATGGCTCACAGAAAAGTAGGAATAATCCCTCTCCTCTGCGTGCTGGTAACGCCATACATCATGGAGCCCCTCAGCATGGATGAATGCGGCCAAAGAAGGAGCCGAAGATCTTCCCTTAGATGAAGCATCCATACCGTGGTTTGCCACCATGTTAAAATCTCCACAAACAATTAGTCTTCCTGATTTAAGTTTATTAATTTTAACCCACAGTTTATGGAAAAACCTCAATTGGTGCGTATTGGGAGCATACACGTTTACTATGGTGTATAAACAATTATCAATATTGCAGTTGAGTATAATATAACGGCCTTCTGTATCCAATACCACCCTATTGGGGGTGAAGGATACTGAATCTCTAATTGCCAATAGAACTCCTCTTTTTTTTTCACCTGCTGAGGATTGAAAAATGTGCGGGTAGTCCTTGTGGGAGCATCTCGGGCTGTGGTCCAATTTAAAATGTGTCTCTTGAATAGCAAGGATATCTGCCCTATGTGAGCATGCTTCCTTCCACATGGAGTACCTCTTAACAGGGTGGTTCAACCCTCTGACATTCAAAGATAATAATTGTAGAGACATGATAGTGCAATCTGTTTTAGAACGATAGTTGTAGATATATATTTGGAAGAGTAATACCTTAAAAGTGTATTAGATTTGATAGCCACTGGGCAATGCCAAGTTGCCATTGAAATGGTTCGATCCACATAGGACAAGAGATAAGAAAAGAGATACCGTTCTTCCGATTCTACTTGCCAATCTGAAAGGTAGACCAGAGCGTGGTGGTGCTTCGTATCGATCATGGCACATAACTTCGTATAGTCATCGTAAACCTGTTCTACAAGAAAAGGCGAAAGCAAAAAGGAACAAAAGAAAAAAGGAAAAAAAAAAGAGAAAGAAAAAAAAAAGGAAAAAAAAAAGAAAAACCAACATGTAGGCATACAAACTATCGTACAGACTAACATTACATATATAAAAAAAAACAAGGCCCAAACAGGCCAAGTGCGCAGCTGTAGCTGCATCATCTGTGGGAGAAAAAAATAAGCACGATGTAGGGTGCTATTCAAAAAAGGAAAAAGAAAAATGCACGATGTAAGGTGCTATTCAATGACAGGTGTCTTCCTCCGTCGAGCTCATAGGAGAAAAAAAAAAAAAAAAAAGAATGGTAGTCCTCATTTATGACGTTGTATAGATCTGGAAGAACGATTGGCTACTTGCCAATCAGGTTGTAAATGTTGTGGTTTCTGATCGTTGCTATCTTCCAGCAGGTCGACCTTGTCTGGGAGGATGTTCCATTGGCGAAGACTTCTTAGCCCTTGTTCCTTAGTAGTGAACTGAAAAGTTGATCCTAAATGGGTCACACATAGCTTAGCCGGGTATTTCCACTTGTACAGTATTTTATTATCTCGAAGGGCTTTGGTAATTATATTGAGATTGCGTCTCAATTGGAGGGTATGCTGGGAGTAATCCGGAAGGATCTGTAGTGTCGCAGCTTGGTCAGGAAGATGATCTTTTTTCCTAAAGGTATCCATAATTTTTTCTTTCACTTGAAAAAAGTGAATTCTCACCAATACATCCCTGGGGATCTCTTGAGATAAAAAAGAGGGTTTCGGGATGCGGTGTATCCTATCTATGGTAAGATCTAGATCCGTAAGATCAGGCATGACTTTGGAGAAGAGGTCGTGTACAAACCCTGATAATTGAGACGTTGATATAGATTCAGGGATTCCCCTTATCTTGAGGTTATTTCGCCTCGACCTATCCTCCAAGTCAGCTATTTTGGTTTGCAGGCGCAGTATGTCTTCTTGTTGTGAAATGTGAGAGTCAATTAAAGTGTTATGGGACTCAACAATCTCTCCCATTTTGGTCTCAACTGCATCCACTCTATCTCCCATCTGGTGCAATTCTTTTTGGCAGTACTGAATTGATGTTAAGATGCTATTTTGCATAGATGAGTGAAATATTGATAACATTTCCTTCAATGTCGTATCTGATACTGGTTGACCCGTAGTTGGGAGATGTATGAAGGGATCTGGTTGTGGTGTAAGGACCCAGTCGCCCTGTGGTTTTGTAGTATTGCTGCACGTCTCCATAGATGAGTTGCTATATGGTTGGGTACCTTTAGTGAGAAGCTGGATATCTTCTTGTTGCGCTTCCTCTTCCCTCCTTGGCTTAGATTTTACAGGGCTCTGCATTGAGGGTGATGCAGGGGAAGAGTCTGTTGAACGTGCTACTCTCATAGGTGAGCTATCTGCCGACTGCTGGGCTATTGTATGCTCTGCCTCTGGTGTCGTCTCTAAAGGGCGAGATGATTGTGGGCCAGAAATGGCCCTGCCGCCATTTTGGCGGAGTCCCGTAGCTGTTTGCTGTGCCTGCGGGTAAAATTCTGATAATTTGCGTAGTTTCACGGCAGTTATTTTCCGTCTAGGCATGGCAATCAGGCCCAAGGAGCCACCTCAGAAGTATAGCCTTGTATATTATAGGCTGCTGGCTACAAAGAAGTAGATAGGTAGGTAGGTAAGTGAGTAGATAGGTAAGTCGATTCCCTCAATTCCCTCACTGTTCAGCCACTGCGGACCGGTATATAGCAAAAAAAAAAAAAAAAAAAAAAATATGTAGCCAAAGCAGATTTCCCACGGCAGGGCAATATGTAAAGAAGACAAAACTCCCTGGGTGTCCTCTAATAACCCCCTAATATCCGTGAGTGATTTGCGGCAGTCAGTGTAGCCGTGGCCGTAGTGTAGCTGTTGCTGTCAGCGGTCAGCGGGTAGGCTTTCAGTGTATGCCCTTCATGCAGTGCTGCATTTAGCTAGAACAAAGTGAGCGAAGTTTGCTATTCACGTATATGGATAATAGAAGTAAGTGTTCACAAATATATTGTGTAAATGCTCTCAACTCCTTTAGAAAAAACAGCCTCAATGGGTCCTACCTGGCATATGAGATATTTTCAGTGTGTGCTCTTCATAGAATGCTGCTGCTAGCTGCTGAGAGGAGAGGTAGGTAAATGACTGCAGCTACATGTCTGTCTCCGTCTCCAGAATGTCTCCAGGATATCCCCGTGGTGTCTCCCGATGGTAGCCGCTCTGTGCTCCGCGCTCCACACTCTGCTTGGTGTGCTCAGCAGGTAGGATGAGGTGTAGCTAGATCACAGCTGGAGCAGGGCTGGGACAGGGCTGGGACGATGCTGGGGGGAAGCTGACACGAGGCTCCTATGGCGGGCTCCTATGACGGGCTCCTATAGCGGGCTCATAGAAGGCAGTGCGATGTGATGCAAGGCAGCAGCCAAGATACCGGGTTAACCCCCCCAGTGCTCAAGACGTCCGGGGACAGCGGGAGCAGCGGGAGTAGCGGCGGGAATGGCGGCGCGGCAATCGGCGGTAGTCCGCGGCACTCAGCGGTGAGCAGTCGTCAATAGAGTCCGCGGCGGCAGCAGTCAAACCGTCGGCGGCAGAGCTGGTAAGGGTAGGCGCTTAGACTGGGCTGACTGGGCTGAATTTCGGCATGTCGGGCTGTAGCTGTGAAGCTGTGAAGAGAGCCGACGGAGTGGAGAGCTCCTGTCTCACGCGGCCATCTTGGACCGCCCCTCCCCCTCTCTAGTTTTTTATTTTTATGTCTTTTTTTTTTTTTTTTCTTGAGGGGGAGATGGAAAAACCGTTTTCAACAAAAATTGCCTAATAGTAAAAAAAAATCCAATTGACTTTTTGTGTTTTTAAAGGGGGGGGGGCGGGCATTGGGTTTAAAATGGCTCCTTATGTTTTTCGAAGCCTCTTCCCATCTATCCCAGACCTAATATAGTGCCAAAAACTTCCCCCAGTAGTCTTTTATTAGCCAATATTTTGCAGATTCTTTTGTTATTACTCTAATAAAGACAGTAGAAAATTGCACCAAATGAACAAATTCTAAGTGTCAGTACAAAATTAATGATCAAGTACACACATTCAAGGAAAACACAAAGGCGAAGAACATGGTATATTTTAAAAACCACCAAAATGGCTGTACCATGGCCATACCACTGCCACAAGAAAAAGCTGTGCACATTTATAAAATCACAGCAAAGTGCAATTAAAAAGAATGGGAGTTAATAAAAAAAAAAGTCACTTGGACGGTTTTACTTTGATCACAGTTCTGTCTGCATTAAGCCAGTAAGCACTGCAAGTTCAATACCACGCCCTGCATTTTATGAATGGGCTGCAAAATCTGTCATTTTTTGTAATTATCTTATTCTCCTAGAGTTCAGGTGATTTGAGCTTTTGTAGTTTTTAAAGCGTATATCATTGCAAAGAGCTGTTCACAGTGAAATAGTCCAGAGCAACCATTTAGCTTTTATTCGTCATCTTTTCAATCTTCATCAATTTAGAACAGTCAGAATTATGACAGATTGTTGTGAACCACTGCAATTTGCATATCTATATTTTCACTAAATAAAACCATTATGACTAAACTTTTTTTATTTTTTTTCTGGAGAACAGTCTTCGCTTAAGGTATAGTTTCAGCTGTCTTGCTTCATCTTCCACCCACACATTGGGAGTATGTGGGAGTTGATGCTTGCTCTTCCTTTTTTTATATAGAAAAATAACCTTGGCCCTGTTTTTTTTTTTTTTTTCTTCAGGATTGACTTTGTGTCTTCATTATTCTTAAACATCAGAGATTGTTGATCCAGCAAATATCTGATTGCCTAGGGGATCGGGAAGGATTTATTTTCCCCTTTTGGAGCATATTGGACGAGCTTTAAAAGGGTTTTTTTTTTTTGTTTTTATGCCTGCCTTTGGGCCAACTTTGGCTATAGGGTTCTGTATAAGGAGTTTTTCATCATATTCATCATCTTCTATGTTGAGCTCAATAGAATTTTTTTTTTTTTTTAACTATGTAGCCATAAACCTTTAGCAACAGCCACAGTTTACAAAAATGCACCCCCCCTTCTTTGTAATCACTACAGGATTATCGCCAATAAATGTAAATTTAAGTAATTTTTCTCTTTCAAATTGAGGTCTGTTTATACCACAGACCCTGGGCACCTTGAAGAATTCATTAAAAGGTGTTATTTCTTACACCACAGCTAAATGATCATTTTATTTGTATGATGGGGTAATATGTGTTTTTGACGCCTTCTCTAAATTTGCTACTTATTACTTGTTTGGTAATGTTTTCATATAAGGTGCTCCAAAGCAGAGCCCTGCGCGGGACTGTTTTATTAAACCCACACCCGCTGAATGTATGACTAGGACCACCCGCACCCCCAATGTTTGTGTTCCACTCCCGCCCGCACCCGCAATGTTTGTGTTTCACTCCCGCCCGCACCGGCAATGTTTGTGTTCCACTCCAGCCCGCACCCGCAATGTTTGTGTTCCACTCCCGCCCGTACCCGCAATGTTTGTGTTCCACTCCCGCCCGTACCCGCAATGTTTGTGTTCCACTCCTGCCCTCACCCGCAATGTTTGTGTCCACTCCCGTCTGCACCCGCAATGTTTGTGTTCCACTCCCGCCCGTACCCGCAATGTTTGTGTTCCACTCCCGCCCGCACCCGCAATGTTTGTGTTCCACTCCTGCCCTCACCCGCAATGTTTGTGTTCCACTCCTGCCCGCACCCGCAATGTTTGTGTCCACTCCTGCGGTTTTGCCCTATACTCGCTGTATAATACTACCCCCTCTTCTGAGGCAACACCATTTCATAACATCAGCGAAGCCATCGTGTCCCTATTAAATATTTTAGCCCACTGGATGTGCCCTAATATGTACTGTAGCTTCTGCTACATACAGAACTTCTCTATTAATAGTTTTGCCTGCTGGATGTGTATACAGTAAGCTTTGGCTACTTACAGAACGTCCCTGTGCTGTAATAGTCTATGTACCACGCTGAGCCAATCACGGCAAGCTGTGTATTCTATTATGGCATACAAAGCCTGCTTGGATTGGCAAAGGTTGTATAAGCCCGCCTCTCTGACTCAGCCAATCCGAGCAGGCTTTGTATGCATTAATAGAATACACGCTTGCCGTGATTGGCTCAGCACGGAACATAGAGTATTACAGCACAGGGACGTTCTGTAAGTTGCCAAAGGTACTGTATACACATCCAGCGGGCTAACATTTTTAATAGGGATGTTCTGTAACTAGCTGAAGCTACAGTACCTGGCGTATAAGGCAACCCCCGATTTTTGGAGTATTTTTTATTATAAAAAAAGTCGGAAAATACGTTACACCAAATTGTACCGTTCCCCCGCGGGTCTCCGCAAAAATTTTTGACTGCCCACAGCAGAGGTAAAACCGCCCGATCCCGCAAGATTTGCATTGGGGCCCACGGGAGCCCAAACCCAATGCAGCCCTCTACTACAAAGGCTCATGCACACAGGTGGAAAATACGCCTGTAAAACAAATTTCTATACGCAGGCCTGTAATGTGCATACCTGTGAACTTTTCAAAGTCGGTGGGGGTGAGATTTGAGCGTAGTTTAGGAGTGGCTAATAGCTGTTCTCTGATTGTGGTGATGAAGTGGAAGCCATGGTTTATTAGCACTGCATGTAGTGCATAATGACTAACAGGGCCACTGATAAGGCAGTACAGCCATCTCTCCTGTACTGGGCCCAGGCTCTATCAGTTTAAAAGGGGGGCCCAGGCACTTTCTGAGCAGGAGGGCCACTGTGCTGTCTTATTGCAGACACCTATCCTCTTCTGTCTCCCACTGCTGCGCTGCCAGCTTCTCCTCCTCTCCCTCCCCCTGCCTTCACTGCAAGGTGATTGGTTCTAAAACATGTGCCCCTTCATCTGCTGTCTGGGCCTCACTGTGTGCCCCTTTCCCCTGTAGCACTGCCAGCCTCCCTCCTCTCCCGGCAGCAGCTGCTATGGGCACACAGGGGGATGTCATTTACTGACCCCTTCCTTTCCTGAATGAACGCAGTGAGCGATTGGTACCAATCACTCCTGTGTCCATTCATCACTGAAGCATAGTAAACTGTGTTTACTATGCTTCAGTTTGTGAAATAGCAGGAAGCCTCTGAGTGATTCCTGTTCGTTCATCTGTGCAGCTGAGGCTATAGAAAAAGGGACTCAGTCGCTTTCAGCCGGGATGGGGTCATTTCAGGTAGGCTGTATGGGGCCCTGTGATTTCTAACAGCAGCCTTGGTGGCTAACAGTGCTGCAGTGACAGGCCTGCAGGCGGTTACGTTTTAGTAATTTGGTCCTATACACAAATAGCATTATTTAGGTTACATACATGGCACAATTGTACTACACTGGTAGTAAATGGCAAAATGTGGAAATATGCAAACACCATACTGATATCTTGCACCAGATCATTACTCTCTAGAAATCCCCCCTCCTTGCCATTCCAGACCTGCAAAGTTTAAAGAGGGACCACATAGATCCACCTTTATATACAAACTGGCTACTTCTTGATCTGACTTCCTTAAAAAAGGAATCTGGAAGCTGATGGAAGCTGATACAAGTGGCAAGTAAAAGGGATTGGCCAGCCAGGGAATAATGGCAACCTGTTCTTCTAAAATGGCCTTTTTAAACCAGGGTGCCTTCAAATTTCCTCTGGGGTGCCTTCAAATTTCCACAGGAGTGCCTTCAGATTTCTTCAGGGGGCGACGTGGCAAAATGCCTGAAAACTGTATACAAGGCAGTAGGTGGATCAAGCCTTTTTTTTTTAGTTCCACAAAGCCACAGGTTTTCATTGTGCACTATTAGAACATTCTACCTGCCAGCATCCTAACCAATGAACAACCTGCAGTATCAGTTTCTACACAGCATGGTTGTTTTGCTGGTGTCACAGGACAGTGAAAGAACACTCTTCCTGTGTGCTATCTGATTGTCTCCGAAAAGCCAGAAAGTATTGCAGTATGATATTCTATGAGCGCATACACAGTCGTGCACAACTCCAAAAGCGTTACCCCTATGGGGAGTCCCTTATTAAGAAGTGGACTGTTTTCCAAATTGAAAAAGGCAACCATGATTCCGGTTGAACAGTCCCCGGCATTTAAGGATCTGACTGACAGGAAGGCGGAGGCTGTGGCCCGCAATATGTACACTCTGGCTGGTTCCGCTCTGAGGCCAGTATTCCTCATTGCCCTGGTGTCGCAAACTCTGAGTGGGGCTATGCTTTTACGCCATGACCTGGAGGGACAACAGCTCCCTCCTGCCTTTGCTGAGCTGGTGGACCAGCTGGTCCAGGGGCTGTAGTTTATCTGTGATGCCTCTATGGATGCGGCTCACCTAGTGGCTTGGCTCTCCATTTCGGCAGTGGTCCTTTGTCGTGTCTTTTGGCTCAAATGCTGGTCTGCGGACCAAACTTCTAAAAAGACCTTGACTAATCTACCCTTTCAAGGAGATCGCCTGTTTGGTGCTACCCTGGATGACATCATTAAAGGTCTTACAAGGGATAGAGTACCTTTCTTCCACAGGCTACTAGGAGCAAGGAACCTCGTTGTAGACGTGGGCCATCCTTCGCAACTCATAGGAAGTTTTTTCGTCCCTCAGGGTCGACTGACAAGGGCTCGAAGCCTTTCAGGGCCTCCTCTGGAGGATCCAAGCAAACCTGGTCTGGCAAGCCGAGAGCGGGCTTCTCCAGAACCGCGGAAAAGGCTTCTTCAGCATGAAGGTGCGCCCTCACCCGTATTGGGGGTGAGGGGACGTCTTTGATGGTTTCCGGACCTGTGGACTTCCCTGGTACAAGACAAGTGGGTCCACAAAGTCATTCGGTCCGGCTACAAGATTGGGTTTTCGCTCTTGTCCCCGGGCAAGGTTCTTTCCTTCCAACTTGCGCCTGTTCCCCGAACCACTTACAGGGCCTGTTTGGGGCAGTACTAGTCCTGTTACTTCAAGGGGTGATTGTCCCAGTTCCGACTTCAGAACATTTTCAGGGTTTTTACTCAAACCTGTTAACAGTTCCCAGGAAGAAAGGCAAGGTGCGTCCAATCCTGGACCTCAAGGCACCGGACTACTTTGTGCGGGTGCAGACGTTTAGAATGGAGTCCATCACTGCGTCCGGGATTTCCTTGCCTCTGTCGACATCAAGGATGCTTACCTTCACATTCCAATATGTGCCGGTCACCAATGCTTCCTCTGCTTTGCCGTGGGAAAGGAGCATTATCCATTTGTGCCTTTACTCTTCGGTCTTGCCTTTGCTCCTCGAGTCTTCACAAAACTGTTAGCACTGGTGCCAGCTTTGTTACGCCAATGGAGTTTTGGTACTGGGCTACTTGGGCAACCTCTTTCTGCAAGCAGAGTTTCCTAGCCAGAGTGTGCCTCCCTCTGGACAACCTGCAGAAATTGCAGGCTGCAATTCGTCTCCTGCTGTCCAGCAGATGGTCATCCCTCCAGACTTGCATATGGGTGCTGGGCCTGATGGTGTCAACCTTCGAGGCAGTTCCATTTGCACAGTTTCATACGAGGGAGATTCTGGCCAAATGGGACAAGACTCCGCAGTCTCTGGTCAATCAGATCTGACTATGTCAGGCAACGAGGGAGTCCCATATATGGTGGCTTCGTTCTCCGGTGCTTTGCCTGGGCAAATCCTTCCTTCCCTTGTATTGGACAGTGGTCACCACAGATGCCAGCCTGTCCAGCTGGGGAGGCGTCTTTGGCACACATTCTGCTCAGGGGCTGTGGACACTGGAAGAGTCCAGTCTACCGATCAATGTCTTGGAACTCCAACAGATTAGGCTGTGTCTGGACCATTAGACGGATCGTCTTCAGGGATACACTCTGGAGGTAACCGGTATTCTAAGGTGGGCAGAATGGTTCGTTCCAGCCCTCTCCGCCATACGCATTCCCGGGGTGGAAAACTGGCAGACAGATTACCTCAGTCGGCAGGTGTTGGACCAAGGGGAGTGCTCCCTTCATCCGGGGGTGTTTCATCAGCTGTGTCTCCAGTGGGGCATCCCGAGGTGGATCTGTTGGCTTTCTGGGTCAAGAGAAAGATGCAGAGGTTTGTGGCTTGTTCACAGAATCCTCTGGCGGAGGCCACGGATGTGCTGGTGGCCCCGTGGGGTCAGTATCCTCTGATTTACACCTTCCCCCCTCTCAAGCTTCTGCCAAGACTTCTACGCAGAATCGAGGCAGAAGGTATTCCGGTCATCTTGGTGGCCCCGGACTGACCTTGCCGGGCTTGGTACGTAGATCTAGTGCAGCTTGACGCCGACATTCCTTGGAAGCTTCCTCTCAGGGAGGAGCTGCTGTTCCAAGGACCAAACTTCCATCCTACTTTACAGTCGTTGGCTTTGACGGTTTGGTTGTTGAACACCAGGTGGTGATGGATAGAAGTTTGTCTGAGTCGGTGTTTCCATTGCTGTTAAAAGCTAGGAAACCTTGTAGAAAGATCTATCATTGTACGTGGAAGACGTACATTGTGTGGTGTGAGTCTCTTGGGTTCATCCTTGTTCTTGTTCGGTGGCTCGGATCTTGACCTTGAGCAGAAACTGGTCTTGAGTACTATCAAGGGTCAGGTGCCGTCCTTAATGGTCTTATTTCAATGGCCCTTGGCCACATACTACCTGGTGCGTACTTTTCTTCAGGGAGTTAGGCACTTGACACTTCCAGTGCAGTCTCTGTTGCCACCTCGGACATCGATATGGTGCTCTCACTCCTCCAGAAGCCTCTTTTTGAGAGTCTTCGGGAGATTCCCCGGCTTACACTGTCCCAAAAGCTGGTCTTTTTGATGACTTTCACCTCTGCCCGTTGTGACGGAACTTGCGGCGTTCTCCTGTCGTTCACCTTACCTGATGATTCAAAGATAAGGTGGTTCTTCGCCCCTGTCTGTCATTCCTCCTAAAGGTTGTCTCTGATTTTAATTTGAACGAAGACATTGTGTCCTGTGTCCCAGGCCTAAACATCCAAAAGAAATTGCCTTGCATGCCATGGATGTGGTCCGGGCAATTAGGATGTACCTGGCAGCTACGGAGTCTTTTAGGAAGTAAGACTCGCTATTTGTGCTCAGGGATGGGCCTCGGAAAGGGTTGTCTGCTTCCTCTGCAACCATTTCTAGATGGATCAGACAGATGGTGATTCAGACCTATTCCATCAAGGGTCAGGATCCTTCTTTCTCTATAAAAACACACTCTAATCGTTCTCTCAGTGCCTCCTGGGTCTTCCATCATCAGGCGTCAGTGACGCAGGTTTGCAGGGCGGCCCACCTGTTCGTTGGTGCACACTTTCACAAAGTTTATAAAGTGGATGTGTTGGCATCTGCGGAGGCTTCTTTTGGCTGCAAGGTTTTGCAGGCTGCTGTTTAGAGGACCTGATCCTCTTTAAATGTGTGTAGTGACTCTTTGTCTACCATACACACTATTCCTCTGTTCAACGCAGTGGTGTATTTTGGTTTTGTGCTGCCCTAGGCAAGACTTAAATTGGGCACCCCCCCTCCTATGTAAATTTGCCCCACTCCTTCCTTTTTAAGGGACAGAGAACCTCGTTACAGATGTGGCCCATATTTTTCGGCAAACAAGAGCTTTTTAGGTCGTCCTCGGGAGGTTCCAAGCGGTTCTTGTCTAACTGTCCAAGTGCAGGATTTTATCAAGATCTGCAGGCAGGGTTCCTTCAGCTTGAAGGTGCTCCCCCACCCGGGCCTGGGGTGGTGGGGCATTTTTATCTGGTTTCCAGGCCAGTGGACCTCCTTGGTAAATAAACCAATGGGTCCATAAAGAGATACTGTCCGGTTACAAGTTTCAGTTTTGTTCTTGCCCTCTGAAAATGTTCTCCTTTCCAATTTGTGTCCCGGCAAGCTCTTTTTGGGGAGGTGCATGACCTGTTGCTTCATCAGAATTGTTCAGGGTTTTTTTTTTTTTTTTTTCAAGCCCGTTCCTGGTCCCAAAGGTGGAGGGCTAGGTTCGTCCAATTCGTGACCTTAGGACTCTGATCTGCTTGTGTGGGTACAGAAGTTCAGAATGGAGTTCATACGTACGGTGGTGGTACCCCTTCATCAGGGACTTCTGCCTGTGTCAGCATCAAGGACGCTTCCCTGCACATTCAAATGTGTTCCCGACTCTAGCATGGTGCTACCCTTGGGTCGCGCCTCTGCTCTTAGGGTCTTCACAAAGTGTTGGCCCGGTTCTGGCATTGCTATATCAGTGGGAGTTTTCGGTAATGGGCCCCCTGGATGACCTCCTCTTACGAGCGGAGTCCTTTTCGGCCCCGATGGGTGATGTAGGGATCACTATACTGACCCTGATGGGTTCAGTTGGCCTCTGAATTTTTGGAGGTTTGCTCTGATTCCTCCCAAAGAATTGGATTATTTGGGTCGGACTCTGGATTCGGCTCTAGCCAGTGTTCCTTCCTCTGAACAATCTCCAGAAGTTGTGTGCTGCGATTCATCTACTGCTGTCCAGCAGGTTGTCCTCCCTCTGGACTCGCATGCTGGTGATGGGCCTGATGGTATCTACCTTCAAGGTGGTTTCGTTTGCACAGTTCAATATGTGGTCCCTTCCAAGGGAGTTCTTGGTAAAATGGGACGGATATTCAAATCTCGCTGTGCCGGGCAACCAAGGGGTTCCCTAGTTGGGGGATTCGTTCCTCAGCTCTTCCACAGGGCAAATCCTTTCTTCCTTGTCTTGGACAATGGTCACCACAGAGGCCAGTCTGTCTGGGTGGGGGGTGTCCTGGAACTGAGCTCTGCTCAGGGTTGTTGGACACTGGAAGAGTCCAGATTACCAATCAATGTCTTGGAAGTTCAGGTGATCAGGCTGTGCATGGATCACTGGATGGATCCTCTCCGGGGGCTACTGATATGTTTCCAGTTGGGCAAAGCTACGGTGGTGGCCTATGTCAATTACCAGGGCGGACCAAGGGTGTATTGGCCGCACTGGCAGTAGCCGACATCCTTTGGTGGGCAGAACGTGTCGTTCTGGCCCTCTCCACTGTACATATGCCAGGGGAGAAAAAGCTGGCAGGTGGGACTATCTTAGTCGGCAGGTGGTGGACCAAAGAGAGTGGTCCCTCTACCTGGACGTGTTTCATCAGATATGTCTTCGGTGGATCTGTTGGCATCCTGGCTCAACAAAAGGTACTGAGGTTTGTGGCAAGGTCACGGGATCCTCTGGCGGATGCCACAGAGGCTCTGGTGGCCCAGTAGGGCTGGTATCGTCTGATCTTCACTTTTCCTCCTTTCAAGCTTCTTCTGTGGCTTTTATGCAGGATCGAAGCCAAAGGGATTCCTGTCATTCTAGTGGCCCTGGACGGGCCTCACTGGTCTTGGCCTGCTTACCTGGTGTGATGTGTCGCCGACGTCCTTTGGAACACTGCCTTTTGGAGAGGATCTACTGTCCCAAGGGCCAATCTTTCATCCTGCTTTGCAGTCGCTGACTTTGACGGCCTGGCTGTTGCAAGGCAGGTTCTGAGGGGTATACAAAAAAACTATCAGCGCAAACCTATTATATGTGATAAAATAACTCAACACCAATTCACTGTGCATAAATCAGGTGTGTGAACTTATAAATCAATAGTGGTGTCCGGCAGCATGCACCAATCGTGTTTCACAAATCACAATAAACTATAAATCATACAAAAATGTGATGCGCCAGAAATATAAAATCAAAAAGTGATGACAATAAATCATATCCAGTTCATAAGGCACATAGCAATGTGTGTGCTTCCAATAAAATGATATAAAGAGTGTCCCGTGTTCAGATGAAGAAAATCCAGTGATGAAAACAACTTGTAATCACCAATATAGTGAATCCCTCCACCAGGTGAATCAGCCTCTCACCTTTCTGAAGGACCCAAACGGGCCAGCAATCACATGTATCATTGATCAGACTTCCAGGAAAGAGCCACACTATATTGCACCTCGAGGGATCCCGGGACATATAGAAAACAGATGAAGAAATCTAGTGCTCTCCGCTTACTAATGAGGGTATGCTTTATTAGAGAAAGGCAGATCAACTCACATTTGTCGGGCACTCAGCTGTGCCTGCTGTATAATCGATGTCAGCGATCTGTTACCAGAGAGAGACTCTGCGTCGGCCACGCACGCTCCGCCCCCCGCCCCCCTATACGCGTTACGTCGAGCGTAATGCTCCTTTGACTTCCTCGGTAGTGGTCCCTACCGAGGAAGTCAAAGGAGCATTACGCTCGACGTAACGCGTATAGGGGGGCGGAGCGTGCGTGGCCGACGCAGAGTCTCTCTCTGGTAACAGATCGCTGACATCGATTATACAGCAGGCACAGCTGAGTGCCCGACAAATGTGAGTTGATCTGCCTTTCTCTAATAAAGCATACCCTCATTAGTAAGCGGAGAGCACTAGATTTCTTCATCTGTTTTCTATATGTCCCGGGATCCCTCGAGGTGCAATATAGTGTGGCTCTTTCCTGGAAGTCTGATCAATGATACATGTGATTGCTGGCCCGTTTGGGTCCTTCAGAAAGGTGAGAGGCTGATTCACCTGGTGGAGGGATTCACTATATTGGTGATTACAAGTTGTTTTCATCACTGGATTTTCTTCATCTGAACACGGGACACTCTTTATATCATTTTATTGGAAGCACACACATTGCTATGTGCCTTATGAACTGGATATGATTTATTGTCATCACTTTTTGATTTTATATTTCTGGCGCATCACATTTTTGTATGATTTATAGGTTCTGAGGGATAGAGGTTTGCCTGGGTCAGTGTTTCTAGGAAGATCTACCATTGTGCGTGGGGAAACTTACATTTCGTGGTCACTTGGTGTTCATCCTCATTTTGTTTTTTCTCTGTGGCTTTTGTCTTGACCTCCCTTTAACGGGAGGTTGAGCAGAAATTGGCCTTGAGTACTATCAAGGGCCAGGTGTTGACCTTGGCGGTGTTCTTTCTACGGCCCCTGGCCACGCAATCCCTGGTGCATACCTTTTTTCAAGGGGCTCAACATTTGACTCCACCAGTCTCTTCTACCTCCTTGAGATCTAAACTTGGTGCTTTCAGTCCTCCAGAAGCCTCCCTTTGCAAATATTCGGGAGATCCCCCTGTCCCAGTTGGTGGCCTTTTTTGGTGACTATCGCCTCTGCTTCCAGGGTGTCTGATTTGGCGGCGTTATTTTGACTCATCCCCTACTTGGGTCCACAAAGATAAGGTGGTTCTTGCCCCTGTCCGTCGTTTTTTCCTAAAGTAGTCTCTGATTTCCATTTGACTGAAGACATTGTGTTGCTTTCCCTGTGTCCCTTGCCTAAACATCCTAAGGAAATTGCGTTGGGTGCCCTGGATGTGGTTCAGGCGATTTGGGTGTACCTGGCAGCTACAGAATCTCTTCAGAAGTCACTCACTATTTGTGTTCATGGATGGGCCAAGAACAGGACTGTCTGCTTTTACTGCGACCATTTCAAGATGGGTCAGACAGTAACTCAGGCATATTCGATCCCTGTAACGGCGCACTTTACTTGGGCGCTTAGTGCTACATAGATCACCCAGAGAGAAATGTTTTTTTTCTCAACAAAAGTAGAGTTACTCTTTAACTTCTTTATATTTGCTGTAGGCCATCAAGCTCTGCTTGGAGATGGTTCTATAACCTTTACTTTTGACATGCTGATCTATAATTTCCTTTCTGATCTTCTTCGATGACTCTCTCCTTTGCTGTCTCCAGTCTGTGTTCAGTGTGGTGAACATGATAATACCAAACCGCAGAGAGCCTACTTTTCTCCATATAAATAGGCTGATTGAAGATTAAAGATGTGTGCAATACGATTTTGAAATCTCACTACGATCATATTATCTATGATCTTTTCCAGAAGTAACGGCAAATCTGTCTAGGCCATTTTATAATATCTTTGTAGAATAAGAAATATTTTTCTTTTTTCACACTTCCTTTTGCTTTACTCTTTGATATTCCAAAGGCACCCAGGTATAGGTGAGACAATTGCTTTTAATGTTATCACTTTTCAGAGGGAAATAAATCATTGTTTCAATAAGCTGTAGGGTTACCAACAAATTTGTCCACATCTGTATTTTTGCACCCTTTATACATGTTACAATTGCTGATCACGCTCCTCACTGATTGCAAAGCTCTAGCCGTGACTCACTGGGGAGAGGGGGGAGGAGCGCGGGGATGTGTGGACCGCTGCTCACAGATAAGCAGTGGTCTTCTCTGCAGCCTGCTGTCCGGATCTGAGGCTTTTATATTACTGTTGGAGGTAAAAACATTAAGTCCCGGTTCACATGCATGCAATGCGGGAACCCTGCGAATCCACTGCGGGCTCCCGCATCGCATTCAACTCGCAGGCAGTTCACACTGCCATATGCCAATGTGTGAACCGGCGCTACCAGCAATGAGACATTTAACAGTGTTTACCTGTACAGTTTTCTCTTGAATTTACCATGACACTTCTGTCGGGCTTTAACCTGGCCCTTTAACCTGAATCTTACCTGTATTTTAACCATCAACCTAAAGACTAAAATAGACTCCACACTTAAAGTATAAGTTCAGCTTTTCAGAAGAAAATGGGTGAAATAGCACCCTCCTTACCCCGCCGGTCACCGTTATACTTACCTTTTATGAGTGATGAGCTGTCAGTGCCCACGCAGCCAGTATAGCAGTCTGTAAATTTGAAGTCCCTGCTCTTCTCCCTCTTTCAGGATGGATCAGAGCAGTTCTAATTGGTCAGCGCCAGCACAGAGCATTGCTCTGATCCATCCCGTAAGCACAGCAGAAAGAAGAGGAGAGTGGGGATTTCAAATCGCTGGATTGCTGCACCGGCTGTGTGGGCACTGACAGCTCATTTCCAATGGAGGGGACCAGGGAGGTGGGGACGGTGCGGGATGTGAACTAACCCTTTAAAGCAGGATTAAAGTCAGCTGGGTGGGGGTGAGCGCTAGCCAGAAGGTGTAAGAATGCACAGCATAGTTACACATTATGGCACACTTGCTTCCTAGTGTGCTGTCCTCTAGCATAGACAGTTTTTAGTTCTAGTAGCTGCTCCCTCCCCTGCTACAGCCAGCTTTCCCCCTTCTTTTTCTGGGCCCCATGTTGCTCCTCCTTAGCCATCAGGTGGCCTTTAATGATGCAAGTCATGCACACAAGTTACATTTGCAGCACCTGACTTTATTCTTGGTACATTACAGATGCTGGCAATTAGCTGCGTGTATACTGCACAGTGTGCACCATGCCTGTACGCATAAAATAAAAAATGACTATAAACGTGGAGGAAGAGACTTTGCATGGCTTGACTTTTTCTACCTCCTTGCATTTTTTTTTTTATTTTCATACTTAAGCTCTGCTTAAAAGGGAAACCTAGATTTTTTTTTTTTAATTTATCCACTAACCCCTAGCAGTAAATTGAAGTGTTTGTAAAGTCAGAAGGCTTTTTTTTTTATCCTAATGCATTAAGATAAAAAGCTTTCTGTGTGCAGAAGCCACCCTTAGCCCCCCTAATACTTGCCCGAGCCCATCTCTGTCCAGCGATGTTGCAGGAGTGTCTTGGCTGCCCACGACCTCTCCCTCCTGAGTGGCTGAGACGGCAGTGCGGCTCCCGCTGCTGCCAATCAATTTTAGTGAGCTAATCAGGAGAGAGAGGGGGCGTGGCCGGGCCACGGCTCCGTGTCCAAATGGACACAGGGAGCTGAAGCTCGGCTTGGGTGCCCCAAATACTAGCTGCTTGCTGTAGGGGCACTTAACAGGACAGGAGGGAGGGGCCAGGAGCACCGAAGATGGATCGGAGAAGAGAAGGATCAGGGCTGCTCTGTGCAAAACCAACTGCACAGAGGAGGTAAGTATAACATATTTGTTATTTTAACCCAAAAAAAGAGACTTTGCAATCACTTTAAACCTTGACAAACCTTTCCCTCCCATATCTCACACTGGATGAGGGGCCACTGCTAGGGGGTTAGAGCCAGTCCTCCTGTACCTGGCCCAGCCCCACCTGTTTAGCAGGGAGCCAGGTGGCAGTGAGGGGACTCATTTCTTCATGGCACACTGTGCATGCCGTCTCCTTATTCTCCCCGGGTTGGGATGGGGGGAGGGCATGCTCAGGCTCCGCCTCTGGCCCTGTCAGGTAGGCTGTCAGGTAGGTTGTACCAGGGCTCCATGATTTCTAATGGCTGCCCTGACTGGAACAATCGGTGCCAAATGCACACTCTTCTCCTGTGATGGTAGCACAGTGGCATTTCTGCCTTGTAGCACTAAGGGTCCTCTGAGTTCTGGTCAGGTGCATTGAGTTTGCATGTTCTCTTTCAATGTTTTTATTGAAATTTTATACATATGATAAAACGTGTGGACAGTACAGATATGCAAATGAGTACAATATGGATGGTAGTATGGATGTTACTACCAATCATCAAATATTAACAGTTAGCAAACATTAACCGTAATCAGATCACATCACTATAAGGTATTTTGACTAAGCAGATTTGCTCTTTATGTAGTTGTGGTACCAGTTAGACCATGGAGACCAAGCTATGTCTTCCCGGGAGTAGGCTTCCCTGTCTTTAGTTAGCAAAAGTTCATATGTGTAATGGGTTTGGATAAGACTAACTGTGTCTAAAAGAACTGGAGGGTCTTGGGTCTTCCACCATCACGTCACAGAGAGTCGAGCTGCCAGAGTTTGCATGTTCTTCGTGTGCTCGCATGGTTTTCCAGGTACTCCAGTTTCCTCCCACACGCCAAAGACCTGTTGGTAGGTTAATTGGTCCCTGTCTAAATTGGCCCTTGTATGTGTGTACTATATACATAAATGCATTTGAAATAAGGACCTTAGATTGTAAGCTCCTTGAGGGCAGGAACTGATGTGAGTGTACAGTAAGAGAAGGAAGTATGGACCAATGGACTTTGTTGGCACAATAACAGGACAAAATGTCATAAAAAATATATTTTGTATTATGAAATTATTAAAATATGTATGTATGTATGTGTGTGTGTGTGTGTATATATATATATATATATATATATATATATATATATATATATATACAAAAATGAAAAACAAAACACAATCTTTAAAAACAATTGTTGCTGATAATATAAGAATCGGTATGTATGGAAACCCATACAACCATCTAGTTGAAACTCAAAAACATCTATATGATGTATAAGCAAAGAAAGACCGTGACTACTAAAAAAGAGCTTAATGGTGATGAATATGGAGAGTAGTAAGTTCCAACAGTGGTGGAGGGTTCGTTAGATCACAATGTTGGAGTAACCATAACGTTCTCTACATGTTTCGCGCTGAGGTGCGCTTCTTCTGGAGAATATCGTTATATGGGAAATATATATTTTAAGCAATCTATGAAAACTGAAAATACACATGTATGAGATTTAAACATAAAGATCTGTTTTAAGGCAGGAAATATGCCTACAAGTAAGTTATAGTTTGTTTCGGCGACAATAGTCGCAAAGAAATAGACTATGCATACTGTATACTCTTACCATAAAGTGAAGATATTAATTGTAGGGTACATAAAGGAATTTTTATATATAGCAGCAGTTGCTAATCATTGCAGCAGAAGGTCAGCACAGGCCCAAGGTCCAGGGTGTACAGTACGTAAAGCGCTGCACACACTGTTGCCGCTATATTAAACATTTGTCATAATTGAAAACCTCGGATAAGGTTGCACCCAAATTTCAATCTGGATTTACAGAACAATATTTTCCTGATTGATTGTAGAGATATTTAGTCGGTTTTGGAACTTCATGATCATTTTGAAAATGATAATAAGCATATCTCAGTACACACTTATGCGTTGATATTATACCTCCCACATTACCGGATTAACACCCAAATCTCATCTGCTCAATTGTCTCCTGTAGGTACGCTGTTACTTTCACAACTGAAGCTTTCTGTAACTTTGCTGTCAAGCTTGATGAGCAGCTATATATTTTTTTTTTTTTTATGTCTTTCAATCTATTATTTATTTTCTGCTATAGAATAAAAGCTGTGGGATTTTATAGAATTGTATTTTTAGATTACTTAATATTATTTTGTTTCTCGCATAAGGTTTCTAGCCGCTTCTGCCCATACTCTGCATTTTAAGGGTATGGAATACATATTTTAAATGATTTGCTTGAAGCATGATTAATAAAACATCTTCATGGTATATATATCTTTTAAATGTTTAATACTTTTATTACTGGCTTTACTGGAAGGGAAATTTAAAAAAGCCCAAATAATATGAAGCAAAACATTGCATTTCTGCATGGAAATATAATCTGTCATTTAATATTTCTTAGCCAGTGGAGATTTCTTAGCCACTGTGATTTGTTATAGAGCCAGGCTATGTGAAAGTGATTTTAAGATGTATGTAAAACCTTAAATCCAATTTTTACTATGTTTGGCATTATTGTCTCTCTTTATATAGTCTTCTTAAAGTTGTATTAACCCTCCTATTTTTTATCACCAAGTACTTGAGTACATCCTGCTATCATATATCAGAATGTTTTTTTCTATACCAGGTATCCCCAGTGACTTAAAGCCGTATTAAATCCAAAAGCAAACATTTATTATTTTGCGGTTTACCAGTTCTTAGATGTGATGGCTGCATTCGATTTCTTTTTAGAGCCGGTTCACATTGCAGCGACCAACTTGCCGGGGCGACCTGCGAGGTCGCGGTGCACAGCGCACCGCGACCTCGGAAAGACCTGCGTGGACTTCATATCATTGAAGTCAATGCAGGTCGCTCCGAGGTCGCCCAAAAGAAGCTCCGGGCCCTTTTTCTAAGTCGGAGCGACTTGTGTCGCTCCTATTAGAATGGGTCCTGTGCTAATCTATGGGCAAGCGACCCACGGCGACTTGTCAGGCGACCAGGTCGCCTGACAGGTCGCCTCAGTGTGAACGGAGTCTTAGGCTTTCTTTCTTCTATTTTCAAATAAATAGGTTGTGATCTGGTGTCTAAACGCTATGCCTCCATTCTTTATGCGTATGTACATAAACCAAATCGAATACCCATGGGACGTTAAATGAGCATAGGACATAACATTGAGTAGATATATAAAAAAAAAAATGTATTGAGCGTTACATGAAGATCTCACAGATTAAAGCAGGAAGCTGGTTAGTTATATGCCACATATAGCAATCTAGGGTACACATTTTATGGATAGAATGAATCCATACATATACACATAATCAAACTATTTAAAAGGAAGGCATCCTAAAAAGGGGAACACATTTCATAATTTTTCACTTCTTCAGGAGTAGATAAACCTGTATAAAAATATGTAAGAACGAGCTTGATAACAAGATCATTGTTGTGGCACCTCCAAATGATGACCACCACATAGCGTCTGGCCCAGGAGTTGTGGAAGGGGTACGGTACAACCCACCAGAATAACCAAAGAGCGGCACAAGGAGATCTAAAGATGGAATATGAAAACCCAAAATCCCACCTGTTGTCAATCATGTGGAAGATCCATCTGGCCACACAAACCACCAAGATTGAGTGAGCAGTAAGGCCCTTTCACACCAGCAGTCCAATTGGGTGAATCTTCTAGTTTTTTAGGCAGACCCGATCGGACCACTTATTGATCTCTATGTGGTGGTGGATGTTAGTGGACATGTGTCCGCTGATGCCTGCCGGACATCCAATCTGATAAAATCCGCTACAAATAGACATATGGCGATATGTTCATCATCCGTCCAGTGGATCAGATGACAATTGGATAGAAACCGACATGCAGTCTGATTCCATCTGACGGCCCCATAGAGGAGAGCAGGCTGTGTCCGTGTCTGCTCTGGGGAGCGGACATGGACCTGTCATCCACCTGCTCAGCGGGGATCAGCGGAGAGATCCCCCGTTGAGCAGGCGGATTCCACTTGGATGGATCCACTCCATCTGAAAGGGGCCTTAGGCTTTTTTTTATCTATTTTCATTTGGTGATCCAGCAAGTCTGTTGTTTTTCAAAAGAACAAGCTCTCTTGCAGATGTATCAGTTACAAGGATGAGACAAACCATTCAACACTAGCAGGGATGCTGAATGTTAAATCTTTATCCCAGGTATCCCAAGAGGAAAAACAATGGTTTGGGGGCACTCTAATACAAGTGGGGGCACTCTAATACAGGAGGTGTGGTATTGGCCAGATCGCTAGGAGAAAAAAAAAAACGAATGCAGCCATCACATCTTATGATTAGTAAGCTTCAATATATTCAATTTTTGGCTTTGTGTTTAATACCATTCAGTGCCACTTCCATAAACTCCTGGTTAGAGGGGTGCACACTGTAAACATTACCAAGTCCAATGACTGCCTGCTGTTCGAAAGCAAGACTACGTGTCCCATGACTCTAGCGCATGTGTGAACAGACGATCTCTCTGCGCATTCATCTGACGATCTTGGAGGAATAGTTGGAGAAGAAGCCATTTATAGGGTTCTGAACTGCCTGACAGTGTAACGTTGACAAATCAGATTTCTTTGCCAAATAAGCACGTGCTCGTTATGGTGTGGATTCAGGGGACCCTGCATGGGAAAGGAACCTCCTTAAAAATGACAGGAGAAGCTACGGAAGTTTTCAATAGAAATTGAAAAAGAGAAATTGAAAAGAGATGACCGAAGGATAAGGAAAATCAAACCGAATGCAGATATTGCTGCCGTATGTCATTTTTTTTTTTTTTAAAATGGAGGGTTTATTAAGACTTTAAGCTTATAGCTGGAAGTAAATCTGTTGCAAAGTTCCTTATGTAGCCCCCTGGTCCTAAACTGGCTACTATGTCAATTTAGTTTTTGGCTGGGCTGTAGGCAACTCGGACTGATTGCATGGTTTGTATTTGGCCTTTCCCTAAGCTCAGTTGGGTTGTGCATTTTTCACTGTCGCCAGTAGGTGTCAGTGGTACCACAGGCCATAGTATGGCACAGTTATGAATATTTATATTTCTTTCAGCCAGCCCAGTAGGAGGTTTATGGCCACTGGTGCATGATGAGGAAGGATATATTTCTCTATCGCTCATTGACAGACGTAGTCCTCGGTGATTTAGCACCTTCGGGTTATGCTGCCCTCCATAGGAGTAGGACTAGACAGGAAATAAAAAAGACTGGCCACACCCTAGGGGCAGTCCCCGAGGGTATATCCTCTCTCTCTCTGCCACAGCAAATCAGTTTTTTTCTGTCTAGTTAGGAGTAAGGACCTAGATACCTTGCTGGGATCTTCGGTCCTGGCAGGATTTTTTTCTTAAAAAGATTTTTAGACAGCTTTTTTTTCTCCAGTGTTCCTGTGAGATCTTCAAGCAAGAAAGCTGAACTGGGCGACGGGCTGGATGTTGAGATCCGGTGGTCACCCCAGTTCAGCCTACGAGTGCGTGCAGGCCATAGCTCCGCGCTGGGTCGGCCGCGACATAGTCCCACTGGAGGGACTGACCTTGCGAGTTAAACGTCTCGCTGAAACGCCAAGGACCATGAGTCACGGCGTCCGTATTGGTCGACAGCCCTCCCGCCCCGGTGGAGAGGGGTACTGTCAGGAGTTGGCGCCCGCCTGGTTCCGGTATGGTGAGTAGTATGTTCCCCCTTTCCCTCTGACGGGTCTTGTGGTGAACGTGGGCCCCTCTCTGTATGGTAAGGATGAGTTCCCCTCTATCCTATAACATGGCACAGATCCCCCTACTTTGAGTGTGATTTTTGTGTGCAAAAAGCCAGGAGGCTTGGTTTGGGAGCTGACAATCTAATTGTAAATATGTTTAAAAAATTGTAATCAGTGGCAGTACTGGAATCTTACTGTGATAATATAAGTATCCTACCAGTCAGAAGCCACGGACATGTAGACTGCCTTCCAAGTCAGGTCTCCAGCAATAGCAGGCCTTCCGACGGCCATGCGGTCCGCCAGGGTCCGGTACCGCCGACCAGGCTAAATCCCCATGTAGAGAAGGTGTTGTGATGCCCTGCAGTCACGCCGCTATTCGGTACAGCCGCCGCCATTGTTTGCTAGATCGCATGAGGCCGCCATTTTGGCGTAGCCTCGTGTCTCCAGCATGGGGGCGGCCATGTTTGAGGTGACCCAAACACCTCGTGGAGCTAGGGGAGGCGCCGGAAGGCGTACGGAGGGGCGGAGCCGCCTCCTTTCTTCCCGGGCAGCCAGCCAAGAGACTTCCTGTCGGTTCGAGACAGTGCTGAGACAAGTGCAGTGGAAAACTCTGAGCATCAAGTGGTGAGCCTGGGGGTCTATCTCTCTCTCTTTTGCTCAATAGGGGTCCCTAAGCAGCTAACACTAAGGGGCTTTGTGGCGCTGGGGGTCTAACATAAAAAAAAAAAAAAGTTTTATTTTTGGATTGAATTTTCCGGGTAGTAACTGGAATTATCATGGACCCTGCCACACAAGCACCCCCACCTGTTTCCCTCGAGGGGACCACGGGACCCGCCGGTGCACAGAGTATAGACGCATTTACATCAGCTTTGGAGTCTTTGGTGGCTCGGGTGGAGACGGCCTGTCAGGGACGGGGGTCAAGAAAGCGACCCCCGCCTACCCCTATATCATCTGACACCTCTGACTCAGATTCCGAGATGGTCACTGCAGCTGCAGGTCCCTCTGCAAGGGCTGTTATCTCAGGTAAAGTTCCCTCAGACAGTGAGGAGGACGTTCATTCTTCCGCCATAATTCGGGAAGAAGCATTGGTGGACGCACTAGTTGTGGCGGTGCGGGAAACCTTAAGACTTGAGGTTTTACCGGCAGAGGCAACTGAAACAGAGATTCCCTTTGGTACTAACAAGCCCATCAAAACGGTGAAGGTTTTTCCTGTACCCAAGTGTTTTGATAACAAAATTAAGGTAGAATGGGAGCATTCTAAGCGTACCTTTACTATTTCCAAGCGTATTGCTAGACGCTATCCGTTTGAGGAATCCCTCTTTAAGAAATGGATGGTTCCACCGGTGGTGGACCCACCTATTTCCAGGCTGAATAAAGCCACGGTTATCCCAGTGGAGGACACTTCGTCCTTTAAGGATCAGGTGGATCGAAAGGTGTAAGCGGAGTCCCGCACTATCTTCTCCCTGATAGGGTCAGCATTTAGACCAGTAATTGTTATTGGTCTAGTTTCCCAGACACTAACGGAATGGGCGAGATTGGTACGCCAAGACCTGAGGGGGAAAGATATCCCCCAGGGAACATCTGAATTAATGGAACAGATTATACAAGGACTACAGTTCGTCTGTGACGCAGCCTTGGATACTACTCCCCTATTAGGGCAAGCATCTATGTCAGCGGTAATCCTCAGACGTGTGCTATGGTTAAAATGCTGGTCAGCAGACCTAGGTTCCAAAAAGACCTTGACGAATCTCCCCTTTCAGGGGAATCGCCTATTTGGGGCCACCCTAGATGAGATCATTAAGGATGCCACTGGGGGCAAGAGCACTTTCTTGCCACAGGCTGCTAAAGCTAAAGGACCTCGTAACAAGCGGGGACCTTTCTTTACCGCCCATAAAGGGTTTGTGCGCCCGACTGCTGAAAGCGGGAAGGGCAAGGCTCCTCCAGGAGGGTTCAAGAAGGGCTGGTCGGACAAACAAAAGACCGACAGCCAAACCAAACCTGAAGCAAAGGATTACACAGCCTGAAGGTGCGCCCCCACCCGGCTTGAGGGTGGGGGGACGTTTTCACCGGTATTCAGGGCATTAGATCGAGCATCGACGACTGCTACCGGTGCGATTCTTCCCTTCCAACATTTAAGTACTACAGGGAGCGGTAGTAACCGTTCCCTGAAAAGATCTTTTTCTTTACCTTTTCCAAAGATTAGTCTCAGTTCCCCACAAGAATCGGATCCGGTTGAACAGACAGACCAAGAAGCCTCTACCTGGGTGACTTCGGTCCCTGAGATTCAACCAGGAGAGATCACCGTTCCTGATAGGAATCAGGTGTCTGATAAATGTGTGGGAACGGAGAACGATCAGACTTTGTCGGATGGTCGGGACCAGATAGCTCTAGGGCCGCCTGGTTCAGATCCAGTCAGCGCCAGTGGTCCTAGAAATTCTAGGCTAGCCTCGTCAAGCCGATCTACCCGACTTGGACATGCGAGTCGCGGACGTTCCTTGGGAACTTCGTCTCAGGGAGTGTCTGCGGTCTCAAGGACCAATCTTCCATCGTGCTTTACAGTCGCTGGTTTTAATGGTCTGGCCATTGAGACCCAGGTACTGAAGGACAGAGGGTTGTCAGCTTCAGTTATTCCTACCCTTATTAAAGCAAGGAAAGCGACTTCCAGCAAGGTCTATTATCGCACATGGAAGACTTATATCGCGTGGTGCGAATCTTTAGGGATTCCTCCACGTACCTATTCGGTGACCCGAATATTGGCCTTTCTGCAAAAAGGGGTTGAGCAGAAACTAGCCTTGAGCACCATCAAGGGTCAAGTTTCAGCATTAGCAATCTTCTTTCAGAAGCCTTTAGCTACTAAGTCCTTGGTGCGGAATTTCATCCAGGGGGTGCGGCACCTGGCTCCACCAGTCCGCGCGCCCTTACCTCCTTGGGATCTTAATTTGGTTTTGTCGGTTCTGCAGAAACCTCCCTTTGAAGACATCAGGGAGATTCCCTTACTTACTTTATCCCAGAAGGTAGCCTTCTTGGTGGCTATCACTTCTGCACGCAGGGTGTCAGAACTGGCTGCTTTATCATGCCAGTCCCCATACTTAGTGATTCATAGGGATAAGGTAGTACTTCATCCTAAGCCATCCTTTCTTCCTAAGGTGGTTTCAGATTTTCATCTGAATGAAGATATTGTACTACCTTCCTTGTGTCCTCAGCCCAATCATCATCGGGAACATGCGTTGCATTCCTTGGATGTGGTTCGGGCAATCAGGGTATACCTGAAGGCTACGGAATCGTTCCGTAAGACGGATTCACTTTTTGTGATCACGGATGGCCCCAGAAAGGGGTTGCCTGCATCTGCCGCGACTATCGCCAAATGGATTAGACAGACGGTGGTACAGGCTTATTCTATTAAGGGTCGGAGTCCTCCGTTCCCTGTTAGGGCGCACTCCACTCGAGCGCTCAGTACTTCCTGGGCCTTCAGGCGTCAGTGGTCCAGGTATGTAAGGCGGCCACCTGGTCGTCGGTACATACCTTTACAAAATTTTATAAAATTGATGTGATGGCATCGGCGGATGCCTCATTTGGCCGCAAGGTTTTGCAGGCCGCAATTTGAGGAGACCGGAGGTCTACCTCGAGGATTTTTTCTGTTGAAAACTTTTTTTGTTCAGTCTCATCATTGAGGATGAGCATTGTAAAACTTCTAGTTGGCACCGGTTGGGCCTTCTAGATTGGATTTAATTTCCATTTTTCCCACCCCTCATTTGTGGTACTGCTTTGGGACGTCCCGAAGGTGCTAAATCACAGAGGACTACGTCTGTCAATGAGCGATAGAGAAAAATGGATTTTTGTAAAATCTTACCGTAAAATCCTTTTCTCTTAGCTCATTGACAGACGTAGTACCCGCCCCTCTGTTTTGGAGTTGGGTTGGGTTAAATTCTCTGAACACTGCTTTGTGACATAACTGATTTGCTGTGGCAGAGAGAGAGAGGATATACCCTCGGGGACTGCCCCTAGGGTGTGGCCAGAGCATTTTTATTTCCTGTCTAGTCCTACTCCTGTGGAGGGCAGCATAACCCGAAGGTGCTAAATCACCGAGGACTACGTCTGTCAATGAGCTAAGAGAAAAGGATTTTACGGTAAGATTTTCCAAAAATCCATTTATTTGGGACAGGCCATGGGCTCTCTCTTGAGGTGCTGCTGTAGGGAGCTCTGTGATTAGGCCTCAATGCCTAATCGGGGCCTACGTGTGCTGAGGTGGTCCTGAGGCTGTGCTGCCCAGTGTGGAGGAAGCCGAGCCAAGGTGGGAGGATCCAGAGGAGGCCCCTTGCTTTGGAGAGAGCCAGGATGAAGGCTGTCTCTCAGAAGGGCCTGGTGACTCTCTTAATGCACCAGAATCTGAAAACGTGCTTGCAGTATGACCCTGTCGGCTTAAAGGTTCTGAAGCTTTGAAGCTGTGAAGCTGTACTTTGTTCTGGATCTGAGGAGTCTGTAAGTGATCTGCTGTGGGGTCAGAGACCCCTAACTCTCTCTCCTTTTACCTACTTTTCAGTTCAACATTAAAACTGACACCTCATTCACATTATATGCGGCTTTGAAATCATGCGACTTCATCTGAAATAGCAGTATTTCAAAGCAGCATGTCGGTGTGACTTCAGGTCCGACTTTGAAGACATCAGTGCGGCTTCATGCACATATGTCTATGCAAGCCACACTTGAAATCGCCAAAATTAGTGCAGGAACTACTTTTTAAAATCATCGATTTGAACATTCCTGACAATAGGGAGTGACTTGTCATGCGATTTGGCCTATCAAATTGCATGATAAGTCGCTCCAATTTGAACAAGGGCTGAAAAGACCAAAAGCGACTGGCACCCAATTTCTGTTCAAAACTCCCCATTATTGCCATAGACTCCTACCTTTAAAGTACCAGGGGGGCGCTACACTTAAAGTTGATGTAAACCCTTGCATATACCCTGTGAAGTGAACAGCCCCAGATGATATACAGAGTTGAAACAAATCTCCCTACATAAGTTTTATTTGTATATCTGCTGCCTTCAGTTTTCTGCACTGTTTACAAAGTTTTCTTCCCGCACCAGCACTGGGTGTGGAGTCTATAGTCATACACTGTGTGTGAGCTGATTGGAGGGAAGGCTCCCCCCACATAGACAGAGGAAGGAAGAAACATGCAGAGCTGTACTGTGAATAGACCAGCTCTCTGCTAATCTATCTCTATGTACACACCCCGACACAAATTTTCAGCTGCTTTGATCTCCTGTGTCGGAGAGATTGTCAGAAGTTATTAGGCTGATAACAGAGGAACAGAAAGATACAAGATTTAGGGCTTTGAAGAGAGATAGGTAAACACTACAGATATATGTGCCCAGGTCAAATTTCATGAATGGGGTTTACATCCGCTTTATTTGGGGATCCTGCCAGTAACTACTTCCTGTAGTAGGCTGACAATGCTATGCTACTGCCTTACAATTACAGCAGCGTTGTCAGCCTACTATGTGCATTCTTTCAGTTAATCATTGGTCTGCCCTTTATGTCTATTAGAAAGGCAGTCCATTGACCAACTGAAAGAGCGCACAGGTAAGCTGATTATAATGCAGTTTTTTAGGAGGCAGTGGCTTGCATTTAGACTTCAGAATCTCAAGGCACAAACTCTTGCTAGACATTTGCGAAACAGTTTCCTAAAGAAAAATGTATACAGTGAGGCATCATGTCAAACATACCAAAAAATAGATTTAGAGTTTATATACACTTTGACAGCAAAATGCGCTACTGTGTACTACATAGTTGTAGCTAGAGCTAAAGGAGATGGTATATTCTGATCGTAGGGTGCGGTGAGTTTTACACTCATCTGGTCTTACACAGAGTTCAGCTTTGAATCTGCGGGGAGCCAAACAGTCTCTCCAAGGAAGGTCTCCTGGTCAGGATCTTGCTCTTCCACTCATAGGCTGAAGAGTCTCTATTCAGTCCTATTGAAAGGACATTGTTTATTGTAAGCTGCTAAGCATTTTTCAACAAGTAAAATGTACAATTATTCTTTAAGAGTTGGTTCACACTGGGGCAGCACGACTCTGTACTACTTCGGGGGTGACTTGTGCATTCCCATGCACCACGACTTTGGAGCGACTTGCATGGACTTCACATAATGGAAGTCTATGCAAGTCGCTCCGAGGTCGCCCCGAAGTAGTACAGGACCCTTTTTCTAAGTCTGAGCGACTTGTGTCGCTCCTATTAGAACGGGTCCTGTAGCAGTCAATGGACTGAGAGGGAGCGCGATTTGTCAGGCTGACAAGTCGCCTGACAAGTTGCGCTAGTTTGAATCGACTGTAAAGGAGATGTATGGGGTTATGATAAAAAAATAAACTCTATGCTGCAGCTGTCCCTGCCTACTCTAAGCCTGAGAACTTAGAGAGGACAGGACTGCTGATCACTCAGTTCTTGGTTCGCTCTGTGCAGAGAGCGGTGACTGTCAGTTACTGCTCTATGCTGTAGCCCCTCCAGCGCTCACTGGAGCACCAGATAGGAGAAGGGGCAGGCGCAGCTGGCTCCGGCTCTGTCGATTGCTAAGAGCTGGAGATAGCTGTCAATCAGGCATCTGGGTGGATTGTCGGGATCCTTCCAGAGCCTGGAACAGCTCTCCAAAATCAGCCGACTGATTCTTGGTCTCACAGGACAAGTAAGTGCACTCCTGTGTCTCGCAAGAGAAGTATGGACAAATAGGCGTTGGCTATACTTCTCAATTTACCCGTGACACTGGCATTGACAAACCTGCAATTATACTGTATGTGTTTTATTACCTTTATGGGGCATTTCTAAATGCATATAGTGATTTTTTAATGGTATAGTTCAGTCCAAATTTAGATGTGTTCAGGGGCAATTTAGAATCTGTATAAACGCACATAAAGGCAAGTACATGTAAACATAGGAGTACTTGATATGGGAAGCATACATTTGTTTAGACTTCCCAGATAATTTTTGCTGCGTTTAATTAAACTAAACTCGGGAGGCTTGGGTAAAAGTACCCTTAAGCTGGTCATATACCTGTTGAATTTAGTTTGAACATTTTCATTTTTAAATATTTGATTTTCTAATATAGGGGTCTCCAAACTTTCTAACAAAGGATCAGTTTACTGTTCCTCCACACAAGTGCTGGGCTGTGGCCAGTTAGAGTAGAAAATGCCCCAGCATCAGACTTGGTCAGTGGGAGTAAAATTATGTAGCAACTGTGCTCAGCAGGAAGAATAGTGCACCTTCACTGGTATTGGGTGAAGGAAGAGTGCCCAATTATTCATATCACTCGGAATAATTATGCCTATCGTTGGCGTCATTAGAAGGAGTGGTGCTGCATTGTTCGTGTCAGTGGAAGGAATGGTAACACATTGTTCGTGTCAGTGCAAGGAAAGGTGCCATATTGTTGGTGTCAGGGGAAGGAATTGTGCCCATTGTTGGTGTAAGGGGAAGGAATGGTGCCACATCATTGGTGTAAGTGAAAGGAATGGTGCCACATTGTTGGTGTCAGGGGAAGGAATTGTGCCCCATTGTTGGTGTAAGGGAAAGGAATGGTGCCACACCATTGGTGTAAGTGAAAGGAATGGTGCCGCATTGTTGGTGTAAGTGGTAGGAATGGTGCTGTGGTGTTTGTGTCAGTGGAAGGAATGGTGTTGCATTGTTGGTGTCAGTGCAAGGAAAGGTGCCACATTGTTGGTATCAGTGCAAGAAATGGTACCGCATTGTTTCCGTCAGTACAAGGAATGGTGCCACATTGTTTTTTGTCAGTGCAAGGAATGGTGCCACGCTGTTTCCGTCAGTGCAAGGAATGGTGCCACATTGTTGGTGTAAGTGTAAGGAATGGTGCCACATTGTTGGTGTCCATGAAAGAAATGGTGCCTCATTGTTGGTGTCCGTGCAAGGAATGGTGCCCCATTGTTGGTGTCAGTGAAAGGAATAGTGCCCAATTGTTGGTGTCAGTGAAAGGAATGGTGCCCCATTGTTGGTGTCAGTGAAAGGAATGGTGCCCCATTGTTGGTGTCAGTGAAAGGAATGGTGCCCCATTGTTGGTGTCAGTGAAAGGAATAGTGCCCAATTGTTGGTGTCAGTGAAAGGAATAGTGCCCAATTGTTGGTGTCAGTGAAAGGAATGGTGCCCCATTGTTGGTGTCAGTGAAAGGAATGGTGCCCCATTGTTGGTGTCAGTGAAAGGAATGGTGCCCCATTGTTGGTGTCAGTGAAAGGAATAGTGCCCAATTGTTGGTGTCAGTGAAAGGAATGGTGCCCCATTGTTGGTGTCAGTGAAAGGAATGGTGCCCCATTGTTGGTGTCAGTGAAAGGAATGGTGTCCCATTGTTGGTGTCAGTGAAAGGAATGGTGTCCCATTGTTGGTGTCAGTGAAAGGAATGGTACCGCATTTTTGCTGTAAGTGGAAGGAATGGTGTCAGTAAAAGAAATGGTGCCGCATTGTTGGTGTCAGTGAAAGGGATGGTGCTGCATTGTTGGTGTCAGTAGAAGAAATGGTGCCGCATTGTTGGTAACAGTGGGAAGAATAGTGCTTCATATCAATGAAAGTAATAGTGCCTTGTATCAGTGGTAGGAACAGTGCTCAAGGGCCAAATGAAGGCAAGCAAAGGGCTGCTGTTTGGAGATCGCTGTTTTTATGGTTAATGGAGTCAAATCATTGTTCATTTTAGCCTCGGGTGATGAGAAAATTGGAAGGAGCAGGGTGGAAAATTTTGCTTGAACTAAATTATATTGGCGGGTATTGCATTTGGGGAAAATCGTACATACCATAATGAAACCTGCTTAATACATCTGGGCTTCCATTCAAAAAGCAGGTGTAGACAAAATGTTAAGAGGCTTTCAGATTAGTTGACTCAATGATGGCAAAAAAGAATGTTCTGATAAATGATTGTTCTACAAATGTTCAAATGAACATCTAACCATGTATGGCCAGCTTTAGCCATTTTCTTGATTCGCCTTTACCCTAGGTGAGACTGCTGGTGAGGTGGATACAGTGCTAAATAAATGAATCTTCTTATGTTTCTTTGCAGCACATAACATCAGATAGTTACATCCCATGTTTGACCGACCTCTGCAAGGCACTCTGGGAAGTCATGCTAAGTTACTTTTGTACAATGCAATGGCATGAGAAAAATGATCAGGAGGAACCTCAGGCTGCTTCAGGTAAGAAAATAAATATATAAATATATAACACGTTTGGGGTTTTTTTTCTTTAATCTTAAGCTCACCTCCAGGCAAATTCTTTTATTGCTCCCCTAAGAAAATGTGCACACAGGTCTCCAGAGCGACGGGGTTCACAAAAACTATTGATGGTCTATAAGAGCAATGAAAAGCCTGGAGACAGATGCATAATCCATAACTCACAGAATGTGCCAATCAAACGCTCAGTCCCAAGGTTCAAGAGCACTTGGATCCTCAATAATGGTTTATCTGCTTTGGGTATTAAGTGTTTTGTATTGCCTTCAGTTTTACTGTAGACCATTTTTTTTTTTTTTTTAAAGGGCACCTCTATATAGCCAGAGTCTTTGCTTTCCAATTCATTCAATTTTATTCTACAGAAGTAGGTACTTTTCTGTAGCTGTGATGTTACAGAGACCATTTTTGTTAGAATAAAATAGCATTTTGCATTCTAATTACAGCGTTCCATAAAATAAATCTGCACTTAAGCTTTTTGATATGCGGCATAGCTTTGTGAATGCCTCGGTTATTGCTGTCTTTGTTTAGCCTATTTAAAGTGCAAATAAAGCATGGAATAGCATTTCACTTAGCACACTTGTAATTTTAAAGAATGATCTGAAATTCTAATTTTTGTTGTTTTGTCAATGTTTGTGTGATGCTTGTGGAGAGGAGTTCTACGCTGACAGTCAGAGTAGGGACACTGCAACCTCTTGAGAAAGGGACCCTGCGTGGCCGCGAAAGGTCCGCTTCATCTGACTAATGGGTCGTTTAATGAATAAGTGTGATCATTGGATCAGGATGCTGGTGACTCGTCATCTTTTTTTGCAGAGTACGGGTAAGCTGCTTTAAAAAACACTCTTTTGCTGCAGTTGCAACCCTATTGAAGAGGTGAGACGTCTTTTCAGGTTTAGCCCACCTATAACTGCTGTTTCTTAAAGTGGAAAAAATTAATTGCAATCGGGCAGGCTTTTTTCTGCAATCCACTGCGAAATTTACACTGAGCTGCGCATGCTCAGCTCAGTTTACATTCCGCCATGTCACCAATATCAATGACCAAAGACCAACACCTGGAAGACCTTGGGGAGAAGATGCCAGCGAGGGACTTTGCGGTCATTGGAACTAAGGTATTTGTGCATTTAAAGTGGTTGTAAAGGCTGAAGGTTTTTTTTACCGTCATGCATTCTATGCATGAAGGTCAAAAACCTTCTGTCTGCTGCCCCCCCCCCCCCACAGCCCCCCCTCCCCAATGCTCACCTTAACCCACTCTCAATTCAACAAGGTGCATGATTGCCTCGGCTGTCCCGGGACTCCCTGTCCTCATTGGCTGAAACAGCAGCGGGAGCCATCCAATGAGCCTTCTGGGAAGGCTTGTGCACAAGGTTTAGGAGTGTGTCTATGGGAATGTTTGACCATTCTTCCAGAAGCGCATCTGTGAGGTCAGGCACTGATGTGGACGAGAATGCCTGGCTCGCAGTCTCCACTCTAATGCATACCAAAGGTGTTCTATTGCGTTGAGGTCAGGCCAGTCAAGTTCCTCCACTCCAAACTCACTCATCCATGTCTTTATGGACCTTGCTTTGTGCACTGGTCTAAATCATTTGGGTGGAGGGGGGGATTATGGTGTGGGGTTGTTTTTTCTCTTTCATTCATCGACGGACACAGCACTCCGTTAATCATGGCTATAGAGTTATATCACCTTTTTGCAGGAGTATGACTAGGCAGAACAAAAAACACTTGGCTACACCCATGGGCCGTCCTCAGCTGGTATAGAATTCCCTCTCTGCTATAGGTATTCAGTTTTAATCTGTCTAGTCAGGAGTAAATACCTAGGCTCCCTGCTAGGATCTCTTGGTCCTAGCAATTTTTTCTCCTTCCATGCATTTTTTTTGCTGTTTTTTTTTTTTTCCTGGGAGAATCTACAATCAACCACCGGGTGGGTGATGGGCTGGATAATCTAGATCCAGTGGCCCCCCAGTCCAGCCAGCGAGCACCTGCAGACCACAGCTAGGCGATAGGTCGGCCAAAACATAGCCTCACGGACAGAGGCTGGCCCACGAGTTAAACATCCCACATGGTCGCATACAACCGGGCGCTGGCCCAAGTCGCAGCGTCTCTTTGGCCGAAGGCTCCCCCACTTAGGTGGTGTTGAGTTCAGTCTGGAACATTGCCTGCACAATGGAATGGTAAGTACAGTACCCCCTCTCCCCTAATGGTGGTTTGGGTTGGACGCGGGTACCCTCCTCGGACGGTTGGGCCTGCCTGCATGTTCCCCCCTATCCTAAAGTCCTTCAGTTGAGCTGGGCTTACACAGCTCCCACCCGCCCTTAAATGTTCTGGACCTAGAGTCTAGTGGGGGTCCTTGGGCAGGCAGCAGAGACCCCTGGGTGTCTCCCCCCACCATTCCCCTTCTGTAAAGGTCTTGGGGTGGTGTGTAGGGTGTAGTACCTTGGTCTGGTGGGGGTCCCACTGCAGATGACGCAGCATACAGCCCTAGGTGCATGCCATACTGTGTGCAGTTTGGGGGTCCCAGTGCAGCAGTGCAGAGTGTGCAGCGGACTCCCCTTAATGTATGCCCTACCTGGTGTACAGTACCTTGGGGGGGGGGGGGTCCCTTGCAGAGGGTGCAGAGAGGATCCTGGTAGCATGCTTCTCGGCGTCCAAGGAAGCCGGCTGCCATATTTGGGAAGCCCGGTGATCTCACGGCAGCCATTTTCCCTTGGTTTGGCATGTCTCCGGCCAGCGGCCATGTTTGTGTATCCTGTGACGTCACGGTGGGCATTTTCCCTTAGTCCGGTGAGACACTAGAGGCCGCTCAACTTCTTCTCTTCCTTTGGCCGGGATATTTGAAATGGATGGCGTCCATGGTGGTTACGGAGTCATACATTTTGGCGCCACTCCGGCTGGTAGGGTGAGTCCTTGGGGTCCCTGTATCTCTCTCTCTGATAATATTGACCCTGATTTTGGGGGATCCTTAGGTAGTGCCAAAAAGCCTGCAGGGTCTCCCATTTCCTATTGAGCCTCAGGGTCACGTCTCCCCCACTGACCCCCTCATGGAGGTGGTGAGTCCCTCAGAACCCCAGCTTCCCATGGTTGCACTGATGGCAGTCCTTCAGTCCTTGGTATCCTGGGTGGAAGTGGCATGTTGGTAAAGGCCCAGCAGGAAGCGTCCGCCACCTTTCCCTGCTCAGTCTGTCATATGATTCTGAGCCTGATGCCGCCGTGGAATAGGCCCGTCCAGGGGGACTTGATATCACACCCTCCGATCCTTCTGATAGTGAGGATGTTTCCTCCATGATCGCAGCAGCGAATAAAAAAGCACTGGTTGATGCACTTATCACTGTAGTGCGTGAAACTTTTAAATTGGAGGATGTGGCTGATGTGGCCACGGACGTGGCTATTTCTTTTGGTGCACACACGTTACCTCGCACAGCTAAGGTGTTTCCTTATCTTCATTATTTTGATAAGTTTATCTAAAGGAATGGGAGCAACCAAAGCAATTCTTTGTGGTCCCCAAACGGTTCTCAGTACGTTAACCCTTTGAGGAATCGCTTTAAAAAGTGGACCAGTCCACCAGTAATGGACCCTAGTGTTTCCAGTTTGAATAAATCAACCATGATCCTAGTAGAGGAATCCCTGTCCTTTAAAGACCCGGCTGATAGAAAAGCAGAGGTTGTGGCACGCAGCATGTTTACTATGGCTGGTTTGGGATTGCAACCAGTCTTGGTCTCAGCCCTGGTGTCTCAGACCCTAACTGAATGGGCTGAGCTTTTGCGCCAGGGCCTGGGGAGTGAGCAGGTTCCCGCTGCTTATGTTGATTTAGCAAGCCGGTTGGTCCAGTGGCTGCAGTTTATTTGTGATGCAGCTTGGGTTACAGCTCCTGTGCTGTCCAAGCTTTCTGTTTCAGCGATGGTGATTAGGCCTGTGCTGTGGCTTGGTCTGCATTTGGAGCTTTCTTGGAGGCTTGGTCTGCAGACCAAGCCTCCAAGAAAGCTCTCATTGATCTGCTCTTTCAAGACGATTGCCTGTTTGGGGCTAAACTGGATGACATCATTAAGGGTCTCACTGGGGGGAAGAGTACCTTCCTGCCACAGTCTAGGAAAGAGGAGGAGCCTCGTCGCAGACATGGGCCCCCCTCCTTAGCCCATAGAAAATCTGTGTGCTCCTGGGACTGCAGATAAGGGAAATATATCTTATAAGTCTTCTCCAGCAGGTTTCAGGCAACCTTGGTCTGATAAGCCTAGAGCTGGCTTCTCCGGATCCGCAGACAAGACCCCGTCAACATGAAGGTCTGCCCTCACCCATTACTAGGTTGAGGGAACATCTTTGCTGGTTTCCGGCCCCGTGGACCTTCTTCGTGAGCGTCAAGGGGATCCACAAAAAGGGAGGGGGGGCAAAGTTTGTCCATTTTGGGGGTTTTTGGACCCTTAGTCTCCTTGTGAGGATATCATTCCTGCAAAGATTCAGGTGATGTCCGAACTACCTAAGGTCCCCCCTATCCCTGTCCAGGAAATTGAATTACCTAGGTCTGATTTTAATTCAGACCAGGGTGAACCTTCCTCTGGACAAACTTCAGGAACCACAGGCTGTAATTCACTGGCTGCTGTAACACAGACAGTTCTCTCTCCTCACTTGCATACAGGTTCTGGGGGTATCCACCTTCAGAACAGTTCTGTTTGCACAGACTTGCATGCAGCTTCTTCAGCAGGTTCGGCTCCATAGGAGGTAACCAAGGTTCATGGCAAGGTCACAGGTTCCTCTGGCAGATGCCGCAGGCGTCCTAGGGGTACGGTTAGGCCAGTATCACCCTCAGCTCAAGCTTCTTCGGCGGTTCCTGCGAGGAATCAAAGGCGAGGGTCTTCCAATCATCCTGGTGGCCGTTATTATCCCTTGGGGGCTACCTTTCAGAGAGGACCAATTATCCGCAGGGCTGATCTACCATCCTGCTTTACAGCCGCTGGTTTCAATGGCTTAGCTATTCAAAGCCAGGTACTGAGGGATAAAGGTTTGTCTGGATCTGTGTTCTCTACTATAGTGAAGGCGAGGAAGTCTACCCAGAATACAGTATCTCACAAAAGTGAGTACACCCCTCACATTTTTGTAAATATTTTATTATATCTTTTCAAGTGACAACACTGAGAAATGACACTTTGCTACAGTATAAAGTCGTCAGGTATACAGCTTGTATAACAGTGTAAATTTGCTGTCCCCTCAAAATATCTCAACACACAGCCATAAATGTCTATCCCTAAACAAAAAATTGGGCCTAATTAGCCATTTTCCCTCCCCGGTGTCACGTGACTTGTTAGTGTTACCAGGTCTCAGGTGTGAATGTGGAGCAGGTGTGTTAAATTTGGTGTTATCGCTCTCACACTCTCATACTGGTCACTGGAAGTTCAACATGGCACCTCATGGCAAATAACTCTGAGTATCTAAAAAAAAAAAAAAAAAAATTGTTGCTCTCCATAAAGATGGCCTTGGCTATAAGAAGACTGCCAAGAGCTGCAGCACGGTGGCCAAGACCATACAGTGGTTTAACAGGACAGGTTCCACTCAGAACAGGCCTCGCCATGGTCGACCGAAGAAGTTAAGTGCACATGCTTAGCGTCCTATCCAGAGGTTGTCTTTGGGAAATGGATGTATGAGTGCTGCCAGCATTGCTGCAGAGGTTGAAGGGGTGGGAGGTCAGCCTGTCAGTGCTCAGACCATACGCTGCACACTGCATCAAATTGGTCTGCATGGCTGTCATCCCAGAAGGAAGCCTCTTCTAAAGATGATGCACAAGAAAGCCCGCAAACAGTTTGCTGAAGACAAGCAGACTAAGGACATGAATTACTGGGACCATGTCCTGTGGTCTGATGAGACCAAGATAAACTTATTAGGTTCAGATGGTGTCAAGCGAGTGTGGCAGCAACTAGGTGAGGAGTGCAATGGTGCATTATCCTGCTGGAAGGAGCAATCAGAAGATGGGTACACTGTAGTCCTCAGGGGATGCTTAGGTCGGCCGTGGCTCAGTTGGTACTTAGGAGCCCAAAGTGTGCCAAGAAAATATATCCCCCACATCATTACACCACCACTACCAGCCTGAACAGTTATTACAAGACAGGATGGATCCATGCGTTTATGTTGTATACGTCAAATTCTGACCAATCTTCTATTGTCCAATTTTACTGAGCCTGTGCGAATTGTAGCTTCAGTTTCCTGTTTTTAGCTGTACAAAGAGCAAATGACTCCTGCGCTTGAGGGGTGGCCTTGTGGCTGAAAATGCGATTCAGGTCGAATTGTAGTAAATTCAGGCTGTGCTGCCACACTCAACGGGTCGTGGTAACCCAAAGCAGATACTGGAAAAGAGACATAGACAGAGGGCGCACCAGCCTAGCGCATTATCTTTAAAACAGTTTATTGTAATAGACATGTATACACATTATACTCCCAAAACGATTATGAAACACGAGCAATAAGCAATGAGGGACCACCAGGGGTCTCCACTGGGCATCCTCAGCTGCCGCAGGCCGTGGAAGGATGTGGACCTCCAAAAAACCGCTTACACATTTCGGGGTGTTCCCCCTTCATCAGAGCTCTGTTTCATAATCGTTTTGTGAGTATAATGTGTACACATGTCTATTACAATGTTTATGAAGGTTCGATGTGTTGTGCATTTAGAGATGGTATTCTGCATACCTTGGTTGTAACGAGTGGTTATTTGAGTTACTGTTGCCTTTCTATCATCTCAAACCAATCTGCCCATTCTTCTCTGACATCAATAAGACCTTTTCCTCCACACAACTGCCGCTCACTGGATATTATGTTTTTTGGACCATTCTCTGTAAACCCGAGAGATGGTTGAGCGTGAAAATCCCAGTAGATCAGCAGTTTTTTTTAAATACTCAGTCCAGCTCGTCTGGCACTAACAACCATGTCACTTTAAAAATCAAATTTAGGTTTAAATCCCCTTTCTTCCTCATTCTGTTGTTCGGTTTGAACTTAAGCAAGTTGTCTTCACCACATCTAGATGCCTAAATGTATTGAGTTGCTGCCATGTGATTGGCTAATCAGCAATTTGTGTTACCGAACAATTGAACAGGTTTACCTAATAAAGTGGCCGGTGAGTGTATTCATGGATTTATAAAATAAAAATATAAAAAACCCCGTTCAATGTGTTTTCAGAGTCTGTCCCATCCTCCTGAGCTCCCCACCTCGATCTTTCTGACTATTTCCCACTCTGTCCGATTTTAGGTTTAGGTTTTTGGAAAAGGCTGCATAAATCCTGCGCTATTTAAATCCTGTATAATAATTCAAATGAAATTGACCCATAGGCAAGTTTCTATTTAATCTGTATGCTTTCTAAAGTGATTTTCCCTTTAGCAATGTGACAGCAGAGCCTGGCATGATTTCAGAAATGACGTTAAGCGCTCAGCAGTTTCCATAGTTCCAATTCATGTAAAAAAAAAATTTTGTGATATTCAAGTGGTTTACATGTAAAAAGACCATGGACAGCTTGTATGGTGTATGCCTGTCACTCAGCTGATGTTTGCTTACTTTTTACTTGGTTTCAGTAGAATGCTGATGAAAGTTTGTACTTTTATGTGGCTGAATCTTACTATTACTTTATCTCAGGTTGTGTTTTTTCAACACTTAAAAGCTTTTTCTTAAAATAATATTGTACAGATTGGGTTTAGGTCTGATTTTAAATGTAGAAAAATGGTAAAAACCCTATGCTATGCTATCCTGGGTTTGATCCTTACCACAGTTACTATTTGTATAAGATTTGTAGGTTTGTACTGCTTGCTCCAGTTTTTTCTGTCAACCAGAATTAGTGCGGGTGCATATCATAAATTGTTTAGATTGTCCTCCTTATACTAGTCTGCCTGCACAGGGGGGTCTTTATGAGGGTGTGCCTCAAGGTTGGTGTCAGTGGGAGTAATAGTGCTCCATCGTAGGTGTTAGTGAGAAGAATAGTGCTCCATTGTTTGTATCAGTGGGAGGAATAGTACCCCATTATTTGTCAGTGGATGGAATAGTGCCCAATCATTGTTGTCAATAGATGGAATAGTGCCCCAGGTTGGTGTCAGTGGGAGGAATAGTGCCCCATTTTTTGTCAGTGGATGGAATAGTGCCCCACTTGGGCTCTCCCATCCCACCGGGAGACCTGAGCAACCAGCCGGCGCATCTGCCAGCTGGCCGGACAGCCAAGCAAAGCCGAGATCAGCTTTGATCGGCTGTTCGTAACAGACTGGAAGCAATGACACCACTTCCGGTTTACTCAGAAACCATTGGCGCCATTTTTAAAAATCGAAAGTATTCAAAAACGCTGATCGTGGTGTTTTTATTTCTTTTAAGGGCTACGGGGGGATTTGGGGGTCTTAGGCCCCTTTCACACTTATGGACTGTTCAGTTCAGTCACGTCAAAATGTATCAGTTTTTCATCCGTTTTAACGGACCATTTGTCCGTTTACATCCATTTTTCGTCCGATCCGTTTTTTTTGACGGATGAAAAATAGGGCATTCATCCGTACCAAAAAACGGACATTGACAGAAGCGGATGAAAATGGATGTTAACGGATGATCATCCGTTTTTACATAGAGATGCATTGATGGATGACGGATGGATGGAAAAACAGACAAACTGACCGTATGTGTGAAAGGGGCCTTTATAGACCCCAGAAATCTCTATAAAAAGTACCTGTCACATGCCTAGTGCTGTCACAAGGATGTTTACATTCCTTGTGACAGCAGTAAAAGTGATTTGAAAAAAAAAAAAAACAACATTTTATTAATGAAATAAATTAATATTTTTTTTTTAAAAAGGGTCCCCGTCCTCCCTTGCACACAAAAGCAAACGTGTGTTGGTCCTGCACGCAAACAGCGATCATCCCACACATGTGCGGTGTCACAGTGAAGGTCAGACAGATCATGGGCAGTAATTCTAGCACCAAACCTCTTATGTAAATTTAAAGTGGTAACCTGTAAAGGCATCACTTACAGATAGTAAAATTTACGCGGTTTGTCACCATTGCACAGGCATGCGCAATTTCAAAGTGGCTGGGGTGGGACAAATTGAGGTTGGGGGGGGGGGGGGAGCCTGATTTTTTTCTTGCCTAGGGCAGCACGAAACCAAAATACACCACTGATAGTACTCCATCATTGGTGTCAGTGGAACGAAATGTGCCACAAGGGACTGTTAAAGGCAAGTAAAGGGCTGCAGTTTGGGAACCACTGCTCTAACATTTCCTTGTGCAATCCAAAATAAAATAAAGAGTTTTGCTTTACTGCTTGGAACTGAGGTAAAGGAAGACTGCGCAGTTTTTTGTTACTACAGGTGAAATAGTAAGGAGTCTGAAGGGGAAGAAGGTCTCCAAATGAATTAGGTAAATTACATGCTTAGGGCTCTTTCACACGGCCGCTCCGATTTCTTCTTCCACTGCGGCACTTTTTTTTTTTTTGACGGACACGGATGACATTTGTGTCATCCGGTCCGTATGTCCGCATATCATCCCATCCATTTGCGGATGATATACGGACATAATGTATGTCTATGGGGATTGCGGATGTCAGCGGATGACACCGCTGGCATCCGATTTTGCATCCTTTCCGTTTTTTAACGGAAGAAAAAATAGGGTTCTGTTCCAAAAAACGGAACAGAACTGAGAGGACGAAAATCGGATGTCAGCGGATGGTCATCCGCTGACATCCGCAATGCCATTGACATGCATTATGTCCGTATATCATCCGCAAACGGATGGGGTGATATACAGACATATGGAGCGGCCGTGTTAAAGAGCCCCTATTTTGTTATTTATCCTTGGATTCAAAAGATTGAAGCTTCTTTCCCTGGCTTCTTTTGAGTGTTTTGTTTGCTGAAGGATCCCTTTTACAAAGCTAGGAGAAAGTTGTAGCCCAAAGTCACTCCTATTCATCCTAATGTCCAAGAGGAGACCTGTTCTGTTTCTCATAACATCCAAATCTCCTTGGCATCTAGTAAAATTTTAATAGAAGGCTCTGATCGATTGCTAAGGGCAACAAATAATTTGCTTGCGACAGTTTAATAAATGAGACAGAATATCCTTCGCTGTTAACTCCGCAGGGCACCCGAGGACACACCTGAAGAAGTCTAGGGGACTCGCAGTTCTGACTTCTCCTCATTGACTTGCAGATGACACCTCTGAGTTCTATTCGGTGTACTGCAGAGACAAGAGGTCACACTTTCTGCTCTATCACATTACCATCTTGTTTTCAAAGAATGTTAATTAGGGCAGTTTGAAGAAGTGATAGAAGAAGTTACAATGATTAATATAGCTATATCTTCTTTGTATGCTGTAGAATAAAGTTTGTCTATTGATAAAGGGGGACTTTCATGGCCGGGTAGAGTAGATGTATTTTAGAAGTTTAGCCCTGAGACTTCTCTCGATAATGGACAGAACAGTAGACCTTTTTAAAACCGCTTGCCGACCGCCGCACGACTATTTATGGCGGCGGTCAGCCCCGTACAGGCAAAGTGACGTAGGACTACGTCGCTAGCCTGTAGGGGGCGATCTCGCGCCGCCAGAGGCGCGCTCCCGCCCCCGCTTGTTCCCTAAGAAGTCCGCGCGTGTGACTCGCGATCACCCCGTGGAGAGGGAGAAAGGCAGACGGCTGATGTAAACAAAGCCGCCTGTCATTCTCCCTGATCCAACTGCAGAGATCATACGATCCTGCTATATAGGATCGTATGTCTCTGTGGTTATGCCAGTGTCATTTTTACAGTAACAGTGCATATGTATAGCACTGATTACTGTAGTAATGTCACTGGTACCATCAAAAGTGTCAAAAATGTCAGTCAAGGGTCTGATCTGTCCGCCGCAATGTTGCAGTCCCGCAAAAAAAAAAAGTTGCAGATCGCCACCATTACTCGTTAAAAAAAAAACACCAAAATTGACAGAAATGTTTCCCTTTGTTAGTAAACGCAATAACTTTTGTGCAAACCAATGAAATACGCTTATTGCGATTTTTTTTTTTTTTACCAAACATATGTAGCAGAAAACAAATTGGCCAAAAATGTTAAATTTTGATTTACTTTTTTTTGGGGGGGAATTTCATATAGAAAAATGTGAAAAATATTGTTATTTTTTCAAAATTTACGCTCTTTTTTTTGTTTATAGCGCAAAAAGTAAAAATCGCACAGGTGATCAAATACCGCCAAAAGAAAGCTCTGTTTGTGGGAAAAAAAGGACGTCAATTTCATTTGGGTACAACGTCGCACGACCGCGCAATTGTCCATTAAAGTCACGCAGTGCCGAATCGCAAAATAGGGCCTGGTCAGGAAGGGGGTAAAATCTTCCAGGGCTTAAGTGGTTAAATCGAAAGGAGCCTTAATAAAAATACACCATCCACTTTGAGTTTTCAGTAGTAAATATTGCATAAACACACAATGGTTTTCACAATTTTAAAAGTGCTCATAGGATGTTCCATCGTGACAGTTATTACAGGACTTTACCTCAATAAAACTAATCTTTGAAATACTTTTCCTCTCCCAAACCCCCCAAGATGGTATACTCACCTGTCCATTAATCTGGCCCAAGCAGATTGAATGGCCTAGGAGGAACCTCTCAGGTGGCACCGGAAACTCTGTCCCAAGTCTTCTGCTCAGAAATGAACTAAATCTCATCCATTCCTATGGAGAGTATGTCTGTCATTATGTTGCATGGTACATGGCATCTCTGTAGGAGTGAATGGGGCACATGCACAAACAAGTTTTCAGCTAGAGCAAGAAGTGAGGGGCATTCTCTCCAGCAGGGACATACACATGCCTTTCTCCAGAACCCCTCTCTTCTGCCCAAAGTGCTGGTGTCTCTCAGCGTCGTCATGTGCATTGCAGGGCTATTTAACCCTGCATTGTACATGCGGAGGCAAGTATGAGTTTGGGGCCTAAAGCTCCTTAGGATGGATGGAGGGACCCTGCTGGAGTATGGTATAAGGTAAGAACTATACCTTGTTAATTGCACCCCTAGTCTAACTGAGCATGTAACAAATAGGGTGGGGCACTGTGGCGGACCACTAGAAGGGGACATTATGACTAGTTCCTGGAGTTCAGCTTAAAAATAAAATGTAAGTGGTGATGTAAAAAAGGAGTATCTGGTCTAATCTGTAAGTTCTAGTCAGTTGAATTACTTCCTCAGGTATGTGATTTGATGAGTTGAGTATCAAGGATACCGAATGTCACTACTTGTAAGCTCCTGGTGGGCTGTACAGGCTAGTAACCCCACCACCCCAACCACTAAGTGTAAATGTATGCTATTTCACTGATCTTCCCTATAGAATTTTATAAAATCCCTTCATTAAGGTCTAGTCCAGTAAGGGAAGTCTCTATTAATACTACCACTGGTGGTTTTCTGAAAATGTTTGTTGCCTGGTTGTCATGCTGGTTCACTGGTTTAAAAACATCTGTTCTGTAAGAGATAAGGCAAACCCCAGGAAATTGGGATTTAATATAGCGCTTGCTAGTGCTAGCCAGGGATGGACAATTGCTTGTCAATAATCTGGGTAATAATAATGGGCAATCAAAGTGGTAGAAAAAATTAATGAATAATAAATACTAAAAATGTGTGTAACACGTGAGTGGATAACGGTAACACAGTAATAATCACAATGTAATTGACGCAATGTGACAATTAATAAAATAAATCAAGTCGCAATAAAATTGATTGACAGTATAAAACACATATGTGCCATAAGGTGCAAGAATAGTGCCAAAAAATTGTGCCAAAAATGTCCAAATAAACAGTTCATAAGTGACTTTGGTGCATGAAAAATTTCAGTGCCAGGTTAGGGAAAGTGCAGGTGCTTTGTGCTGGGTCCTCCAGTAGTCCAACTGCTGGTACTTTGGGTGTTGGCCTTGTGGAATAATGGGGGGCATGCACTCACCAGAAGTAGTGGGTCATAAATACCATACGGTAAAAAGACCTTTAGAGCCTTATGGCCTCCTGGGCCTGGAAGGTAGCTGCTGGGCCTTGTAGTCCCCTGCGGTCCGGGGTCCCTCTCCTGGATAATCTTGATCATCGGGGTCCTGCCAAAGGATTTGTATGACTGTCCATCCAGTCCTGAGAATAAACACAGCTCTGGTCTCCAGCACAGCCCTGTTTAGTAGCCCTTATTATTCATTAATTTTTTACCACTTTGATTGCCCATTATTATTACTCAGATTATTGACAAGCAATTGTCCATCCCTGGCTAGCACTAGCAAGCGCTATATTAAATCCCAATTTCCTGGGGTTTTCCTTATCTCATCCACTACTTATCTTATAGCAGCTGCTATCACTACCCGGTACCCACGTTTATTTATTAACCCCATCCCCTCCCAAATAGGACACCCATAGGTGCGAGGGATATACACTGTTGTGCGTTTTGGTATAAAATTTGACAATTTTTAATTTATTACTAAAAGGCGATGTCTGAACTATCAATAGAATTATGACGCAGTGCCTCCAGCCGATTACGGCAAATAATTTAATATCTAAGAAAAAAAAACCCAATTGATTTTGTTCAGACACTCATAGTATACCACGCAATTTTCCCAAGTTCTTTTTTTATATCAGTTAATTTCTTTTTAAAAGCATATACCAATCTTAGTGAAACAGTCTACAGTAGGGAATATATATATATGAATATTTATTCGCAAGACATAATTTCACCATAAATGATCATACTTGAGTGACACAAAGAGATAACCTTACATAAAATACCAACTTAAAACGATAAATGCGATGGGATATTTAGCTAAACGATGAAAGTAAAATAAAGCAAGATTATGTATTTCCCAGGTGTAGTATGAACCATAAATTAATATTCTATATAATCAGACCACAATAGTCTGCAAATCACATGGCCGAAAGTCATTCCACTGCAGATGAAGTGAGAATAAGCCATGCAAAACGGAAGACGTAAAATCGCAAATAATGCGCTTAATCTGATATTAAAAATGTTATATAAACAAAAATCATCTCTTTAGAGAAAAATCTACATATGGTTTATACGGCTGGGATTGTGCTTTCGTTACCCTTTAAATACGAAATGTAAAACATTTAAGGAAGTACATAAACAATATTAAATAATAATCAAGTAACAGCAAGGCATAATTACTATATTTAAAATGGCCGCTAATTTAGAATGGTAGTTACCAGGTTCCTTAAGATGGCTGCATTTCCAAGATGGTGGCCAATTAGGGAGGAGCTTCTTTTGGCGTCCCTCAAAGGTTCAGATACATGGTGGACCAAGATGGCGTCTGTGTAGATGAGTCTATACATGGTTGTTGTAATGTGTATGTTGTAAGTGTGATGTATCTTGTGTTTTGTGTCTGTTGTGTTGTGTCCCCTTATTACATCTCTGGTTTCTTTTTATTTTGTGTTGAACAAAAGGGCAGTAAAAATTATCATAAGCCAAACCCAGTGGGAGGAACATTATTCCTATTGGTTGGAACATCTTATTCATTAACTGGTGATGTCATAGGGTGACACCTCTTGGTTAACCAGTATATTAAAATTAATTAAAAATTTCTCCATTTAAGACTATTATAAAAAAACATAAAATGTAATCATGCTCTCATCTATGACGTCCATTTAATCCACCAGGTATCTGAATAAAGATTAATCTTGGTAACACTATTCTAATATTTAATATATCTTATGTAATATATATATATTGGACTTTACTTTTTAACCCAAGACTTCAATTAGTAGCAGTAAGAATTGTATAGATACATATACAGTTATATATATTGATACACAACAGCTTGTATATGTAACTTTTTCTATACATGGTTTGTTTCCAATTAGAGTATTATCCATTTAAGGGATTACTATGTTAACAACAGTACATTAAGGCTCGGGTCACACTATTGCGATGCGGGAAGGCTGCGAATTCGCAGCCTTTTCCCGCATCGCACACGCACCCCCGGCAGTTCACACTGCCATATGCGATACGCTGGGGGTGTCAATGTAATCTTAACGACACCCCCAGTTTGATCGCATATCGCAGTGCGATCGTGCAGTTCGCACAGGATGGGATCGCACAAGTGTGAACCGCTGTGCGATCCGATCCTGATGCGGCTGCAAAAATGCCTCCTGTGCGTGTTTGCACCGGGTGCGATGCGAATTTAGCCATACAAACTGTATGGCTAAACTCGCACCGCACAGCTGATCGCATGTAATGTCGGAGCAGTGCGCTCCGACATTACATGCGAACCCGGCACTCGCATTAGTGTGAACCGGGTCTTATGATTTGGACTGGATGATAAAATATGGGTGAAATTTCTGACCATTTGACACTACTATATGATAGAATATAATGTACTTCTCAGTAGGAGGTTGTCATAACATCATAGTTCCATAACACCTTTTGTATATGATGGGGCAGAGATATCAATTTATGATTTTCTGAAATTCATTTTGAGATTTGCAGTTCTCATCAATCTAAGTGACAATGTTTATGTGACTCCGTGTAGATTTCAACAACTTTATCCCCCTGTTTGTGTTTAGGTAAATAAATGACAGATTCTCGTCTTTGTCCAGACAGTTTTGTTTGTCTTCTCAGGGTGGAAACAATAGTTTACTTGCATTGTGTATGGTTGAACACAGGTGTTATCCTGAAATTGAGTTTCGCCCATTGTGTGAGTCATGGCCTGAACATAAAGTTTTACGACCTCTCTGGTTTTTCGTGTTTCAAGACCAGGGGAAGGATGTCTTATGTAAACCTTTTCCCCCAAAGGCCGATCCACCTGTGATAAGCGATTTATTTATCTGTCTTTCTGAGTATTGTATTTAAAAGTTTGTCAAACACATTTTCCTTTTGGGGCAGATGACACAGCTTCTCATCTCAAAGTTCAGGCAAACAAAACCATGTCAAACAATGGACGCAATGTGTGTTTCAAACTGAAAGAGTTTTGACTCAATATGTAGCAAGGTCAATGGAGGCCTCAAAGTTCACAATTCTTGACCTGTAATAATAAAAATGTATTTCTATTTCGCACTGAAAGTTTAACAACACCTATTGGAGTATATATTCTTATCACCATACTATTCTGTAAGTTTCATCTGTGGCTGCTGCTCCTTCTCTTTCCCATAAACCACTGACCGTTCCGTCCTACATCTGTTACTGTCAGTATCACTAAAGCTGACGTTATGTAAACCCTTAGTGTCCCAACTTGTGGTCCATGGGCTGCTTGTTTCCCTTTGGTACCTGTTGTGCTGCCTTCAGCCAAAACAGTAATGGCAGTGAGTTCTAGCAGTCTTTCTTGTACCCTAGCCTTTGTCAACCTTTTCAACACAGAGGAACCCTTGAAATGAACTCTCCGGCCCCAGGGAACTCCTGCTAAAAATGACTATATCTACAACTCATACATTAGGGTGATGGTCAGTGGAAAGAATACTCCTTACATTTGGAGTCATTGGGAAGAATTACCCCTTTATAAAAAGCTAAAAAGATCAATGGTGTCGAACTTATCTGAGAGGCAGAAATTGCTCAAAAAAGCCTCCAGCTTTGTCTGGAGGAACCCTAGATAAGAAACCCTGTTGTAACTTGTCCTCTGTCTTTTCCAGCTTTTTCCCAGTCTCCAACTACATCTACATTCACGTCAGGAGCCTCTGACCATCCCTTGTAACATTTCTTCAATTTCTGTCTCTTGTATCTGTGCAGTCTCTCATAGTCTTATGTAGCATTACAATAAATTATTATATTTGGCCCTCAGAGGGTTCTGTATCTAATAGGGTTGGCCCACACTATAAATAATGAATGGGAGCACTTTTATGGTTCATCAGATTTCTCAGCACTTTTTCTTTCCTTCTTTGTTTAATGTTCCTCTTCTTTTTCTTCTAGATAGTGTCTCTGGAAATGAAGAAAATAACTTTGATCGAAGCTATATTAAGAAGAAGCTAGAACATGGATTAACGCGCATATGGCAGGTTGTTTTTATTTAAATGTATTTGTCTTTTTTTTTTATTTTATTTAATTTTAGGCATTGACGTGATTTTTAAAGGCAAAAAAATGTTTTTTTGAAAAAAATAGCAAACATGTTATACTTACCTGCTCTGTGCAGAGGTTTTGCACAGATCAGCCCTAATCCTCTTCTTCTTGGGTCCCCAACCGTGCTCCTGGCCCCTCCATCCTGGGGGCACCCAAGCAGGCACGCTCCTGAGCCACTGCTCTGCGTGTCTATTCAGACACAGAGCTGCGGTTTGACCCCACCCCTCTCTCTCCTCATTGGCTATCTGGCTGATTGACACCAGCGGTAGCCAATGAGGAGGGAGAGTCCCCAGAGAGCCAAGGCTATCATGCACATCGCTGGATTGAGAGGGAACTCAGGTAGGTTAAAGGAGTGATAGAGGGACTGCTGCTCACAGAAGGTTGTTTTTTTTTTACCTTTAATGCATGGAGGTAAAAAACCTTCAGCCTTTGGAACCACTGTTAGTATCAATCAGAGGTATTTGTCTGGGATACATTACAATTTAGGACTCTTGCACACAGTTATACATTAGAGAATTATAGGTTAAAAAAAAGTGCAAAACTAGGGATTTCTGCGATGCCAATATGTCACACAAAGCATGACGTATATTTACATTCTAAATTATCACTTTTAAGTACAATTCCGCATAAATTATACCATAAAAATGTATTAAATATTCAAGGAAAACATACAGCAGGCACAGACTCAATAAGGAAATGGTTTATGAATTTGTATGATTTGTTTTATAAAATTATCTTGTGATTATTTTCTGTTAAAACATGCATCTATCTAATTGTAGAAATGACATCCATATCGTCTAAAGAAGCAGAGTTTATCTGTGAAACGCCTAAGGCCTCATGCACTCTGGTTTCTTGTAAACGCTGTTTATCCTGACAGGAGAAAATCCGCTTTATAAACTCACCTAAGCTGCAATTTTTCAAAACCGATAAGGCGAGTTTAGCAGAGTTTTATACGTTTATTTATTTCATATGCCAGTATTGTGGTTTATTCTGGCCATTGAAATAAAATAGCGCTGAAGTGCAAAACGTGCCTAGAGTTTTTGAGCATTTTTGCGCTCCTGAACGCGATTTTAGGGCGTTCAGAAAACAGCCTATATACATCTCTGCTGATATACTGCTAAAAGCATCCATGTGGGCATGGACACATAGAATAACATAGTGGGGAGTTTAAGGGTAGGAAGAAAATAAAATCTCAAACTCACAAAATTGTGAGTTTAACAGCAGCAGTGTGCATGAGGCCTAACAGGCAGTGCAACCATCTTACCGTTTCTGCAAGGAAAAGTCTGCCTGACTTGATTTACGGGTTGTAAAAATACCAGTAGATATATGGAAAAGGCAAGATATATTGTAACTTTGTATATATTTTGTCATGCCTGTTATCTATTTTACTTGAGCATTTTAGGAATTTGTATGGTATCGTGTGTTATGCAGACTTGTAAATATAGAGGCAGCTGAAGGTGTATTACAGATTTTGACTTTTCCTGTGAATGTCAAGCTTCGCTTTATCCACTTTCTCCTTCCAAAAACCCTTTATTGGTCTTTTAATATGATGGCTGGCTTCTGGGACCAATAGGCAAGCTCTGGGAGTAAAATAGGCAAGGCCAAGTTGGATATTTCCAGGACAAATAAAGATTTGTTTGCAACTTCATCTCTAGATCTCCCATCATATCGTGGGTACAAAAAAAAAAGGGGTTAATGCCAAGCTCGGCATTCATAAGAAAAGCTGAAATTTGCATACACTTTTAGCTGCAAATGTTGTTGGACTCTCTGATGATTTTCACGGTTAATCTTTCTTCATCAAATAATCTTTTTAAATTGGCTAAATATGGGACAGCTTTACTTGAAGGTACATTTTATGGCCTAAAGTTTATGGATTATTTAGCTCAACTATTTCCAGTGTAGGGTACTGTTTTGATAAACATCCAAAATGTATTTTTAGATAACTGCGTGCTTCCAACCTTGCGCTAACAGTTTGGGGAAGGTACGTTTGTGGAGGGGGCGCACATCAGTGTGTCAAGTGTCCACAAACTTTTGGCCATATAGTGTGTAATACCCCGAAATTATAACCAAATATGACGATAACTGTGTAACAAAACTCAAAAATTGCATTTGTGCTTGCTTATGCATCTAAAAGCAACAGATTTGCTTTAATGTGTTAGTAAATCCAAAATGTATTTTCAATGTGCTTGGCATTTTGACTCACTATGTACAGTTTTCTACAACCGATCTTTTTTCTGTGAATCCCTGCAAAGTTTTTACCTGGATATCCTGGCAGTAAAAGCACTTTACATTGCAGGCTTATAACACCAAGCCACTTTGTAATAGCATTGTCAGCCGGCTGTATAAAACACCATTGGCCATAGAGCTGCCAATCCGATCTGTGTAGGGAAAGGTTAAATCCAGTGGCGGCACGTACTCCATGGGTGGGGGGGAGGGTGCGGCGGCAGATGGACCGCACCATACACCCCCCCGGACCACACCAGGCCTCACACCCCCGGACCACAGCAGGACAGGATCACTCAGCCTGCCTGGACATCAGCGACGGCAACGGCCTCTTCCGCCTGTCTTCTGCGTCTCCTCCCTCCTCCATGCCCAATGGCATGGATTCTCCTTTCGGCGTGATCTCAGAACCCGCTTCATGATTGGCCAGAAGGAGGATCCGTGCTCTGCGCCCCGAGCCCACCCTTTTTTATAGCCTGTGAGAGCCTCTGGCTCTAATCACATTGAACTCCCTGCGTCCGCCACCCCGCATGTAGATTAGGGGGGCGGACACATGGATGGGGGGGGCGGCGCCCCATATGCACCAGCCACCACTGGTTAAATCCCTGTCATATTTTTTTTTTCCATCTGTGCCCAGTGGGGACATACCATGAAATGAGATGAAACCACCCCGAAGTGAGGGAAATCCTCTATTGTCACCAAAACACATGTCCTCAACCAAAGACTTCCTTTCTTTTCTTCTAGTGACAACTCAAAAATGTGTTTTTTATGTCACTTTTAGTCCCAGTGCTAATGGTCACCAGGGCATGTTGGCTGAATCTCCCCAAGGGGGTAACAGGCAACATAAATACGTGACATGGTTGCTAATCCTTACTTTTTTTTTTTCATTTTTAAGTAAAGTATCCTAATCATACAGTACAGGATACAGGGCTGTATGCAGGCTACCATCAGGTGATTAGACCTCTCCTTCTTTTGGAGATTTTTTTTATTTTTTAAACCATCTGTTTTTTTTCTTCAGACTCTTGGCGCATTGTTGTGTAGTTATCCACAGGGTGCTATACATGTCCAAGGCTGTAGTCCATCTCGGTTTCCTAGACCACTTTAGAGGTATGCCCACTGTAATGGACAAAGCTAAGATATTTACCCTTTTATTTGGACCCTTCCTGACTATACACAACCCACAGTGCTTAGCACACAAGTGAATGCATATGTGCAGGTGAGGGGAGTTATTCAGCTTATGGCGTTACTCCCCATTATACTTGTCTCCGGTGAGTTTGGTGCGTTGTGTATTTACACTTAAATTTGAAGTTAGATTTATGGTGATGGTGAAGTAGTTGCCGCACACCTCCTGGCCAATGCACTTCTGCCTACCATATTGAAAATGCGCACACCATGTTTTCATTGCTTTCTGCTTCCTTCTGCTATAGAGACACAGCCAGGGAGCAGGGCAGGTGCCTGGGCTATAGCGGTTTCCATGTTTTGGACACGCAAAACCCCATTCCTTCACCTCCATTCCGAGTACCCCCCCGGGGATCTCCTCAATTAGCAGTGGTGGATCACAGGTACAAGGGAGAGAGGACAAAAGAGCTAAATAAGGCCTTTGGCTTGCAGGAAATGCATACCAGGTTATTAGCTGTTCCCTTGTCCCGGAGCAGTGTCCTATTATGACACTGCTCCAATCTTCTGATTCTAGATCGCTCCCAGAAGCATATAATGCAACAAATCTGAAAAAAGCAGATTTTTTTTCACTGTTTAAGTTCTTTAGAAAACTTTAGGACTTCTGTCCATAGGCAAAAAACACTACACTCTATAGAAAAAGATGGCAAACACCCCCATTTTTTAAATATAATTTTCAGTAAGGTGCACATGGAAGGGCAACGCACAACACAGACAGACTCAGAGACACTGTAAAAAATGGCTGGTGTGTACTGACTCCTATTTAACATGATTTTGAAAGTGATTGCTTAATTCTGAACACAGCTACATTCCCAGTTATAAGAGGGTGTGCACACCTATGCAACCACATTATTTTAGTTTTTTATTTTTACTCCCCTCCCCCTCTCCCGTAGGAGATTTCAGTTTGATTTTAAATTGAGTTTTACAGTTTTTAGGTCACATTAAAAGTGAAAAACGTTCTGAAATGATTGCAACCACCCTAAAAAACGCTACACTGTCTCTCTCCTCCCTGGCTCTGTTAATAATACAGGGATGAAAAAGTAGCAAAGCAAAGGGGCGCACTGATATTGTAGTGGAAGCTGCAAATGATTTTTCAACCCCTGCATTTTATGAGGCACAAACTATGGCTTTTCGCCAGTTGCTCTTCACTGTTGACACACCGGCGTGGTGTAAAATAATCTTTGCCTAGCAGCACCTGAGTCTTCACAGCCCAAACAAGCCCATATGGGGTATAAGAGGCTGACTAAATTAAAGTGGTTGTATCCTCACTAAAACAAAAAAAAAACCTGCAGGACAAAGGCATAATGAGCTAGTATGCATTGCATACTAGCTTATTATGAAATACCTTAAAACGAAGCCCCGACAAGGTCCCCCGGACAGCGCTGAGGGAGCTGTCATGTTCCCTCTGCGTCTCTCCTGGGTTCGGCAGCCTCCAGCGCTGTGAGTGGCCGGAGCCGCGATGACGATGCGCAGGAGTTTACTTTCCGGCAAGGAGCCGGCAAAGAGCTCTAAATGGTTAGCTGGAACTTCAGAGTGCATGCGCCGCTGTTGTCAGCGGCTGCATGCAGGGCGAATATCTCCTAAACCGTACAGGTTTAGGAGATATTAATTTTACCTACAGGTAAGCCTTATTATAGGCTTACATGTAGGTAAAAGTATAATGGAGGAGTATACTACCGCTTTAAAAAGACGTTTCCTATTGATGTAATAAATGAAAGTGCATTAAATGAGGATTGGCCTAATCCTGAATAGATATTCGCTCCTCTATAACTTTTTGCTGAAATGTATTTATGGAATAGGAATGTATGAAAAAATGGGTTGTTCCAGTAGTACATTTCAGTCCTCAATAAACACTTTACATTGGAAACCATATAACCTACTTACCATGCATGTGGTGTGAACTGGCTCCTAAAGTCTTCCAGTCCTGCAGCCGGCTATTACCATAATGTCTGTTTGCCAGACTATTGCTAACTGGATAAGACAGATGAATAAAGAACATAAACCTGTCTTTGATGACCCCATTCTCTTGGAATAGCTGCAGCTTATTCCATCAGCCTTATGGTTTTGTGTAAACACTCTACAAAATGTAATTTTCCAACTCTCTAGAATGTCTCTTTTGTCTGTGTATATTCAGAGTAAAGATCCTCCCTCATCTGCCACGCCAGTTAGAGGTGGAAAGGGTTTTGGTTATTCTCATTGCCGGTGCAATTGGCTCAGAAGGACATTATACACATACATACTCCGCACTCTGGTGGACAGGCTTGGCCACTTCCAAATAGGACAGATTTAGTGGTGCAAGGCCTCTATTCCACCCTGCTTCTCAGCCGCTGGATTTAAAGGCATGGCTATTACAACCCAGGTCCTGAAGGATAGGGGTATATCTAATTCCATCATCCCAGCTTCAGAAATCTTCTTCCCGCAACATCTATCATTGTACATGGGAGGCCTTTCTTCAGTCTGGTTTTGACCATCGTCTGGCTCTGAGTGATCTCAAGGGACAGGTATCTATCTGTCTTATCTTTTCCAGAAACCACTTACTTCACCATACTGAATCAAAACTTTTATTCAGGGAGTTACTCATATCAAACTCCCTTTTCGATCTCCTGTGTCACTTTGAGGTCTGAACTTATACCCCAGAGACCCCCCTCCTTTGAGCTGATGAGAGATATCCCCTTGGGAACCTCACATGTAAGATTGGCTTCCTAGTAGCCATTACGTCTGTTAGGTCTGCCAGATCAAAAACACACCTTTCGTGTAAGGAACCGTTGCTTGTACTGCACCAGAGACCAGGTGGCCTTGAGACCAAGATCTTAATTTCTACCCAAGATGGTTTCTTTTTTTCCACCTTAAAGAGAATATTGTCTTGCTTTCCCTCTGTCCTGCTCCGAAACTCAAAGAAATATCACTGCACTGTTTGGATCTTGTCAGGAATGTCCGGGTCTGCTTAGTTGCTTCTGTTCGCAAGAGTCTCTTTTCATCCCCCCTACAGGCTCTGGTAGAGGACGTCCTGCAAGGTGGATCAGACTGCTTTTCTGCAGTGCTTACACCCTAAAGCCCCGTAAACACGCATCGAAAATTGGCAGGGAATTTTCGTCCAACGTCCGATCTGCCGATTTTCGGCTTGTTGGTATGATGCTTCCGACAACCGACTCCGACTTTTCGGCCAAAAAAAAATCTGGTGTGCAGACTATAAAATTTTTGTTGGCCGTCAAAACCTGTCCGATTTTCGTGCAGTCAGTACAGATTTCGATGGGGAAAAATCTTATGAGCAAGACTGGGCATGCTCAGTGAAGAAAGAACACAAAGAAAGCTAACCAACACATGACCATCACTTCTGAAGTAGATTTTTGTTGGGCGAGAAAATTTGTGTGCAGTCTAGGCACATTCCAACCAACAAAACACCACTCTGGACAAAAGTCGGACGATCGGTCAGCCGATAATGTAAAACAAACACAAAGAAAGGGCACACCAGCCTAGCGCATTATCCTCGGCAAGCTTTTTAATAACAATTGTTTAAAATCAACTACTCACAAACATGCGTGGTAGATCAGCATATCAATTCCAAAGAACAGCATCAAATGGAAAAGTCCAATGTCTCATGAAGACGGAGGGCTGACGCGTTTCGCTGAGGGCCATGACCGAGACCATGACTTAAAGTGACCAGGCCCCACATGACCCTCCAAATTGTGGGAGGGGATATTGCCCTTATGGGCGTGGTTACATAGCTAGTAGTCCAAATCTACAATAAAAATAAAAACAAAACAGAAGCAATAACAATGTCTTCTGTTGATGTATCACTCTGCAGCTCTAAACATTGAAGCATATTCGTTTGTAGTAATTACACAATATTGACTGTGAATATATCCATACATATATATAAAAATACATGCTTTTGGCACTCAACAGATAGATTAATTAAACGAGACACTCCGTCCCCATCACACAGAAGCCGCACAGCACCTGGGGGGAAGGGGTGACCACAGGGGATACCAGATCTCCCACACCTCAATAGACAAATCCCATTCTCATGCCCGATCTATGCTGTATAGGGGACAAGCACTTATTCCTCAAGGGGGTTAATCGTTGCGTGTGTACGGGGCTTAAGGAAAGAGTTTCTTCTTTCCTAATCGGAGCTCATTTCACCAGATCTGTTGGTGTCACCTGGGATTTCCTTCATCAAGCATCTGTTTCCCAGATTTGAAAGGCCGCCATCAAGTCCTCTGCTGCTGCCCTATTATCATTAATTAGCTTTCCCAGTTTTCTTTGTGAACTACAGAATACCTCTTCCCCTTATTTATGGAGAGGAGGTAAATGTTCTGTATTCCTGACACTTTCTGTCCTAGTGTGACAGTGCTGCACCTTCATTAAAACCGTACGATGAGTGAACGTTGAGCTTCTCTTATTTGCTCTATTTTTGTCTTTTAAATATACAATTTGAAAGTGTTTTGTTATATCTGTTTGATAAATGGAAAACAATGACTGTTAGCTGATAACTTCTTGTGCTTTCTGCTCGTACGGATTATTATTAATTCACAGGATTTATTTAGTGGCAGCAGTTTGTGCAGCACTTTACAAAATGACTTTTACCATTTCCAGTGTTCTCTGAGGCTTATAGAACCACACCTCTCTGTGTTATGAATAAGGATAGAGGAAGAGTCCTGTAGTCCCATCCTTTTTCTCTTGTCCTGATACGTAGGGCTAGTAAGTGTTGTCAAGCCAGAAGAAAAGAGGCACCTCTGAGTGTAGACTGTAACATTTTTATTACAACGAATAGTAAAAATCTACTCACATTTTTACAGATAAAAGCAGACACATCGTATTAAACTCCAATCCGGTGTATGGTCAGGGGCAGGCACTGGAGCAGACACCGCCGCCATCTCTGTATATCTTTAGTCGGCTAATGGAGGAGAAGCAGGAATGAGGGCTGGGTCACTAGGTGGACCACAGCGTCAAACACGATGACCGGACGTACTCCCGACACGTTTTGGAGCATGCACATTAGGATACAGACAATTGAGCTCGCTTGTCAAGCTCGATTCTTTGTCCTAGTGTGCATGCACCGAAATACAGCTTCAGTACATCAGTACGTCCAGTTAAGTCATCGCTTTCAACGCTCTGGTCCACCTAGTGACACAGCCCTCGTTCCTGCTTCTCCTCCATTATCCTACCATCCAGCCGGCTGAGGGAATACAGTGTCTGCTCCAGTGCCGAGCCCCATGACCATACACCAGATTGGAGTTTAATACAGTGTGCTTGCTTTTATCTGTCAAAATGTGAATGGATTATTACTATTCGTTGTATTAAAACTGTTTATACTCAGTCTTCTGCCTTTACATATTTGGAGATTGCTTCTGCTGTCCTCTGGAAGGCTGGCCCTGATGTGTTGACTATCCCTTCGAGTGATCCTAATCCTGGATGGATTTACATCTATACATTGTTTTTTGACATTTTTCTTACAGACTGTTACATAATGGTTTGAATTATTCCTGCCTTGCACTTACCATACATCCCCCTTTTTCATAGTAAGTGTTGTCACCTTAGGACAGGAAATGTGTTACTAACAGGATCACCAAGTCAAAATAAGCCTGAAAATAGAAAAAAAAGCTGCAATATTTTACATTTTGTTCTGTGGTTTAGATACCCATCAAGTCTATGCTCTTTCTGCACACCTAGATATTTCTCCATTATAATGATCAAGGTTTACAGTATGACAAAGCAAATATGAAATATTACCTTTTTCCTTTTGGCGGAAGTTGAGGAAAAAGCATTACAAGGGAGCGTGTACGTCATGTTCAGAAGCTCTCCCTGTATTTTCATACACGTCTTTTTCCTACGTTATGTTATTTTTCTGCCATGATTTCAACTATTCTTTGCTCCAGTGAATGCCTGGGAGGTGGATAGTGTACTATGGCTTTGATTCCTTTTGTCTACTTGCTATGTAGCATTGTCTGAGGTTGACATCAGCGAGGCTGTATCTGTGCTATAGAAAGCGACAGAATGTCAAAGAAATGTTCTTCCTACAATGGAGAACACAAACATATTGGTCATGCCAAGCACAGTGCCTCAGACCATTGTCTGCACCATTACATTGTATTAACAAACGTTTTACGCTCTGCTTTCAAGGATGTTCAGCTGAAAGTGAAAACTTACCTTCTTGGAACAGATATGTCCAACTTCAAATATGACGACTTCATTGTGGTTCTGGATATAATTAGCAGGTGAGTGACCAAGTCCTTGAGGGCCCACTCATACTGAGTCAACATTAATTTCTTTAAGACACCAAGACACCCCATTCTGTAGCAAGATATATATTGCTAGATCACCGCAGGCACCAGTTTAAAGTGGTTGTAACCCTAAAAATAAAAAAGCGATCTTGTTACCTTATAGCAGGTTAAACAGCACAGTACTTGTGCTTTCTAATCTGTCCCTCTGTAAGCTGTAAAAAAAAACCTGGTTGAATTCTGCCTGCTCCTGTGTCCCCCTCTGTGCTGACCACAGTAATAATGGCTGCTGATCCATGATTACCATGGTCAGTTTACCTGCCTCCATCATCCACTGATCTCTTCTCTCCCCCTCCTTCCCTGCTTGTCTGTCAGCTTGTGTGTGTGCTGTCTAAGCCCCTTCTGCCGCTATTAGTAGCAAAGATCCCTCCAACTACCTTTTTTTTTTTAAATCTCTTCTGGCCAGTCACGTGATTCCCGGCCGCTCTCCTTCTCCATCCAAGGGCTACAGCAGGAGGGGCTTAGCGGCCAGCACAGCGGTCACGTGACCTCCCCCCCTTGCTAACGTCCGAGGGAGATCTTGGCCCTTCTCGCTGTAGATTGAGGTAGGGGAGCCGCATGGAGTCACGTGACCGGCCAAAAGAGATTTTTTTTTTAAAAAAAAAGGTATTTGGAGGCATCGTTTTTAACAAGCATGTACACAGTGTGTTATAGCTGGATAGATTTGATTTTTTTTAAGGTTACAAACTCTTTAACAAGTACTTGTTATAAATCTGCTTGTTTCATATTTAGGTCCATCATAGATGCAGTATCATAAGTACCAAGTGTGGAACAAGTGTATTTTTCTAAAATCATGAACCCTTGGGTCCCTAATATTTATAACTTCATTATATCTCACCACTGCATACAGAGACCATCTTTGTTTCCAAAAAGATGTCTGCAGCAGTATTCCGACATGGTTGTGTTACAGATTAATATTATAATGTGTTATGACTCTGTTACTGTATATCCTTGGGACCCTTTTGTGGCCTCAGTCATAATTAAAGTGGAAGTATAGTCAGGGCAATCCGGTCACCTGACCTCTCCCGCAGCCGGCTCCAGTGAAGAGGAGAGATTGCCAACAACAGCTGCTTAGCCTGAGCAATGAAGTCACCCACAGGCTTACTATAGGGCTGTCCCTCCTCCACACCGAAGCCAGCGCTGGGACCCATTCATGTGACTCGACCAGAGTGGCCTCAGGATAGGTAAGTATACAGATCATACCTTTTACAGGGTAGATAGAATAGGGGGAGAAATTGCAGGGGAATACACAATGTTTATCTGCAGCATGGTATAGGGCAGTGGTCTCCAAACTGGGGCCTTCATTTGCTATTACTTCCACTGACTTTAGTGACAGGGGATTATTCATGTCACCAATACCCACAATTCCTCCTACTACTGACCACAGACATTCTGTCATTTTTCTACTTCCACTGACCAGTCGTGAGTCCCCAAAGTGTGAAGGACTGTAAACTGGTTCTTTGTTTATAATCTTAAAGACCCCTTTGTATAGAGGACCTTCCTGTTTTATGCCCCTTGAAAGGATGTTTGATCATGGGAAATGAAAAAGGGTGGTAAGACCCCATGCACATATTACATGCGTGCATTGCTTGAAGTCTCATAGCAGTTTAAGGGGACTCTTGTTGAATGGCCTTTTCAAGGACCTCATAGATAGGATATACTATGTGCCTTGCATGGCATGGTTGTGGTGGCTTATGGTTTTATTAGAAAGGCCACCTAGGGAGGGTTGACAATAATAAAGACTATAAACACAAACCACATATTATATGCATGTATAACATAAAGGCTCACAGCTGCTTAAGAGGGCACTTTTGTTGATGCCGTATACTGACAGAAGTCCAGTGCCGGTTCACACTAACGCGGCACGACTTCGGGGGCGACCTGTGAAGTCGCGTGCACCGCGACTTCGGCGCGACTTGCACGGACTCCATATAATGAATTTCTATGCAAGTCGCTCCGAAGTAGTACAGGAACCTTTTTCTAAGTCGGAGCGACTTAAGTCGCTCCTATTAGAACGGTTCCAGTAGCACTGCATGGACCGCAACTTGTCAGGCTGACCAGTCGCCTGACAAGTCGCGGTAGTGTGAATGGGGTCTAAAGTGTGGGTTGAGGTTCCGTTACAGACACTTAACAACACAAAACAAAAACAAGACCTCATACATGCATTTAACGTGCATTTAAGTTGTGATGGCTTATAGTAAAATTACAATGGGCACCCTGGGAGGGTTGACAAATATAAAGACTTTTTTAATTAGGACATTCTTGACATTATACAATTCCAAGGTTTGGACCTGATGTACACCTTGCCGCAAAGAATAGGATGTAACCAAAATACCCATGAATTAGTACTGAAATGGATACAGTTCCCGACATCAATGAGGATACTTCGTTCACATTACAAGGTTCTGACTTGATAATTCTCCAGACCTATACCAACTATTTATGCATCTATTGTGATGATTGTGGAATGACAACTTGAGTACACTGGCAACATTTATATTAGTTGCATTGTGAGAAATTTGCTACTATATTTGTGTTTTAATGTATTTTTCCATTGAGCACTTCATTATATTGAGTTTATTTTCAAAGTAAACCTATTAAGGGCTCTTTCACATGGGCAGTCCGATCAGATCCGCCTGTCAGTTTTTTAGGCGGATCTGATCGGATCCTCCATGCAGCTCTATGGGGCAGCGGATGTCAGCGGAGACACCTCCGCTGACACCCGCTGACATCCATATCTGATCCTGTCCGTGAAATCTAGACGGATTGAAACCCTATTTTTCCATCCGTTCAGGTATCGGATCGGATGAGAGCGGAGACGGAGCTGACATCCGCCGGCTCAGCGGGGATCGCGGATCGATCCCCGCTGAGCAGCACGGATCCGCCTATGGAGGCGGACCGTGTGAAAGAGCCCTAAGTCCTTTTTTAAGTACTTGTTTTCTGGTGCCTGGGGTGATAGAAGAATATCAGTAACTAGCTACAAATGATGTACGTAGACAATTATATAAATTGATAAAGAAAAATTATAGTTATAGTAAATTAGTTATAAAAAGAATAAATTTGTACATACAGTCCAAATTGCTGTGCTGGAAATATTGTTTTTTAAGTGGTTTTAAGTTTTTTTTTTTTTTTGCTTATTCTCAAATAAAGTGCAAATTTAGTTAAATATATATTTGTATGCAATTATAATGCATATTATTTGAAATTATTTGATAGAGCGATATCTCTATCTCTCTCTACTAAATATTTCCAATTTGGTTGGAAATATATGTCTGAAGGAGTTTTGATCTATCAAAGTAATGGTAAATCAAAATACACTATCAAATCGACACCCCTGTATATGATCTCTTAACTTTTTTTTGGGATTAAATAAAAGTATACATTTTATACATATCTTGATTATTCCTCCTTTTGTGGCCTTTGTCCAATGTTTTCTTCTTTTTTTTCTTAGACACCCCTTTTCCCATTAGTGTTTATTTTTACCTACCTTAACTTTAAGTAACCCTTTCCATATGAAATTTGTAAATCTTCACCTGGAACTAAAAGCAACTACTGTAGTTCTCCATTACCTGCACAAACTCAGTTTTTTCTTTTTTTTTAATGAGTGCCCTGGAACTCCAGGGTTTTATATATTATGGACACCTAAAGTGGCCAACAGTGAGGTATGGGAGTGCTTAGGAAAGTAAAGTTGTTGTTGACATATTGGAGTGTCCTGGCTTTCTGGTGTCTCAGGGCATTTGATAAAAACATGAGAGGTGAGATTGGTGCTTGCTAGTAAATTACTGTGCAACTTTACATAGTATTTCATATGGAAAGTATTCTTTTATGTTGATTTGAATCGTGCTTTTTGTGATTTTTGATTGCATATTCTACAGAAGAGAATCCATTTTCTGCCTCACCTGCTGGAGTTGCCACATGAATTATACATGTTTTATTGATATATATTTTACATCAAAAAAGACCTACATTTCATGCAGCTTGTGTGTTTTAAAGCTTACTGTGTGAGGTCATGAAAATTGTCCAGGCCAATTTTAGCAGCATCAGTATGTTTTGGTTAGCTTGACTATAACTCTATGGCAAATTTGCCTACCAAAATCATTTACACTTTTATTTCAAAGATTATTGGGTATTGTTATTTTGAAACACCGTTTTAACAAATTCCTTACTTATGTTTTACATTATAGGCTAACAAATAGACAAAATATGAAACCACATCTGATCAAATTTATTTTTATTTTTTTATTCATGCTTTTAATGCTGTAATCATGTCTTGCAATTGCAGCATTAAACAGAGCCAACTTCAACATGCATTGGCATCAGCAGACTGAGGCCTTATTTTTTGTGAATTCATTTACAGCAGTGTTGCCAACCGTCAGTATTTTTACTGGCAGCCAATAAAAATCGGGCACTTTTCTCCTGCCAGTAACTGGAAAAGGTTGCCAGTAAAAAGATATGGCTGCGACGCTCGGCCTAGAACTGTGCATGCGCAGTTCCAGTCCGGAGCCGGCCGAGACCATCCGAGTGGCTGCTACTGTGTTTGGGTAGCGCCGGCGGATCTGGCGGAGGCGGTGCCTGAGTGTGTGTTGTTTGACGTCATGGTGCAAGTGAGCTGAGCAGAGCGGCCGGAGCCTTGCGTGCGGAACAGGAGCAAGGCAAGCCAGGAATGGACTGAAGGGACCAACTGGCGTGGAGTGAGACTGCCATGGGGACTCAGGAGGTGACGTGCCCTTAAGGTGTCGTCATCTGTGCTGCTGCACACTGCTGTCAGTGTCACTGTGAGAGTCAATTTCATGTGTGTGTGTCGCCCATTCTAATTTCTTGCCCTCCTGAGTCCTGTCCCTCAGATACTTACTTAATATATTTAAATAAAATAAGAAATATGTTTTTTGTCTTAATATTTACCTAAATTCACATTGCTGGCTGCATACTGTACTTGTTTGCAGCCTAAATACTGAAAATTGCACTTAAAACTGTAATTTTGTAACTTTTGAAAATGCCAGTAAAAACTTGGCTGTGCCAGTAAATTTTGAGTGTCGTGTCAGTAAATTTCAATCTGGTAAGTTGGCAACACTGATTTACAGCCTGCAGTTGATCATTATAGACATGATCACATGATCAAGTTTAACTTTGATTGGCTCCGGATCGTTAGATGAAATTAGACCAATCAGTGGCAGCTAGTTGTAAAAAAAAAAAAGGGTAAACTAAATTTGTATTCACCACTGCATATGGGGGGGGGGGGGGGGGAGGGACGGTGCATGGGAACATTTCGTTTCCAGATTTTAGATTGTATGGGCTTAGATAAGTTTGTTTACATTATTTGCCTCCCACCTTTTACTTGCTTTGGGTTTTTGCTCATTTGTTAATGCCTTATCAATTAAGAATTCTGACTGCACTTAGTCCATGAGTGCTCTTGATCAAGTATTCAGGAGGACATCAGCTATGGAAGCCTATGGGTTTCCTTTAAAGGGCCCCACCTCACCATATAGAGGATATCCTGCTTGTTTAGGTTAGAGGGCACGTAATAGAGAGTAATACTTCTCTTACACCTCGGTCCCTCTGTGTACCTTCCACCTCCATTATTTTCCTCACCCGCCACAGAATGTGAGTCGGCTATGGACACCGGTAACGGGGGTTTGCCTCTAGCTGCAGGTATCACCCGGGTACATGCACTTTCTCTAAATATCGTTAACCTCAGGGGCCGATTCCGATTTATCTGGGAAAGTGCATATCGGCCCCCGATATATCGGTGTTGCCGATAATCGATCGATCTCTAATTTTTAGTGCAGACAGCTTGCCATTAGGAATAATGGCACCCGCCTGCGGGTTCAGCATTTCTCTGTGTGGTTGGTTGTGGCTGCTGTTATTTCTGTGGGTCCTGCAGTGGCACCACCCACACAGATGTGAACCTAGCCTAAGTGTACACGCATTTTTACAAAAAATTCCAAAGAAATCAAGATTTTTTAGGTAAGTTTATGATTTTGTGTCAGGCCGCATTCATAGCATCTTGGGCTACAGGTTGGACACCCCTACCCTAAACTAAACAAGCAGTAAATCTTGTATTTGTGAGTGTGCGGGACTGTCACTTTTTATTTTTCTGGGACAGCCCAGAGATTCACTTCATCACGTAGAAAATCAGGGGTGTAAAGAGGCTTTAATAGAGCCCGGGACTGGTTGCAGATGGACTATAGTAATTGCTTAAATAATTGATTTTTGTCTGGATTGTCCCTTAAAAAATTTAATTTATGTAGGATTTTACAGAACCTCATTTTTATTTTTTTTTTCCGAAGACTAATGCAGGTGGGAGAGGAGTTTTGTGGCAGCAAGTCAGAAGTCTTACAGGAGTCCATAAGGAAGCAAAGTGTCAACTATTTTAAAAACTATCACAGGTGAGTCCCAGTGATGTGCTGTTTGTGTGATAAGCCTATCCTAAACATAAGTTAAATTTTTGGCCACATTGGATGTTCTTTGCAAAGTCATAGGGAACACAAAGCAGTAGACCCAACAGCAGGCTTGGAAAAGACCATATCTCAATTTCAAGGCCGGTAAAAAATACTTGTACCTGCATCATTATAAAAGACTAAAGTCCCGTACACACGATGAGATTATCGAACGATCTGTCGTCCGTTTTTTGTTGCATGCTAGTCTCGTTTCGAAAGTGAAGAGGTTATTTTCATACAAAATTTCCCGTAAGACAGAATTCTACTTCAGAAGTGATGTCATGTGTTGAATTCTTTTGTATGTGTTCTTTTGTTTCTGAGCATGCCTAGTCTTAGTCTTTAGATTTTTTTCAGACGAAAACTGTACTAATTAAAGGAAATTTGGGCGTTGTGTTGACATACAATAAAAATCTTATAGCCTGCACATCCAGTTTTTGTCATCCAAAAATCCGTAATCGGCTGTTGAAAGCACTGTACTAACAATCCAAAAATCGTCAGATCGTTTGTCGGACGAAATTTCCCTTCCGATTTTCGTATCGTGTGTACGGGCCTTTACAGGTGACATTTTCGCATAGTCTTTGCTGAACTAGAACAATAAGGCTTTTTATTGCCCCCTTGTGTTTAGGGCTTTAGCAATTACTTCCCTGGAGTATAAAGTACAGATAGGGTAAGGGCAATTTGAATTCTAACTATTGCCTGAAGTCTCCCTACCTGTATTTTGTCACTTTTGGGGTGCTGCAAGCAAAACTATGTGAAAGACAAAAGGACAGAGCGCACAACCGCCCTAGCATAACACAGTTTATTGAAGAATCATTAAGCCATAAAAAAGTTACTCACAAGCATAAAAGCATATAATGCAGAGCAATGGGATCCCTAAAGTTCCATGGGTTGAGAGTCTCCTCTATGTCCTGCCGGCCGGCCACTCGTCCTGCACTAGCTGACCCGTGATATCCGGAAAGATCCTTCCGCCTTGAGGGAACTGTGTGTAGTGCGCCTGGTCCAGCCGTCGCCGCACACACACTGCAGGGATGTAACGAGCTTCCGCTCGGGGAAAACACCAGTGCGGTTAAACATAGGGGAGATCCCCGGTCAGGGACCCTGACATGACACTACAGTGGTTGCTATGGACTATGCGTTTTGGAGGCGTGGCCTCCTTCAGGTCTCAGCCCTCCAACTGGTGCCCTTACACCTATATAGAGATGTGACGGCCCCTCCCCTTATATATATATATTCTTAAAGGGAAATGACCACAATAATCCATTATAAGGGGCAACCACTAGGAGCAAACATGCAACAATATATTGGCTCATTGGACCGATTGATATCAGCAGGAGCGATTGGCTCCCGCTGCTTTCAATAAAATCTGATGACATGAGGGCTGGGCCAAGTCCCACTGTCTGTGTCAATGGACGCAGCAGCGGGAATCGGAAGCGAGCACTCATGGGTGCCCCCAGGGCAAGGGGCTTTTTCTGGGGGCACCCGAGGAGGAGGGGCCCGAAGCGCCGGCAGGCAGACTTCAGAAGAAGAGGATTGGGGCTGCTCTGTGCAAAACTATTGCACAGAGCAGATAAATATAGGCATTATTGGTATTTTTATTTTAAAAATAGCTTTACAACCACCTAAAGCCTTTCCATAAACTCCTTGCTGTTGGCATTTCTCTAATCTGTCCTTGAAGCAGAAGGTGGTGGATTTGCTTTTACATGGCCCCCTGTAACAGAGACCAAAATACTCAGACTGAAGATTTGCTATATCACATGAAACATTAAAACATTTATTGTGTCTAAGCAATACATTTTGCTTTGAATTTCTCCTAGGAAAAAAAAAGTAAAAGCTGTGCACTTCCTGTGCCTAGGCACTCCTGTACCTTGAGCCTCATAGCTGTATATCTGCAGTATGAGATCATCTATGACACTGCTGCCCCTGACTGCTAGTCTCAAGAGATTTGGGGAGAAGTTTGGTGATTTTGCTACTGTGCTGCTTGCTGGAGAGGCAGCTGTATCTGAAGAATTCCCATCATTCACTCTGTTGATTCTTAAATGAACAAATTTGATTTATTTGGGACTTTTAAATCTGGCTTTCATTTTTCTTTTCTTTTCTTTTTTGGCAAGAAGTGAGTTAGACTTGGAACCTATCAGATGGCATTCCTTCCTGTGTCCTCATTTATTTATTACAGCTACTTATATAGCGCTGTCAATTTACAGCAGCGCTTTACATACTCATTCTACATTCACATCAGTCCCTGCCCTCAAGGAGCTTACAATTGATCGTCTCTAACTCACATTCATACATGCAGACACTAGGGCCAATTTAGACAGGAGCCAATTAAAGTAGAACTATAGGCAAAACTTTTTTTTTTTCCATTTTGTAGAGAATTAAGCTGGATACACACTATTCAACTTTTGTTGGTAGATTTCCATTAGATTTACCTTCAACTATGTAATGCAAGGGCCTGCCTGATTGCATACAAATTGAAAGTGTTTTTTGGCCTGACCTCATATTATATGGTTTTGGTAAATCTAAAGATTGTATAATAATATAATTATAAAGATTGTATAGTGTGTATCCAGCTTAAGGGAGGGTTATAACCCCTGTTGCTTTATTTTTTTGCCATCTGTGCCTCATTGGGGAGATTTACCTTCACTTCCTTTCCCATAGCCAAAACCGGAAATGAGAGGAAATCCCTGCAAATTAAGGGAATTCTATGGGGACCCCCAAGCCATTGGAACTAGTGTCCATATAGGAAGATTTTTCCCTCTATTATTTTTCTGGGGACAACCCAAAATGTGGGATTTTCTTTTACTTTTAATAATATTGGTAAACAGGACAAATAAAGAGGGTGAATCTCCCTATAGTGGGCACAGACAGCAGTAAAAACCTGACAGGAGGTGTTCTCTTTCTCCACTCAATCCAAAACTAAAGAAAATGTTTTGCCTTTAGTTATACTTTACCCTACCATCATGAGTGTGGGAGGAAACCAAAGTACCCGAATGAAAACCACGCAGGCCCAGGAAGAACATGCAACCCCATGCAGGTAGTAACGTGGTCAACCGACGACCCTAGTGCTGCTAGGCAGAGGAGCTGACCACTTAAGCTGGGTACACACAGGCCAAAAATCGCCCGAAAAACTGCTGACTTCCGGCCCCTGCGTACAGCTGTCTGCTCTACGGAGGCTAGTTTTACGACTGGCTTCTGTCAAACGGGTATGCTGGAAAACCAGCATCCGATCAGTACTGGCATCCAATGGCACTGATCATTGAGTTCTGGCAGTGGGGGCAGAACAAAAAGGCACAGTTGTCAAGATTTCCCCACTAACATCGCTTGTGTTAGTACGGCAACCTCTGTAGTAACGTGGTTGACCGACGTCACTTGTGCTGCTAGGCAGAAGTGCTAACCACTTAAACTGGGTACACACAGGCTGAAAAACCTGCTGACGTTCAGGCCCCGTGTACGGCAGTCCTACAGAGGCTGGTGGGAGCAGAACACAAAGGCACAGTGGTCGAGATTGCCCCACTAACATCGCTTGCGTTAGTACGGCAACCTCTTTTTTTTTTTTTTTTTCGTTTAGTCTGCTGGGATGAACGGAAAAGTAACTTAGTGTGTACCCAGCCTTAGCCACTGTTCTGTCTCATTTAGGAAATTCCCCATAGTTCCTGTTGTGCCATTGGAACAGGAAGTGAGGGTACATTTCTCCAACAGAGATATAGCCAGTAGTAAAAAAAACTTGTTAAAGGTTCTAACCCTACCCCCCCCCCCCCCCCCACACCATGCCCACTCTAATTGTTAAAAAATGGTTGGAGTTACGTTTTTACTGTAGATAAAATTCTCAATACCAATGGAAATATAATATCCAAGACTTTGCATACGTAATTAGAGCATTGGATTCCTATTTCCTAAACCAAGGAATTAATTGAAACCCCAGAGTTTTCCCTGAGCTGCAATATTGCCAGCGTAGGCACTTCTATGTGCTGATTCTGACAGACGCTAGCAGGAAATCTCATCAGGCAGCTTAATGTGTATTCCCCGATGCCTGCCCATACAGCTGAATCCCAGTAGCTGTCCTTTTCAATCAATAATGGATTCTTGTAGTATAAAAGAAGTGGAGGGAGGGTGATCAGCTTGGATGTGCATTATAAACAGAAGCACATTATACGTGGTAAGGGTTACTAGCTGGATAAGTGTTTTCTTATACCAAATATATAGAGATCTTCCAGGAAATTACTGCTTAGGGGGTATGTAGCCATTTTATTTATATTTTATATGCTTGAAAAGTGAGAATTTTACAGTTATTAATAATCCTATCAATCAATGAGTGTTAAAGCAGACCTTAGTGTTACTAAGCCCAGGAGCCTGCATTCACTATATCTGGTCTCCCATAGTACACAGAACATAGAAATTCAATATTTTTAGTAAATATAAACTGTTAAATACCTTTTCTCGTCAGTATATATAGCAGTCTTGTGACTTCTATCAGTGTCTTGTTAAAACTTGTAGAAGGAGTTTTCATTCTCCCCTTGTTGTCCTATAAGGATGCAGGATCCCTGATCCTCTGGACAGTGTTGATTGGTCCTCTGCTGTCACACGCACTGTCCTAAGAAAAAAAGAAAACCACTCTAGCAATGCACACCAAACTGAGCATGTGCAACTTGTCCCTGAGCTCTGTACTATTAGGAAATGATTAGGGGATGTGGAAAAAGGGGAGGATAGGAGAAGACGGGATCAAACAGCCTTTTTACACAATGCAGAGGGTTAACCCCTTAGGCTCCACAGTGATGCATATACAGACTGATTTTACTGTTGTGAGTTTAGTAAAGCTTTAATTCCCGTAGGAACATATCCCTTCCCTCTTGCTGCTGTTTGGTTACAGCAATTCTAACTACATGCTCTCCGGGGCAGTTTTATAAACTTTTCACACTCATGTTGATGCCCCTGGAGAATGAAATGATGGCTGTTGCAAATCTTTGTCACAAGACATTTGGTCAGCCATTTATCACACGTGCATTTTTAGAAAATAATAAACTAATCGAATTTTAGTGCACATAAACACAAAATAATATCAATTTTTTTAGTAAAATATCAAAGATGATGTTGCATCGAGTACCGTAAATAGATACCAAATCCTTTATGGGTTATCAGTTTAGAGTTAATTGTGAATTATTGCTCTCACTCTGATGTGTGCGGTGATACCTCACGTGTGGTGCAATTACTTTACATATACGTGCTGAACCCAGGAAAAGAATACTCTGACCTTCTAGGTTCATGCGTCACAGAGGAGATAAGGGAACGAATGTTCCTCCATCTCCTCGATGTGAAGTTGATCCCGGCTGCTTATCTCGGTCCCAGGCTCCTCAGGGGTACAGGAGAATGCAGGAACCACTGCAGGTGGTGGCGGGAGGGGAAGAGGCTTTCACAGGGCTGTAAAATTGATTAAGTGGCTATGAAGCCATCCTGATCAATTTTACCAAACAGCTGATCGTTGGCTGAAAAAAAATGACAATAACCATTTACTGTCAGGATGTTTTGTATACACACATTGGTCAGCAATTGGTTGAGAATGCAGAAACCCTGCTATGATCATGATCTGGGATGACAGCTTCTTTCTTACTGATTCCTCCTTATGGTTACAGCTCAGGGCTGATCTGTGTGAAACCAGAGCACCCAGTCAATGCCTCTGCTTCACAAAAAATCTACCTTAAGTCCTGCCTAAGAGTAGACACCACAAAATATGCCTTCTTATACCGTTAACAGCCAAAAGGCCTCCTCTGTGCACCCTTGTTACTGGGACCTGACTTTGATTAAGGCAGGCCAAACACTGATAGACTAACAGATTCCTTCATCCACATTTGTAGACCTGATAAATGCCAACCAGTCTTGTTGCTGCCCACTCGCGTTATGACACTACCATTTGACATCTTCAAGACCCTGTGAGGAACACTACGAAAAAAGGAAAAAGGGAAGGCATTGCTCCTAAAAGGAATAAACTTTATCAGCCCCCTGAGTGTCATGAACTTGTGAACTGGGCATTCCCCAATTATTCACCCTAGAGTTTGTCATCCATAGAGTGCAGTCTTTGGGACCAGAACAAGATCCACTTATATTATACCTTCATTGCAAAAAAACCTGTTCGAAGGAGGACTCCCTTTATTTTATATCTGACAGTACATACACCCTGCTTCTATTAGTCCAGCATTATCACACATACACGTCGGGATCATTCCGATGGAAGCCAAAGAGCTATGTAAACCATCCAAGAAGGACCAACCTGCACTCCAGTTCTTTTAAGGTTCTTTGCGGTAAAAGCAAGAAAGCAATAAAGCCTCTAAAGTATGTGTGTTTTACTATGCAAAATTCTGGAATACAAACTATTTGCAATTGAAGGAATACAATACAAGACTGACTGGTCTACACATGCACACGCTACCTAAACGTTCCAGCAAATGAGCATGAACAATGGTCTGTGTACAATAGGAATACTTTAAAGTTACTTAGCTCAGGTTATAGTGGCTTCATGATCTCCATAGACAACCAGGACCCCAGGCTCTACTCTGAGTTATTGCAGAAAATCGGGCAATAGCATCCTCAGATGAAGTCTCTTCTGACACAGTACTTAATATACCATTATGGAGCCCTGCAAAAACTACTCCCTTTTTGGCTTCTGCACAAGTCTGCATTCATGTCCTTTTTTCCCCTGCCCGTACTTACTGCCAACAAAATTTCCTGTCCTTCGCTTCATAAATCCAGTCCAACGAGTTAATTAGCAATGGAATAGGGGAATCTTAGCTTCTGAAAATGTTAGCTTCATGCAATATATTTGTGCTAGAAAAATTACTACGCTGTGTCGTGTCATGGGATTTAGATTGATATAGAATTTTAAGTATATTGACTGTAACAATAGTATGCTACTAATAGGTGCAAGTGTGCAGTATGGCCTGACCAATTTAGTGCAATTAGAAGTGCAATTTTGTTTCTCTTTTCTTCAGCGTGTTTGTGTAGTGTAAGTCTGCTTGATCAGAGTGGTCTCAAAACCTTTTGGCTGGGAGGGCAACAGAAGCGCCTCAATTGGGTGGTTCTGAAAGATTAATGAATTGTCATTTGCCTTTGTGCTCGGTAAAGTGCACAGGATAAATGCAAGGACAGAATAAAGCTTTTTAGCGTTTAAGTCCCCGAATGTCCTCTGTGTCTTTCGAATCACTGATTCTTTTTCCCGTCTGTTCAAGGCATTTTCATGTTACTGCTAATTTATTCATTTTCCAGTCAAAAGAGATTAAGCCTCAGGTTTCAGGCCATTATGAACTTTCACAATGTTTTTATGTTGTCATTGTCATTTTCTGCTCTCCGTTAATTGCAGCGTGTTATCCATTTTTCAGAACGCGACTTGAAGAGCTCCGAATGTTCCTCGAAAATGAAACATGGGAGCTGTGCCCAGTCAAGTCCAGTTTCAGCATATTACAGTTACATGTAAGTGCATTAAAAGTTTTGTAAGGGATAGTTATTGAATTTGTTATGGTTAGAGACTTGTGGCTTTTACTAGCAATTGTCCAGATCCTGACTGTCCCCTAAGGATCATTTGAGATGTTAAGGTTGATTTACTAAAACTGGAGACTGCAAAATCTGGTGCAGCTCTGAATGGTAGCCAATCCGCTTTAACGTCCGCTTGTTCAATTAACTTTGACAAAAAAAATGTGAGCTGATTGATTTATATGCAGAGCTGCACCAGAGTTTGCACTCTCCAAGTTTAGTAAATCAACCCAATTGTCACTCATTGCTGGACCCTAACAGGCACGGTGTAGGATCCTTCTCTTTTCTCCATAGAAAAGAGAATCCTCTTCAGTTCAATAGAGGTTTTTCTGGTTTGTCACAGAACTCCCCTGGCAAGCACATGATCTTAAACAATGTCATGTTCGACTGATTCCTAGACTTTGGGGAACCTAAAGAGTCCTGTATTGCTCCTAGTTTGATGGACTGACATGATGTAGGGCTATTTTCTAATACCTCCTCTAGCGCCCAACAAGCATACTTGCCTGCTGTTGTCTCTGCAATGTAGCTGAACATCGCAAGCCACAAAACAAAGACATAAAGCGGGGTTTAACCCAAAATCAAAAATTGTATATATTATAGCTTGCCAATCATTAGGTGTGGTGGCTGTATTACTTTTCTTTTTTTAATTTTTTTGTTTTCCCCTCTGTTTTCACCTGGTGTCCTGGCCAGTAATACACCTCCTGTATTAGAATGCCCTCATGCTGGATGAAGGAGCACGGGGGCATTGTCAGTTGGGGGGTAGGGAGGGGAGTGTTAGATGGACTAGCAAATTTAGATACACTAACAAATTGAAGCCAGAGTCCAGATCACACTTTCTAAGCAGTTACAGCAACAGTTGTTTTTTTTTCATTTGGGATATAGGTTTTGCATAATAAATAAAAGCTGTCTCTTGTAAGTATATGAAAGGCAAAATAAAAAAATGTACAGTGCTACATGTTTCCTATGTTTTTTTTTTTTTAAGGCCCCATGTATGCTACAGCTGCTAAATTGAAGTTTAGGAGCAGTTGGGTGTTTTTTTCAGCAGCCCCTGAACTCTCCTCTGTTATCTTGGGTGTACATGTACAATCGGTAGTTTATAGTAGTTTAGAGGCAGTTGATGTTACAGGCTTTTTTTTTTTTGAAAATCCCATTCAGGACTGTAGTTTACCTGCATTTCAAACGCCAAATGCTTGTAACCGCGGTAAACTGCATTTATACGCATTTGCGTTTATAAGCATTTTTAAAGGGGAAAACATTTCTGATAGATTTTAAACATTTAAAAATGTTGAAAAAACACAGGTTTCACTGCATGCTGTTCACTGCATCAATGGATGAGTGCAGTAGTGATGAACTCTGGTCCTCTCATGCAACCTTCTACATCTTTGGAGCCTCAGCAACATCACGAGCATTTCCTTACACATGCTCATGATGGGACCCATAGTGAAAACACAAAAAAATAAGACCGCTATCTACAAGCACACTTTTCTCAAAGAATGGCTGAAATAGTTAATCATTTCCTTTTTTTCTTTCGTTCATTGATGGACACAGCTCCTGTCATTCTTGGCCGTTGGGTTATACTGCCCCCTACAGGAGTAGGACAATGGGCAGAAAAAAAATTTTTGGCTACACCCATGGGCAGTCCCAGGGGGTATACTCCCTCTCCCTGCTATAGTCACTTTTTTCTTTCTGCCTAGTCAGGAGTAAGGACATAGTTTCTTGCTGGGATCTTTAGTCCTGGCAACCTTTTTTAGATATTTTTTTCCTCCTGGATTATTCCTATGAGATCTACTGCCGGACTGTGCGACGAGCTGTAAAATCTAGATCCAGTTTGTTACCCCAGTCTGGCCAGCAAGCGTGTGCAGACCTCAGCTCCGCGCTAGGACGGCCCGCAAAATAGCCCCACTGGACGGGGCTGGCCCTGCGAGTTAAATGTCTCCTGAGGTCGCTTATGACCTGGCCTCGACCTAAGTCACAGCGTTCCTCCTGGCCAACAGCCCCCCCCCCCCCTCCCTATTTCAATAGAGAGGAGGATTTCTCTGGAGCGGTGCCCACCTGGTTTCTGGTATGGTAAGTAGCTGTCCCCCTCTGTTCCTGGAGGGTTTTGGGGTGGACATGGGCCCCTCCTTGGGACGGTCGGAGCCTGGGTTCCCCTCTACCCGCAGGCAACCCCCCTTTTTTTGCTGAGTCCCTCAGCCTGCCCCCTGCTCCACATACATTGGAGCTGTTTGGGTGGTCTTGTCCTGGCCTAGGATGGGGGCAGGGCGCTGTCTGGCAATGTGGGCCGGCGGGGGGGGGTGCACCGCCGGTGACCGGACGATCGATTATGCGAGGGATTGGGGGAGGGGGGTTTTGTACCTGGTGAGTGCTCCTGCCAGGGCCCTCCCATCCTACCTGGATCTGTCCTTAAGGCCTGGCTCCCATTTCTGGGTTCCTGTATACCTCATGGCACCATCATTTTGTTGTAGCTTGTGTATTCTTATACACGGTGGCTATGTCTGTGTAGTTCAGCGGCCATTTTCTTATGGTTTTACATTGCAAATGGCCGCAGCCATGACAGCGTAGCCCTGTGGGCAGCGATTTTGGTGGTAGGAGCTCCTCTTTATCACCTGGTGTTGACTCCTGGATCGTTTAGCTTCCTGATCGCTGCACGTGTAGTACGGCTTCTCCTGGTGGTTGCAGGTGCCTGTGTCGGCAGGTGGTGAATCTGGTGGGGTCCTCCCCCTCTCTCAGAGGATCACTCTGTGCCTTGTGCTTGGCGACCGGGTGGTGCTGCCAGCGCGGTGGGGGTCGTCCCTTGGCAGTGTTACACTTTTTGTGGGGTCCACTTGGTGGCTCGCGGAGTCTTTGGAGCTCATTTCCCCCACCTGATCCCCTCTGAGGCTGCGGGGTCCTTCGGGTCCAAACCAACCAATCATCCATGCACTGATGGCGGTCCTTGAGTCCCTTGTGTCTCGGGTGTAGGCGACTTGCGGGCAACGGGCTAGCAAAAAGCGCCCCTGCCTTCCTCTGTCTCTTCAGATCCTGAATCTAATTCGGCCGCTGCGGACGTGGGTCATCCTTCTGGGTCTGCGACCACGCGCCTAGAATCCTTTAATTGTGAGGATGATTCCTCCACGTCTACGACGGTGGCGCAGGTACCCTTTGGTGCTCACAAGCCACCCAGAGCGGCAAAGGTGTTTTCTTTCCCTGCTTATTTTGACAGAATTGTCGCAAAAGAGTAGGGATGACCAAAGCGCCCCCCACGGGGTTCCTAATCGCTTTACGAGGCGTTTACCCCTATGTGGAGTCCCTTCTTAAGAAGTGGACTGTCCCAAGGGTGGTGGACCCTCTGGTTTCCAAATTAAACAAGGCAACCATGATTCCGGTTGAAGAATCCCTGGCCTTTAAGGACCCGGCAGACTGGAAGGCGGAGGCTCAGGCCCGCACTATGTACACCTTAGCTGGTTCGGCGGTGAGGCCGGTATTTACCATTGCCCTTGGTGGCAAACTCTGACCAAGTGGGCTAAGCTCCTACGCCATGACCAGGAGGGAGAACAACTCCCCCCTGCCTTTGCTGAGCTGGCTGACCAGGGGCTGCAGTTTATCTGTGATGCCTCTTTGGATGCAGCTCCTTTGATGGCTCGTCTCTGTTTTGGCGGTAGTCCTTAGGCCTGTCGTTTGGCTTAAATGCTGGTCTGCGGATCAGACTTCTAAAAATGCCTTGACTGAACTTCCCTTTCAAGGAAATCGCCTGTTTGGAGCTATGGATGGATGACATCATTAAAGTTCTCACATGTGGGAAGAGTATTTTTCTTCTGCAGGCTACTAAGGGCAAGGAACCTTGTCGTAGACGTGGACCTTCCTTCTGGGCTGATAAAATTTTTTTTTTTGTCCCTCGGGGGAGACTGACAAGGGCTCGAAGCCTTTCAGGACCTCCTCTGGCAGATCCAAATGAACCTGGTCTGGCAAGTCGTGAGCGGGCTTCTCCAGAACCGCAGACAAGGCTTCTTCTGCGTGAAGGTGCGCCCTCATCCGTATTGAGGGGTGGGGGGACGTCTTCACTGATTTCTAGACCCGATCGAATTTCGCTCTTATCCCCGGCAAGGTTTTTTTCCTTCCAACCTGCGCCGCTTCACAGACCGGTTACAAGGTCTGTTTGGGGCGGTACAAGACTTTTTCCTTCAAGGGGTGATTGTTCCGGTTCTGAACGTTTTCAGGGTTTTTACCCAAACTTGTTCACAGTCCACAGGAAGGAAGGCAAAGTGCATCCAAACCTGGACCTCAAGGCGCTAAACTGCTTTGTGCGGGTACAGAAGTTCAGAATGGAGTCCATTCAAACGGTGATGGCATCTCTGCATCAGGGGGATTTCCTCGCCTCTGTAGTTATCAAGGATGCCTATCTTCACATTCCAATATGTGCCAGTCACCAGCGTTTTTTCCGCTTTGCTGTGGGAGAGGAGCATTATCAGTTTGTGGCGTTACCCCTGCAATTCGTCTGCAATTGGTCATCCCTCTGGATTTGCATGCGGGTGCTGGGCCGGTTGGTATCTACCTTTTGAGGCGGTTCCGTTTTCACAGTTCCATACGAAGTCCCTGCAAAGCGAGATTCTGACCAAGTGGTACAAGACTCCACAGTTTCTGGACAATCTGATCCGACTGAGTCGGGGAACAAAGGAGTTCTGACATGGTGGCTGCGCTCTCCGGTGCTTTGGCTGGGAAAATCCTTCTTTTGTATTGGACATTGGTCACCACAGATGCCAGCCTTGTCCGGCTGAGAAGGCGTCCTCAGCAAGCATTCTGCTCAGGGAATCTAGATTCTGGAAGAGCCCAAACTGCCGATCAATGTCCTGGCACTTCGAGCAATCAGACTGTGTCTGGACTATTGGAAGGATCAACTTTAGGGATGTCCAGTGCGCATTCAATCGGAAAATGCCACAGTCGTGGCCTATGTCAATCACCAAGGGGCCCACAAGAAGTGCCCCGGCAGCTCTGGAGGTAGCCAGTCAGGTGCTAAAGGATAGAGGTTTGTCTGAGTTGTGATTCCTACATTGTTAAAAGCTAGGAAATCTACTACGAGAAAGATCTACCATCGTATGTGGAAGACGTACATTACGTTGTGTAAGTCTTTTGGGGTGCATCCTCGCTCCTTCTCGGTGGCTCGGATCTTATCCTACCTTCAACGGGGGGTTGAACAGAAGTTGGCCTTGAGTACCATCAAGGCCCAGATGTCGGCTTTAGCGGTCTTCTTCAAACAACCTTTGGCCACACACTTCCTGGTGGGTACCTTGCCGCCTTGGGATCTCAATTTTGTGCTTTCAGCTCTACAGAAGCCTCCCTTTGAAAATATTCGGGAGATTCCCTGCTTATGCTGTCCCAGAAGGTGGCCTTTTTGGTGGCTATCACCTCTGCATGCAGGGTGTCGGAACTGGCGGCATTATCCTATCATTCACCTTCTATGGTGATTCACAAGGATAAGGTGGTGCTTCGCCCCTGTCCATCATTCCTTCCTAAGGTGGTCTCTGACTTTCATTTGAATGAAGACATTGTGTTGCCATCCCTGTGTCCCAGGCCTAAACAAAATTGCCTTGTATGCCTTGGATGTGGTCCGGGCAATTAGGGTGTACTTGACAGCTACCGAGTCTTTCAAGAAGTCAGACTCTCTATTTCTGCTCACGGATGGACCTTGCAAAGTGTTGCCTACTTCACCTGCGACCATTTCCAGATGAATATGACAGATGGTGATTCAGGCCTATTCCATCAGGGGTCAGGTTCCTTTCCTTGTCAAGGCGCACTCTACTAGGGCGTGTAGTGCCTCCTGGGCCTTCCGTTATCAGTCGTCAGTGAGGCAGGTTTGCAAGGCGGCCACCCGGTCTTCGGTGCACACTTTTACAAAGTTTTATAAAATGGATGTGTTGGCATTCTTCAGATGCTTCCTTTGGACGCAAGGTTTTGCAGACTGCTGTTTAAGAGAACCTGATCCTCTTTGAGGGTGTATTGTTTGTTTTTTTTGTTTTTTTTCAGGTGGGCTCCAGTTGTTTTAATTGAGCCCCTGTTGCCTGGTTGGCTAATGATTAGCCTTGGGAATTTTTTGTCTGTTTCCCACCCCTCATGTTTGTCACTGCTTTGGGACGTCCCAATGGTCAAGAATGACAGGAGCTAAGTCCGTCAATTAACGAAAGAGAAAATGGGATTTTTGACCTACCATGAAATCCATTTCTCTGATGTTCATAGACGGACACAGCACCCACCCCTCTGTTTAGTGACTATAGCAGGGAGCGGGAGCATACCCCCTGGGACTACCCATGGGTGTAGCCAGAAGTTTCTTTCTGCCTAGTGTCCTACTCCTGTAGGGGGCAGTATAACCCAATTGTCAAGAATGACAGGAGCTGTGTCTGTCAATGAACATCAGAGAAATAGATTTTATGGTAAGTCAAAAATCCAATTTTTTTCATTAATTGTGGGTATTTGGGAGGGTCTCCTAAGGTTAGCTTTAAAAAACGCTTCCAACCTCAAATGCTCATACCGCTGCTAAACTCGGTGTGTAAAAGCTGTAAAATGGACGTTTTCACTGTCGGTTTCCAGCATTCAGAAAAGGTTTTCAGCTGCCCTGTGTACAGTGCCTTGAAAAAGTATGCACCCCCTTGACCTTTTACCTATTTTGTTACATTACAGCCTTAAGTTCAATGTTTTGTTAATCTTGATTTTATGTAATGGATCAGAACACAGTAGTCTAAGTTGGTGAACTGAAATGAGAAAAATATATGCATAAAATTATTTTTTAGAAATAAAAAAAGATATAAATAAATAAAAAGAGTGGCCAGAAAAAAAAACATTACTTTCAGCAAAAAACAAAAATGGCACGTTTTGAGTTTGCGAAAAGGCATGTTGGAGACTCCCAAAATGTATAGAAGGTGCTCTGGTCTGATGAGACTAAAATTGAACTTTAAGGCCATCAAAGAAAACATTATATCTGTTGCAAACCCATCACATCACACAAAGAACATCATCCCCACAGTGAAACATGGTGGTGGTAGCATCATGCTGTGTGGATGTTTTTTCAGCAGCAGGGACTGGGAAACAGATCAGAGTTGAGGGAAAGATGGATGCTGCTAAATACAGGGATATTCTTGAGCAAAACCTGTACCACACTGTGCGTTATTTGAGGTTAGGATGGAGGTTCACCTTCCAGCAGGACAGTGACCCCCAAACACACTGCTAAAGCAACACTTGAGTGGTTTAGGGGAAACATGTAAATGTGTTGTAATGGCCTTGTCAAAGCCCAGACCTCAATCCAATAGAAAATCTGTGGTCAGACTTAGATTGCTGTTCACAAGCGCAAACCATCCAACTTGAAGCAGCTGGAGCAGTTTTGCAAGGAGGAATGGGCAAAAATCCCAGTGTTAAGATGTGGCAAGATCATAGAGACTTATCCAAAGCGACTTGGAGCTGTGATTGCCGCAAAAGGTGGCTCTACAAAGTATTGACTTTAGGGGAGTGAATAGTTATTCACACTGACTTTTTCTGTTATTTTATCCTATTTGTTGTTTGTTTCACGATAAAAAAAAAAAACATCTTCAAAGTTGTGGGCATGTTTTGTAAATTAAATAATGCAAATCCTCAAAACAATCCATGTTAATTCCAGGTTGTGGGGCAACAAAACTCGAAAAATGCCAAGGGGGTGAATACTTTTGCAAGGCACTGTATATGAGCTCTAACAGTAGCTTTTCTATTAGCTTTGAAAATGGACAAAAGAAAAGAAAAATAAAAAAAAAACGATCTTCCATAGACTTTAGTAATGTTTGGCATAAGTTGGAGGTTCACGGACTTCTGCTGGGGTCACCAATCTCGGCTCACACTGAACGTGGGCAGATTTGGTCATCCCTAATTGACATATAAAGAGTGGAAACTCTTTCTTGGAAGAGGGTTAGCCTCTGATCTCTTGTAAAGCACAGCAGTGTCGCCTGATGCCGGCTAGCCAGGTGGCCAATGGACAAGTCATTAAGAAAGTTAATGATTCAGAAAAAACATTAGTGGCCAGGAACATGAATAATATGATTACCGCTTCTGGTCCTCCTCTTCCCATCTATAGCGCCATATTCTCTCTTTCACCGCATATTAAAAATGAATACACAAATTGAACTTCTGACCCTGTGACGGTTGTGATAATGTCTTTCTACAACATTGTGTCCATGTCTTGCTGATTTAACTAGAAAATAAATTAGAAGGAGAGACTGGTGAAAGGATTATCCTTGTCCTGTCCTCCAGAGCGTGCAGCAGGGTTACACACTGGTATATTAGGACACAGCATCATAACTAAATTGTTATAAGTACTTATGTAATTTGTAAGCTAAGCATATCCTGGGAGAAATAAGATTTTATATTGGAGGGAACCTTTTGTAACTTTGCAAGTTTGCACAAACATATGACCGACCTGTCACAATTTACAATAACGGTATACTGCCATTTAAAAAAAAAAAAAAGCTTCACCTTTTAATATATTTAAAAAAGCCTTCCTTGAGCTCCAGTCAGTGAATGCCTAAAATGTGATAATGTCATAAGTCTGCTGCAGGCCAGATGCCTATTCCATCAAGGGTCAGGTTCCTCCTTTCCCTGATTTGAGGAGGAAAAAAGCTGCACTTCTGGTTGTAGATGTGAAGTGATAAAATCCAGTTTTATTGATATCCAAAATAAGACAATAAAAACATATGAAGCATATCCACAATAGCCAGAGACATGGGGAAAAAAGTGCACAGCGGTTAACGCGTTTCACGGAAGCGTCCGCTTAGTCGTAACCAACTTGGTTACGACTAAGCGGACGCTTCCGTGAAACGCGTTAACCGCTGTGCACTTTTTTCCCCATGTCTCTGGCTATTGTGGATATGCTTCATATGTTTTTATTGTCTTATTTTGGATATCAATAAAACTGGATTTTATCACTTCACATCTGCAACCAGAAGTGCAGCTTTTTTCCTCCTCACATCACTTTGCCTGGATTGCGGATCCTTGCCTGCACCTGTGTTGGATGTTTGTGGGATTGTTTTCTCATCGGAACGGCTCTCTTTCTCCCTGATCAGTTCCTCCTTTCCCTGGCAAGGCTCACTCTACTGGGGCGCTTGGTGCCTCCTGGGCCTTCCGTCATCAAGGGTCAGTGACGCAGGTTTGCAAGGCGGCCACCCCATCGTCGGTGCACACTTTTACCTTTCCTACAGTGATCAGACATTATATAGCAACTTTGTAGCAAAGTCATAAGGTGAGAGGCTGTGGTGTCGTGTGATTTTATGTCAGATCAAAATCTGCACACCCACCCACTCACCAGAGTTTACATGATTGTGTCGTCACTGAGCCAACATCTCAGGTCAAGAAGTATATTGACCCTCAGAATTGCTTGAACAAAGGTAGTCCCATCTTTCTGGAGAATGAAAAAAACAGACACAGGCATTGTTGAGGGGAACTAGAAATAATATACCTAAAAGTTTTACACTTCATTATTATTTAGTATGGATACAATTAACATCAAAAAATATGTCAGACCCTAGGTCAGGTGTACCTGCAGTCAAAGTGAAAGCAAACCTATGGGAACAACAAAACTACTAACCAGTTTATGGGAACAACAAAACTACTAACCAGTTTATGGGAACAACAAAACGACTAACCAGCTTATGGGAACAACAAAACTACTAACCAGCTTAACCACTTTACCACCGGAGGATTTTGCTGTCTTACGTCCAGGCCACTTTTTGCGATTCGGCACTGTTCGACTTTAACTGACAATTGCGCGGTCATGCAACGCCATACTCAAACTAAATTTACATCCTTTTTTTCCCACAAACAGAGCTTTCTTTTGGTGGTATTTGATCACCTGTGCGATTTTTACTTTTTGCGCTATAAACAAAAAAAGAGCGTAAATTTTGAAAAAATAACTATTTTTCAAGTTTTTTTTATATGAAATTCCCCCCCAAAAAAATGTAAAAATCAAAATCTTTTTAAATTTTTGGCCAATTTGTTTTCTGCTACATATTTTTGGTAAAAAAAATCGCAATAAGTGTATTTTGATTGGTTTGCGCAAAAGTTATTGCGTTTACTAACTAAGGGAAAAATTTCTGTCATTTTTGGTGTTTTTTTTTTTTTTTAACGAGTAATGGCGGCGATCTGTGATTTTTTTTTTTTTTACAGGACTGCGACATTGCGGCGGACAGATCGGACCCTTGACTGACATTTGACACTTTTAGAGGTTTCAGTGACATTACTACAGTAATCAGTGCTATACATATGCACTGTTACTGTAAAAATGACACTGGCAGGGAAGGGGTTAACTTTATTGGAGATTCAAGGGTTAAATGTGTCCCTAGGGGTGTGCTTCTAACTGTAAAGGGGTGTGGCTTTTCATGTATATAGTAAAAAAACTATCAGCGCAAGACTAAGTGAAATTCAAATGTGTATAAAATGTGCTAGAATAAATCAATATATAAATCCGGCTGCATACACAAATTGTGTCCACACCTCACAACAAAAACATAAAAATCAAAAAATGTGCTGCGCCAGAAGTGCACAAAAATAATAAGTGATTAATGAATCAACAAGTGTTATCAACAAAATATGGTGTCCATCATATGTGCTCTGATGAAACATAAATGTTCATATAAAGTGCTCCAAAGTAATGATTAGTATATCCAGGTGATGACAGGACAGCCTCAATCCCTTGTGAATCAAGCAGGAACCACCAGTGTGTGAACTCCCTCCACCAGTAAGATTGGCCTCTCACCTTGATACCAGACCCAAACGGGCCAGCATGAGCATATCAGGGGATAAACAGACTATCACAGGTAACCTCTCCAGCCTTCACCTCCGGGGGTCGCCAGGACATAAAATAAAGATAAAGCAAAGATCTAGTGCTCTCTGAATGTAAATAATGAGCTTTTATTGAGCATAAAGGGGTAACTCACATTTGTTGGGCACTCAGCCGTGCCTGCTGTTATGGCATTCAGTGTTGGAGAGTAGCACCCGAGTGATCGGCGTCAGGGACGCAGGCTCCGCCTCCCTATACGCGTTACGCCTGGAGCGTGGGCTCCGTTTGGCTTCTTCGGTAGGGGTCATTCATGGCTTTTCATGTAACCACAGAGACATACGATCCTACATAGAAGGATCGTATGATCTCTGCAGTTACACCAGGGAGAATGACAGGCGGCTTTGTTTACATCAGCCGCCTGCCTTTCTCCCTCTGCAGCGGACGATCGCGAGTGACGGTGGACATCGGGTCCGCCGGTCACACGCGCGGACATGTCAGGGAAATGAGCGGGAGCGCGCCTTCGGTGGCGCGCGCTCGCCCCCTATTGGCTCGTGGGCGAGTGACGTATATATACGTCACTTCGCCCAAGAGGGGCTGACCGCCGCAGTAAGTGTACTTGCGGCGGTCGGCAAGTGGTTAAAGAGGAGCTCCAGGCTCCTTCAGAAAAAATTTCAGCAGCTACAAATAGTTTAGCTGCTGACTTTTAATATAAGGACACCTACCTGCCCAGGGATCCCATGATGTCGGCACCCCAAGGCGATTCTTTGGTCGGCTTTGGGTGCAATGTATTCTGTACAATGCATCTGTAGTAAAGGAAATAGGAATTGAAACCTTGCGGTTTTACAACCTGTTTCCTAATGTTCATGTGGGAGTTGCGCTGTGCTTTATGAATGGTTCTGCCGTTCTCTGGGACCTCTGTGCGTCCCAGAAGGCAGAGGAGGGACTGGAAATGTTGTAGCCCAATGATTGGCAATCTTACCCGGAAGTGGGAATGGGTACCTGTCAAAACCAGGCACCCGCTCCCCCCCCCCCCCCCAATAAAGGCCAAATGTGGCAGTGGAGCGCGCAAACTGGAAGAGCTTCCTTTTTTGGGTGGAGCTCTGCTTTAATGGCCTGTGCCAATAGGTTTTGAGCTTGTAAAAATGGCATCAGTTTGACATCAGTTTAAGACACTTCCTGAGATCAATGGGATGTTAGGGAGATTCACCCTCCTTATTTGTCCTATTTACCGATATCACTGAAAGTGAAAGTAACATAAAATCCCAAATTTTGGCTTGACATCAGAACAGTAATAAATGGGGACACTAGTTCTGGTGACACACCAGGGATTCCCTCACTTTGGAGGGATTTCCCTCACTTTCTGTTGGCTATAGGATAGGAAGTTAGGGGAAATCTCCCCATTGGGACACAAATGACAAAAAAGGAAAACTGATGGGTGTTGTAACCCTCCCTTACTCTGTCCAAAATTTAAATAAAAAAAAAAAAAAACTTTAGTTATATGTTAAACCCTGCTGTGGGGGAAATATGTTGGGGCTTTGGCTTTGAGTGGGAGTGAGCAGTGTGCTGTCATTGCAGTAAACCTTGGCTGGAGTTAAATTGTTGCTAAACCTACAACAGTGAAATCAGTCTGTATATGCAGCAAAGCATGCTCGTTATACTCACTGTGAGCATGCTCGTTATACTCACCTAAGAGTTTAATCCTCCACATTATGTAAAAAGGCTATTTGATCCTGTCTTCTCTGATCCTCCCCTTCCTCCACTATCCCCAATTCAGTTTGGTGTGTATTGCTTGAGTGTTTTTTTTTTTTTGCTTGGGAGGGTGCATGTGATCAGCACAGGGCCAATCAGCACTGTCCAGACAGGGTCAGGGATCATGCAGCCTCATAGGACAGTCAAAAGAGAATGAAAACTCTTCCTATAAGCTTTAACCACTTTACCACCGGAGGATTTTGCTGTCTTACGTCTGGACCACTTTTTGCGATTCGGCACGGTTAACTGACAATCGCGCAGTCATGCAACGCCGTACCCAAACGAAATTTACGTCCTTTTTTCCCCACATACAGAGCTTTCTTTTGGTGGTATTTGATCACCTGTGCAATTTTTACTTTTTGCGCTATAAACAAAAAAAGAGCGACAATTTTGAAAAAATAACAATATTTTTCTCATTTTTTTTTATATGAAATTCCCCCCCAAAATGTAAAAATCTAAATTTTTTATCATTTTAGGCCAATTTGTTTTCTGCTACATATTTTTGGTAAAAAAAATTGCAATAAGTGTATTTTGATTGGTTTGCCCAAAAGTTATTGCGTTTACTAACTAAGGGAAAGATTTCTGTCGTTTTTTGTGTTTTTTTTTTTTTTAACGAGTAATGGCGGCGATCTGCGATTTTTTTTTTTTGCGGGACTGCGACATTGCGGCGGACAGATCGGACCCTTGACTGACATTTTTGACACTTTTGGGGTTACCAGTGACAGTACTACAGTAATCAGTGCTATACATATGCACTGTTACTGTAAAAATGACACTGGCAGGAAAGGGGTTCATTTTATTGGAGAGGGAGGGGTTAATGTATGCCTGGTGCTTACTGACATGTGTGGGGGGAGGTGACTGAGTGACACAGGGACAGATCGCAGGTTCAGCTATGCTGAACCCTGCAATCTGACCCTGCCTGTCACTTAGGAGATCTGCCCGCTTTGTTTACACAAGCGGGCGGATCTCTATTCTCGATTCCCCAACGATCGGGGAAGAGCAGCGGCGATCGCTGCTGCTCCTCCCCTGGCCCGACTCCCGCTGTGACTGAATACAGCGGGAGTGAGCCTCCGGCGGTGCGCGCGCGCCGCTGAGAGAGGCGAATGTCTGGCGACGTAGGACTATGTCGCCAGACGTTATCGAACCACTTTGCCGCAGTAGAGCTCTAGTGAGCAGCGGTAAAGTGGTTAACCAGACACGGCTAAAAGTCAGAAGACTGCTATATACTGCTGATGAGAAAAGGTATTTAGCAGTTTGTATTTACTAAAACTATTGCATTCCCATGTTCTGTGTATAGTGGGAGACCAGATATAGTAAATGCAGGCTCCCGGGTTTAGTAACATTTTAAATTTCTTTGGTGTGTGCCCCATTATTTGTATGGTGGACTACAATGGGGCAAAAGTGGACTCCAGGGCTTTGGCACTTTGCTGATTGGACCCTCATATTTACCTTAAGAAAGTAAAACTTCAGCAGGTTGATTAGAGCAGCCTAGAAATCCCAAAATGAAGGGTGTTCACTTTGGGGTCATTCACACCAAGCTGATCAGGTGTAGTGGGGTTTAACTTATGTGCTTTAACATGTGTTATGTCATGGCAGTCCCTTCATTTAAGTAGCCTGCCATGTGCCGCAATTAAGTGAAAATTGGAACTGCACCAGTTTTGGTAACCCAGCCACACACAGTAGTGTATCAGTGTGGGTGGAGGTGTATTGCAACAGATAGGTGTGAATGGGCCCATAGGCAAATGCCTCCCAGAGCTTGCAAGGATCCACCTTCCCTTATTGAAGGACTGCAAAAAATAAAATAAACTGCTCACGCTAATGCTGCACAGACACAGAATACTTTGTTTGGGTTTACATGTGCTCTAAGGGGATAGGTCGGTCAGCCTCTAAGGGGATAGGTCGGTCAGCCTTTCCCCACTTTGTGGTATGGCAGCATTAGATGGCTAAACACATCAGAATAAACCACAACCTTAAATATACTTCCCCTGATAAACATTTTCAAAGTTTGGTTTTTAATCTCTTGAATTTTCTTTTCATTCCCATCTGTAGGAATTTAAGTGTTTGAATCAGTCTCGTTCCCCGTCGATGTCACCGAGTAAACAAGCGTCTGCGACCGACTCTGCTACAATGTTATTGTTTGATGAGTATATCAGTGAAGGCAATCCTTTTGAGATACAATCTTCTATGAAGGAAGATGAAACGGAGGATGTGCTGGCGGCCAATGGGGTAAGATACCGTTTATAGGCAAAGATGCTGATAAAACCAGAAGTCAGTTCTCTAAACAACGCCTAAAGCAGCCTGGTATAGGCTGATGTCTCCCTAATAATAAGCAGAGAGGTGTCTGTGCTCTATAGTGAGGGTCTTTATGTCCTCCAGTTTAAAGGGCACAGAGCAAAACAAGAAAACTGTTGGGAGATTTAGAGGACAAGTAGTGATATGAAAGTAAATGACAGTTTTTCCTGATATATTTTATAACATATTTTTTATACATTTTAAACTAACCACACATGAAATTTATATAGGGATCTATATATAAAGCAGTAAATGTAACGCCCGCAGCTGGTAAATCAATCGCTGAAGTTTCAGAAGCATGCACAAGGAAGCTACACCTGCAGTGAATATTTGGTGAACATCACATTCATTGCTTTATAAATCTACCGCACAGTTTTGCAAATTCACAGCCCAATTATGCACAGCAGAACTTCCTTATTTACAGTATAATACTGTATAGGTATTGACCATTCTATTATATATATGTACATATACTCAATGGCTACTTTATTAGGTGTACCTTGCTTAGTACCAGGTTGGACCCCCTTTTGCCTTCAGAACTGCCTTAAAGTGAATGTAAACCAGCCTTTCTCAACCTTTTCAACACAGAGGAACCCTTGAAATAAATTTCTGGTCTCGGGGGAACCCCTGCTAAAAATTAAAAATCTACAACTCATGACACAGTGTGACAGTCAGTGGGAAGAATGCTTCTTAAGCCTCGTACACACGCAACGATTGTTGGCTGACCGATCGGCCGTCTTTTGTCCAGTGTTGTTGTGTTGGTTGAAATGTGCTCTAGACTGCACACAAATTTTTTTCGGCCAACAACAACCAACTTCAGAAGTGATGTCATGTGCTTGTTAACTTTCCGTGTGTTTTTTCTTCTCTGAGCATGCCCAGTCTTGCTCATCTGATTTTTGTCTGCCGAAATCTGTACTGACTGACGAACAATCGGCCGTTCTGTTGACGGCCAACAAAAATTTTATAGCATGCACACCAGATTTTGTTCGGCCGAAAAGTCGCAGTCGGTTGTCGGAAGCATCATACTAACAAGCCGACAATCGGCCGATCGGACGCTGGCCAAAAATTCACGGCCAACAATCGGTGCGTGTGTACGAGGCTTTACTCTTGTCATCATTGGGAAGAATGCTCCTTACTCTTGTCATCATTACGAAGAATTCCCTCCTTACAGATAGCTAAAAGGAACAATGGTGTCATTGGAAACCTATTTGAGAGGCAGAAATTTTCCATTGCTCAAGGAACCCCTAGCAACCTCAGTAGGTACCCTAGGGTTCCACGGAACCCTGGTTGAGAAACCCTGATGTAAACCCTTACATAACAGCCTCAGATGATAGAGATGAGAAAAATCTCCCTACATAATTTTACATGTATATCTGCTGTCTTCAGCTTTCTATATTCTTTAGAAAGTGCAAATTTTGTTTCCTCATTCAGCAGTGGGAGGGGAGTCTAGGCATACACTGTGTGTGAGCTGATTGGAGGAAAGGCACGCACCTCCCCTCCACATAGGCAGAGGAACTAAGAAACTTGCAGAGCTGTGCTGATAATATCTGTTTCTAAGTCCCTTCCCCGACACAAATTTTCAGCTGCTTTTATGTCCTGTGTCGGAGAACTTTTCAGATGTTATCATGCTGATAACAGAGGAACAGAGCATCAGAAAGACACGGTGTAACGTTAGAAAAGCATACCCCGTGAAAATTGCCTACCCACGTCACTTCCTGTGAGGAACAGCTGAGCAGCGTAGCAGTGCGCATGCTCACAGCCCCGGTGACGTAATTGAACAGCTGAGGAGCTTCCTAGTGCGCATGCACCGAGGGTATGAAATTATCACGGTAGTGTGTGTAACGTTACACCGCATCAGCTGTTGCGGCGGTAACATTAAAACAGCTCGGTTGCAATATGAGTCATCTCCGCTCCTACCCCTGTCACTTCCCTGATCTTGGCTAGTAAATATAAAAGCGGCAGCAGGTGTATGAAATTCAAATGAACGGAGATGTCGGCTCCGTCATTTATCTTTTCATACAACCGCCGGCGCTTTTATATTTACTAGCCAAGATCAGGGACGTTAAAAACCAAAAAGTGCAGCGCTGAAATCAGTATACAATTATATAGCTGAAAAGCTCATATAAAGAAAACAAAAAAGGAGAGGGGATAGTGTCCAAATGAATAGTCCCAATATAAAGTGCAGAGATGTGAATCCACGTGCAAAATAACTTTCTTCCAGTGACACCAGGGAAAAGTGTAGGAAGGGGACACCCTTGTGCTCAGGTATGACAAGCAGCTTACCGAAATTCCGTGGCTGCTCAATTTAATGAGACAGCCTCTCCCAGCTAGTAATAAACCAGTAGGTCAACCGATATCAAGCTCAGGTGCTTCCAAAGACTCCAAAAGCCGAAAGCCGTTTCCGGTGTGTTGTTAAACCGATCACATTAGTATGTGGCACACTTGGAACTTCTCATATACTCCATTGAACGTAAAGCCATATGTAGAAAGAAACAGAGGCCCATAGCGTAATCCCGTAAACCAATAAGTAAATTTTTTAAAAAAACTACTTACAATTTAAAAGACAAAAACAGGCATGTAGTATGTGCCGGTCATGGATCTAACCGCGGCGTCCCGCAAGTCTCCAGATCAGCATATGGCTAAACAGTCGGCTTCGTTGGGGGGCGTGTGGGCGTTTACGTCTGGGATCGCCAACGTTTCGTCATAAGAAAGACTTCTTCTGGATGACGTCATTTCCTAATCGATGTTGCCGTCCCCCCGAATCGATGCAGAATCGCGAAGGGTCGCATCGCGATGCATCGATTCGCCAATTATATTCCGCAGGCCTAGCCTGTAGGCAATACTTTACCCTTTGCTTGTCTTCCACAGTTCCTGTCTGTAATGCCCGCTTGTCATGAAGGGGTTAAAGCTGGATTTAAACCGACTATTCTGTCTGTTATCACTGACAATCTGGACAGTGTGTGTTTTGCAGTTGCCAGTTGTTTCCATGTATTGCAATGCCTGTGCATTGCCAAGCAGTGCCAAATGGGAGGCTGCGTATGTTTTCTCTCCCCTTTTTAAAATATGGATTTAAAAATTGTAGTAAAGTTTCATTTGTAGATCACACAATAGGCTTTGAAGTCAGAAATCCTTGTCACCTCCTTTGTCATCTTCAGAACAGATTTGTAAAGTTCTGCACAGCAGAAGGGAACATTGATAAAGCTTGTCCTATCGATTTTTTTTTTTTTTTCCGTCATTGTTATTATTGTGTTTGATGAATTGTGCATTACTTTTGAGATGAAGGCTCTTCCGCTCCCGCTACAAGGGGCTCAGTGTGTGGCAGTCGTTATCACGGCGATGTCAGCTTCAGTATTTTTACCTGTCTGAATGTAGAGCAAATCTTTTTTTTTTTTTTTTCTTCTGCATCGTTGTAAAAAAAGCAGTTTTCTGCTGTTATTGAAGTAAATTGCAAATTCTAGGCCTGTAAAAGAAACCATTGGAGTGATTTCCTTGTGTTCTCTTTTCACAGTATGAATCTGATGAGCTGGAAAAAAGTGCTTATCAGGAGTACGACAGTGATAGCGACGTTCCGGAGGAGCTGAAGCGGGATTATGTGGATGAGCAGACCGGGGATGCGCCATCGAAGAGGTGAATATTCATATCTAACCAGCTTTTCTAAACTGTATGTTTGGCTTAATACCTGGCTTAGGGATCCTGGACAACAGTACGTACCAATGGAGGAATACATTACTATATTGATTCGCTGATTTAACTGAATCTTACCTGTTAAGCTAAAATCCATGTATTATGCTACATGTCTTTGGTAAAAAAAAAAAACCCAACAAGGGTATATTGATTGGTTTGCGTGAAAATTATAACGTTGATAAACTTTGGTATATATACACATATTGGAATTTGTTTTTTTATACTATTAGTGGCGGTGATCTTATGGGAGAAGGTGACATTATTGGTGGCTATTACCTTGGCCCACAGGTTATCGGAATTGGTGGCAAAATCCTGTCCCAGTCCCTATTTAGTGGCCCATAGAGATAGTGGTTCTTCTTCCCTGTCCATCATTCCTGCCCAAAGTTGTCTCTGACTTCCATTTGAATGAGGACATTGTGTTGCCTTCCTTGTGTCCCAAGCCGGCTCATCCCAAGGAATTTGCCTTGCATACCTTGGATGTGGTGCGTGCGAATCGGGTGTATCTGGCAGCTACTGAGTCTTTTCGGAGGTCAGACTCGCTTTTTGTGGTTACTGACGGACCAAGAAAAGGGCTGGCCTCGTCTTTGGCTACCCTCTCCAGATGGATCAGACAGACTGGGACTCAGGCCCATTCCATTTTAGGTCAGATTCCATCTTTCCCTGTCACAGCGCATTCTACTCCAGCGCTAAGTGCTTCTTGGGCCTTCCATCATCAGGCTTCAATATCACAAGTTTGCAAGGCGGCCACTTGGTCGTCCTTGCACACCTTCACAAAATTCAATAAGGTAGATACTTTGGCATCTGCGGATGCTTCTTTTGGCCGCAAAGTTTTGCAGGCTTCTTTTTAAAAGGGGCTGTACCCTCTTGAGGGGTATCTTTTCTTTAAACCTTTATTTTTCAGATGGGCTCCTGTGACCCGGTTAAGGCTCTTGTGTCCTGGTTAAGGGCTCTTATGTTTCACCTTGGGTTATTTTCCCCACCCCTCATTTTCCTTTCGGCACTGCTTTTGGACGTCCCACTAGTTATGATTTATGGAGCGCTATGCCCGTCGATGAACGAAAGAGAAAAAGGGGATTTTTGTACTTACCAAAAAATCAATTTCTCTGAGCTCAACGGACACAGCCCCCCCCCCCCCCCACCCCTCTATAGAGTTCTGATACTTCTAATACTGCTCGCTACTAAACTGATTACCTAGAGCAGAGAGGGGGGACACATACCAGCTGAGGACTGCCCACGGGCGTAGCCAGGTGTTTTTTGTTCTGCCTAGTCCTATTCCTGGATGAGGCAATATAACTCACTGGTTATGATTCATGGAGCGCTCTGCCTATCGATAAACCAAAGAAATGGGTTTTATGATAAGTACAAAAATCCAATTTCTCTGTCGCTCATTGACAGACGCAGTCCTCTTGATTAATATCAAATTGGGTTATACTGCCCTCTACAGGAGTAGGACACTAGGCAGAAGGAAAATGTTCTGGCCACACCTTAGGGGCAGTCCTAGAGGGTATATCCTCTCTTTCTCTCTGCTACAGGATGTTAGTTTTTTTCTGTCTAGTCAGGCCATCTTGGATGAGATTATAAAGGATCTCACTGGGGGCAAGAGCACTTTTTTGCCACAGACTGCTAAGGGTAAAGGATCTCGTAACAGGCAGTGGTCCTCAGACGCGTGTTGTGGTTAAAGTGCTGGTCGGCAGCCTGAAGGTGCGCCCCCACCCATCTCTGGGGTGGGGGGACGTCTTCACCGGTTTCTGGATCCATGGCTTTCCAGAATCCCGGACAAAGGGGTTCGCGAGGTCATACGGTCGGGATACAAGATCGAGTTTCGATCACTTCTACCGGTGCGATTCTTCCCTTCCAACATTCGACTATCCCCGGATCGCTTAAAAGCTTTGCGGGGGGCAGTAATGGACTTGATGCAACAAGGAGTGGTAGTTCCCGTTCCTTGAGCAGAACGTTTTCAGGGGTTCTATTCGAACCTATTCACAATACCCAGAAAGGAGGGCAAGGTGCGTCCAATTCTGGACTTAAGAGCACTCAATCATTTTGTCCGGGTACAAGAATTCAGGATGGAGTCCATCTGAACAGGGGTGGCCTCCCTGCATCAGGGGGATTTCCTGGCGTCCAGAGACAGCAAGGATGCCTAATTTCAGATCCCCATCTTCGCAAGGGTGTGTCTCCTTACGGAGAAGCTCCGGAAGATTCAGTGAACGATTCAGATGTTGCTGTCTGTCAACTGGCCTTCCCTTCGGACTTGCATGAGGATCCTGGGACTGATGGTGGCCTCCTTAGAGGCAGTACCGTATGCCCAGTCTCATACCCGAATTCTCCAAAAGGAGATTCTTTTCAAATGGAATCGGAATTCCGATTCTCTGGACAATCGGATCCGGTTGAGCGAGCGGACCAGGGAGTCTCTGGTCTTGTGGCTTCGGTCTCTGATGCTCAGCCAGGGGAAGTCATTTCTTCCGATAGAATCCAGGTTACCGATAAATGTATTGGAACTAAGAGCGATCAGACTTTGTCTGATTTACTGGACCGAGCAGCTCCAGGGCAGCCCGGTTCGGATCCAGTCGGACAATGCCACGGCCGTGGCTTATGTCAATCACCAAGGGGGCACCTAGAGTGTCCTGGCAGCCATCGAAGTGGCCAGCATTCTTCGTTGGGCGGAACGGTTTGTTCCGGCTCTCTCCGCGGTATTCACTCCGGGGGTGGAAAATCGGCAGGCAGATTATCTCAGCCGTCAGATTCTGGATCAAGGGGAATGGCCTCTTCATCCAGAGGTATTTCACCAGCTGTGCCTTCATTGGGGCACCCCGGAGGTGGATCTGTTGGCAGCTCGGCTCAACAGGAAGGTGCGGAGGTTTGTAGCCCGCTCCCGAGATCCTCGAGCGGACGCAGCAGACGCGCTGGTCGCCTCGTGGGGACAGTATCAGCTACTGTATGTCTTCCCTCCTCTCAAGTTGCTGCCGAAACTTCTTCGCAGGATAGAGGTGGAGAGAATTCCAGTTATCCTGGTAGCTCCGGACTGGCCTCGTCGACCCGGTTTGGAGACATCCTTGGGTACGCCGACTTGGTCAGGCTGGTCGCGGACGCTCCTTGGAGACTTCCTCTCAGGGAGGATCTGCGGTCTCAGGGACCGATCCATCCTGCTTTACAATCGCTGGCTTTAACAGCCTGTCTATTGAGACTCAGGTGCTGAAGGACAAAGGATTGTCAACTTCAGTTATTCCTACTTTAATTAAAGCAAGGAAAGCGACTTCCAGAAAAGTCTATCATCGCACATGGAAGTCTTATATTGCGTGGTGTGAATCCCTTGGATTTCCTCCACGTGCCTATTCGGTGACCCGAATCTCGGCTTTTCTGCAACAGGGGGTTGAGCAGAAGCTGGCCTTGAGTACTGTCAAGGGTCAGGTTTCAGCGTTAGCTATTTTCTTTCAGAAACCTTTGGCTACCCATTCCTTGGTGGGGAATTTCATCCAGGGGGTGCGGCACCTGGCTCCGTTAGTGCGCGCGCCCTTACCGCCCTGGGATCTTAATTTGGTGTTGTCGGTTCTTCAGAAACCTCCCTTTGAAAATATCAGGGAGATTCCCTTGCTTACGTTATCCCAGAAGGTGGCCTTCTTGGTAGCCATTACTTCTGCACGCAGGGTGTCAGAACTGGCCGCATTATCCTGTCGTTCCCCATATCTGGTGGTTCATAGGGATAAGGTGGTTCTTCGTCCGAATCCATCCTTCCTTCCTAAGGTGGTTTCAGAGTTTCATCTGAATGAAGATATTGTGCTACCTTCCTTGTGTCCTAAGCCCAGTCATCCTCGGGAGTTTGCGTTACATTCCTTGGATGTGGTTCGGGCAATCAGGGTATACTTGAAAACTACGGACTCGTTTCGTAAAACGGATTCACTTTTTGTGATCACGGATGGCCCCAAAAAGGGGTTGCCTGCATCTGCCGCGACTATCTCCAGATGGATCAGACAGACGGTGGTACAGGCTTATTAGATCAAGGGTCGGAATCCTCCGTTCCCTGTTAAGGCGCACTCCACTCGGGCGCTTAGTGCATCCTGGACCTTCCGCCATCAGGCGTCAGTGGTCCAGGTTTGCAAGGCGGCTACCTGGTTGTCGGTTCATACCTTTACAAAATTTTATAAAGTTGATGTGTTGGCATCGGCGGATGCCTCTTTTGGCCGCAAGGTTTTGCAGGCCGCAATTTGAGGAGACCGTTGGTCTACCTCGAGGGTTTTTTTCTGTTGGGTTTTCAGTTGAGTCTCATCCTTTGGTTTGATGAGCCTTTAAGACTTCTACTCGGCACCGGTTGGGCCTTCTGGATTTAAATTTTGATTTCTGTTATCCCACCCCTCATTTGTGGCACTGCTTTGGGACGTCCCAATTTGATATTAATCAAGAGGACTGCGTCTGTCAATGAGCGACAGAGAAAAATGGATTTTTGTAAAATCTTACCGTAAAATCCTTTTCTCTTAAGCTCACTGACAGACGCAGTACCCGCCCCTCTACTTTTGAGTTGGGTTGGGTTAAATTCTCTGACACTGCTTTGTGACATAACTAACATCCTGTAGCAGAGAGAGAGAGGATATACCCTCTGGGACTGCCCCTGAGGTGTGGCCAGAACGTTTTCCTTCTGCCTAGTGTCCTACTCCTGTAGAGGGCAGTATAACCCAATTTGATATTAATCAAGAGGACTGCGTCTGTCAATGAGCTTAAGAGAAAAGGATTTTACGGTAAGATTTTACAAAAATCCATTTTTTTTTTTTTTTTTTGGGAGGGGGTATTTCTTGGAGGTCCAAGCTCTTTAAACCTTTTGCTATCAGTGCTGTTTTTTGCATTTTTGCAAATGTTTAATTAAAAAGAAAAAAAAAAAAAACATTTTAAGTCTGAAGATACTTAAACCATTAGGGTCCTTTCACACGGACTCTGTGCTGCTCAGCGGGGATCGATCTGCTGATCCCCGCTGAGCCAGCGGATGACAGCTCCGTCTCCGCTCACTGTGCGGAGAGGGAGGTGTCAGATCTCCGCTGTTCTCTATGGGGAAATCGGATGAGAACGGACCGCCTGTCCGTTCTCATCCCATCCCATCCCCTGGACAGGTGGAAAATAGGGTTTCCATCTGTCCGGATTTCACGGACAGGATCTGAATCGGATAGCAGCGGGTGTCAGCGGAGATGTCTCCGCTGACATCCGCTGCCCCATAGGGATGCATGGAGGATCCGATCAAGTCCGCTTAAAAAACTGACCGATGGATCTGATCGAATCGTTCGTGTGAAAGATTTACTGCTACAGGGCGACTCTCCTGTGCAGAATCACGTGTGTGTGTGTGTGTGTGTGTGTGTGTGTGTATATATGTGTGTGTGTGTGTGTGTGTGTGTGTGTGTGTGTGTGTATATATATATATATTAGTAAAACCTTGGATTGCAAGCATAATTTGTTCCGGAAACATGCTTATAATCCAAAGAACTCGTATATCACAGCGAATTTCCCCATAAGAAATAATGGAAACTCAGATGATTCGTTCCACAACCATTTATTCATAAGTCCTTCAGTTTATAGTCCATATAAAAAGTTTATAGCAATGTGACAGGTTGTGTAACCATAAAATGTCCATCCACAAATGGCGCCTCCACAAGGTGATGAGATGCAAAATCCAGCAGGAGCTACAAAGTATAAAAGAGAAGAGAAGCGCCTCTAATTTTTCAGACGGCGGTAGAACTCCGTTTCTTCTATAACCCCTCCATCGGAGTTCCTACCATTCTTACCAACATCTACAAATATAAATTCGTAATTGGCATTCACAACAGCAAGAAGGATAATGCTGAAAAACCCTTTATAATTATAGTAGAACGATCCGGACTGTGCAGGGGGTGCAATCCTGATATGTTTTCCATCAATTGCTCCGCCACAATTTGGGAAATTCCACTTTTCGGAAAATTCGGTTGCAATTTTCATCCAATCCTCTGAATTTCCTGGAATCTAGGTATCAATGAACATAAATAGATGTATTATATTGCTAGACAATTAATGGATTTTATAATCAACTAGACATTCATATTTATCATCCTACATATGAAATGAACTAGATAATAAGTAGCAAACAGGTATAGCATGGAGAATAGATGAGAAATTAATACAGGAGATATGTAGAGGGTTTGAAAGTAGGTTAATATCATAAATGTGTATTACCTTTATGTAATCCTTTTGCAGGACCCTGATGATTGCACTGCAGGTTTCAGGAATAATCCTTCCTAGTGATTGGGAGGATATACCGGTACTGTATTTGAGGTCCTGTAGGCTTCTTCCAGTGGCTAGGAACCTCAGAGTGGCAATAAGTCTCTGCTCAGCAGTGATGGAGTCCCTCATAACTGTGTCTTGTTTCCTGATATGGGGATCAATCACAGATAATACATTTTGGAAACAAGCATCAGACATTCTGAGGTAGTTCCTGTAGTCATCGGGATTGTTCTCCTTTAGCTCTCTTATCAATTCAATATGAGAATATTGATCCCGGTTCTGCAGCCATTTCTTTGTCCAAATTCTTTGCTTCCTTGTGCTCTTTTTTTGGTGTTTATGGATGGCTAAAACACCAAGTGCAGTGATGTAAATTTTTTTATTCTGGGCCTCATCCATATTCAATGTCGCCCGTTCATGAACACGAACACTACCCGACGAACGCACGTGTGTAATATAGAGATATATATGTATATATACACACGGCTATATTAAATGATGTGTTTTAACGTTGGTCCCACGCTCGTTCGTGCTAGGCAGTCGTTGGTGCTAGGAGGAAGTGCGTGGCTCTTGGTGCTAGGAGGAAGTGCGTGGCTCTAAAAAGGTCTCACGCACATTACATCACTTCCGCTTAAACGTGAAACGTGAGGATTACGTATCTAATCGATTGGTCTGTAACGTTTTTTTTGGATCGTTGATGTTGGCAACGTTTTCGACCGACAAATACTTTTTCAAAAGTCGGTGGTCGAATGATCGGGCGATATTCTAATCGTGTATTCACACCATAAGTGTAGCAATATGGTTACATTTAACACCAAAAATGAAGGTACAACATTTGGCAACTCACATGGTTGACGAATAAAACCGGCACATCTAAGAATGCAGGCATCCGGGCTAAAACTGTCCACATAGACCGTCCTCCGCACCGCCGGTTCTCACCGCTGTCAGTCTGCAATCGTGACCGGGAAGACTACTCTACAGTAGAGTGATCTGAAAGGGAGTCTTGAAGCGCTCATAGAACGCAATGTGGTGGAAGTGTGGAAGGGATGACGTGCGATTTTCTATGTGGACAGCTTTACCCCGGATGCCTGCATACTTAGATGTGCATGTTTTTTCATCTAACATGTGAGTTGCTAAATGTTGTACCTTCATTAAATGTAACCATATTGCTACACTTAGAGGCCCCTCTCTTCTCTTTTATACTCAGTTGTGACGTGACACTACTTGTAAATGAAGACATTGCTTGTTGTTTATCAAGTCAAAATTTATTAAAAAAATGTGCTTGCCCTGCGAAACACTCTCAGACCAAGTACGCCCAATCCAAGGTTTTACTGTATGTGTGTGTGTTTTTTATATATACACACACACACACACACACACACACACACACACTATCTCACAAAAGTGAGTACACCCCTCACATTTTTGTAAAAATTTTATTACATCTTTTCAAGTGACAACACTGAAGAAATGACACTTTGCTAAGGTCTGGTCCAAAAGTCCAGCTCGAATCTTGATAACGTTGTCCAAATATGGTCACGGGGCCATAGAAGGTCAATGATGTCACCAGCATTCTCTCTCTGAAATGACACTTTGCTACAATGTAAAGTAGTAAGTGTACAGCTTGTATAACAGTGTCAATTTGCTGTCCCCTCAAAATAACTCAACACACAGCCATTAATGTCTAAACTGCTGGCAACAAAAGTGAGTACACCCCTAAGTGACAACAAAGAGAGAGCCGCTCAGGTGTTAGTTCAAAGGGTGGTGCTGGTCAGATCCGCCGTCCAAGCTATGAAGAATCCAAAAAAGTAGACCGCACTCGGGAAAGTAAGATGAAAACAATCAAAACTCCTTTATTCTTCTTCGGTGTAGCAGACAGACAGTACAATGCACATAACAGACGTGCCCGGTTAACGCGTTTCACGAATTAAATCGCTTACTCATAACCATACACTGTGGAGCTGTGGAAGCCGACGTACATTTGTAGGTAAACCAAGGAAAAGGGAGGTGACCGAAGAATGTAATTACTTGCACCTAGAATTAATTAATTGATGAGAAACAGATGTAAGTTCAGCAAGTCCACAGTCCCACGGTGAAAGGCAGATAGATACAAAACTCCTTCACCCAGTGGGGGAATGGAGGTATACATACAAACGATATAAAACCATATTGATGAAAAATACAAAAAAATACAATAAAATATACATATATGAAATATAAAACAATGGCTGAAAAATCAGGAACCAAAAAATGAATAAAAAACTATTTTTCTTTATCATCAAATGTTTTTGAATGCTTCAAACCCCGGTGGCGTAGACATGATAGAAAAAACACACAGTGTATGTGAAAAATGGTCGTTCAGTGTGTGGAGAGAATCTTTAAAATGTGGATCGTAACTATGTGAAAAAATCGTGCGTAAAAAAGATATAAATTGGAATAACATACCAAATATATTTACTGATATTGATCCCAAAAAAGGTTAAAATAAAAAATATAAAAATGTGTAAAAAAAAGTAAAAATAAAAAATGCTGGTGAAAAAAGAGGGAAAAGAAACCACAATATTGACAATGGTAGAATGCACTAAAACCACATGAATGAAATGAAGTAGTGATGGTGAAAAGTGTGGAGAAAAAATATGAAGAAAAAATGAAGAAAAAATGAAAAAATGAAAAAATGAACTCATGAATTCATGAATATAGAAAATAATTGTAATGGTAAACAATCATGAGTGATAGGTACAATAGAAATGTGAATTGACATATTAATGAGGACGACTCGTATGAAAAATATATATAAGGTGTAAAACATAAATAGTCACGCTTACCAGGGGATGAATACCGAAAAAAAGTTTATAGGTTCCCAATTTTTGCAGATGTATCTAAACTGACACCAAAATCGCCATGTATAAACTCACTAATTAGAAGTAATTAATTGAAAATACATAATTCAGAGAATACACTCGAAAATAGAGAAACATATATGCAAAATATAGAAAAACCCTTTCATGAAAGTCATTCTATGAAAGTATAATCCGCTTGTTTGAGTGTATCAGTGAATAATGGAACATATAAATATGGTGAAGATCCAGTAAACATCGATATGGCATGGAGGATCACCATATATAGAAAATATAATAATGTATAAACTGGAATGGCGGCATGGTGTCAAAGAAAAGGAAGACCCCCTCTTCCAAAGGTGACTTTGTTATTCGAAAATTCATGAATGAATGTAGACATTATAACTAGTAACCATGATTGGCAATTTAGACAGCTTATTGGCCTTAAATGAATGCAAATTAATTGCAACAAAAAATTGACAATAGAAATAAAGATAAAGTGACTGGTGCATACAATGTGTCAAAAAAAGGGAGGAGGAGCTCGGAGAAACTCGGAACGAACTCGAACGGAGCCTCGAAACAGGGGAATAATCATGGCTTGGCATGGGACTTAAAAAGTCTGAAAAAGGAGACCATTTTGTTGAGAGAAAAAAGGAAGTAAAATAAAAATAAAAAGAAAAAAGAGAAAAAAGGGGGGGAACTCTCGAAGCCATATGGAGCTATGTGACCAAATCCTACAAACCATATTAGATGGCAATCAAAAAACAGAAGCAAATGACTCCTGACATATAGCCATGAATAGCTGCGGAATCCATGGCTAAAAGCCAAAAGGAATTTTTTGTTGGAAAATAAATAAAAATAAAAATAAAAATAAAAAACCGAAAAAAATTTTTCTTTTAATTAAAAATTTCAAAAAATCAAAAAATCAGAAAAACCAGAAATAAATGTATATATATGAAAAAAGAAGAAAAGGGGAGAGGGAGACTTACTCATAAAAATGAGTAACGTCCCACTCGAAGTTTAATCCCTGTGGAATGCGAGTTTGAAGCCTAAAAATCCAAGAGACCTCCTTTTTACATAATATACGAAAAATGTCCCCGCCTCTAATAGGTTTAATGATGCGCTCTATGACCTGAACCTGTACTAGGGACAAGTCGCCTCCATGGTTATGATTAAAGTGGCGTGCCACATTGGTTGATTTAGATAGTCTGATGTCACTTAGATGTTCCCTAAACCTATCTTTAAGTCTGCGAGTGGTTCTACCCACATATTGTATCAAACAAGCCTTGCAGGTTATAAGATATATGACATATTCTGAATTACAGTTGAAAAACTTTTCTAGATGAAAAGTCCTTTCGCTCACCGAAGACTTAAAGATGTTTCCATGGAGAATATAAGGGCAAGTGACACAGTCGGTCATACCACATTTGTAGTTACCTCTACAGTGTAGCCAAGTAGGGGATTGTTTAGGTTTTTTAGAAAGATAAAGGCTGGGTGATAAGACATTGCCCAAAGTGACAGCTCTTTTGGCAACTATATTAACTCCCTCGTTTAGAATATTGGCACATATGTCATCAGTATTTAGAAGCGGTAAATGTTTCTGAATAATTGTTTTGACTTTGTAAAATTCTAAACTATATGGGAGAGACAACGTAATGGAGGGCATAGGTTTAGAATTTTTTGTGTGGGTAAATGAAGAGCGGTGCTGTTTATGTTTATTACTGGCTTTGGATTTCTGATTAGCAAGTTTGTTCGGAGTATTATTTATGTTGGAACATGGTTGTTTGTTTAGGAGATCAGTTCGATCTCTATTTAGAGCCATAACATATGCTCTGTTAATCATCCATTGCGGATATCCTCTAGCGAGGAATCTAGATCGTAAAGAAAGTGATTCTTTTTTAAAATCCGCAATGTTCTTGCATATTCGGCGCAATCTCAAGAACTGCCCAACCGGTATGCCTTTCAGTGTATGCATTGGGTGGCTAGATTTTGCATGTAACAGGCTGTTGCCTGACAATGGTTTCCTATACAGATTAGAAACAACTCTGTCACCCGAATGGCTCAAGGAAACATCTAAAAATTCGATTTTATCTGGGCTCCTGTGTCCCGTGAATTTTAGATTAACCGAATTGTCATTGAGGTACTTCAGAAATGCATTTAATTCAACATCATGATGGCAGACAAAGATCAGATCGTCAATGTATCTAAAGAACAGAGCAATCTGATCTCTGAAGGGATTTCCACCTCCAAAGATGTGGGGTCTCTCCCACCAACCCATGTACAGGTTGGCGAGAGAGGGGGAGAACTTGGCTCCCATCGCTGCCCCACATCTTTGGAGGTAGAAATCCCCGTCAAAAGTAAAATAATTGTGTGTTAACACAAATTGAAGAACTTCAAGGATATACAGTTGTTGATCAGCAGGTAGGTTGGTATTATGTAACAACGTGGTTTTTATAGCTAGTAGAGCCAGATCATGGGGTATTGAGGAATAGAGGCTGGTGACATCACAGGTGATCCATACATAGTGCTCCTTCCAGACAAAATTATCCATGATATTTAATAGATGTGTGGTATCTTTCAGGAAACCTGGAAGGCTATGTACTAGACCTTGTAGTTGCCCATCCAACCACTCCCCAAGTTTCTCACAAAGGGACCCAATACCTGAGACGATAGGTCTTCCCAAAATAGGGTCTAAACCTTTGTGGACCTTGGGGAGATGGTGGAATATGGGTGTGACAGGGGAAATAGGGACTAATTTTTCAGTGTCTTTGGTAGAGAAAACCCCCAGAGATGCCCCCTTATTGATCAAGATCATGAGTTGTTTTTTGAAAATATTGGTGGGGTCATTTTTGAGGGATTGATAGGTACATGTATCCCCTAACTGCCTGAGGGCCTCTTTTTTATAAATATCGCTATCTAGCACCACAATTGCCCCCCCTTTATCGGCATTTCTGATGACAATAGATGTATCATCTTTTAAAGATTTCAATGACACTCTCTCTTGTCTAGTGAGGTTATCTTGAAATGTGGTCACTACAGGGGGGACTGTGGATGCTAATGAAAATAGATCTTTTTCTACCAATTTCTGAAAAAGGTCCATACTAGAGGATCTAGATTGTATGGGATAGAAGTTGGAAGAGGAAGTGATGGTAATATTCCTCATTCCATCTTGGCCATATTCTTGTATAAAATCATGATTTTCCCTTGCCAAGTCCTCCAACTCAGTGATGGCACAAACTTCACGAAATGTGGATACAGTACCATATGAGTCATTCAAGTGGTTGATGTCAACCAATTCATCGTTGCTGGAGGAAGGCTCATCTTGATTGAAGAAATGTCTCTTTAAAGTTAAATTGCGGATGAACTTATTTATGTTGAGAACAGTTTCAAATGGATCAAAATGAGCGTGCGGGCAAAAGTTTAAGCCTTTAGATAAAAGGCTGATGTCATCTGCGGTGAGTGGCCTTTTTGATAGATTGATAACATTCGATGTATGTAGATAAGGATCTAAAGACGTATTTTTTGTTGTTACTTCCGATGAGATCTGAGTCGGTGTTGGCCATCTGAATGACCCGCGGTGTCTCCTTCCTCCCCGTCTGGTAGCCTTTTTCCTTTTCTCCTGGTGAATCTCCTGTTTTTCTTGGGGGCCTCGTTTTTTGATGCCGATTGTACATGAGTGTTATTCCCTGATCGTGGTGTTTGTGGATACTCTAAAGATGTATCCGATGTAAGGGGTAGAGATGTATCTGTCGCACCCGTCTCTGGGTCAGAGAAGCTAACTCGTTTTTTGGGATGTTGTCGATGCCAATTGTTGGCTTTTTTCCATGTGTAGACGTTTTTAGTCTCATAGTCAATCTGATCCCGGAGCAGCTTGTCCTGTTTGCCTTTAATGGTATCTGTTTCTATTTTGTCAATTTTCTCATTTAAGTGTTGGTCAAATTCAATGAAGGAGGGCGTTTCTTTGAATGGAAGTAAATCCGTTTGTAGTTTAGAAATGTCCTCATGTAGTTTGTCTAATTCAAGGGATTTGGAACTGACAATAAGTTTCATTAAATCAAAAGAACATCTTGAAAGCGTGTCAGTCCATTGTTGCTTAAGGTCTTCATTATATAAATCAAAGGTTGGAAATTTTTTGATTCGGAGACCCCTGGGAATTCGTGCAACATCGATGTATTCGTTTAAGGTGGTCTTTTCCCAGTATGCCCTCACTTCCTTTACCATCAATTTTTCTAATTTATGGAAAATAGTTTTGACCGAACATGAAGTATCCTCCTTAGTATTTTTTAAAGTGGCTTGTGCATCATGTCTGAGAGGATTATTGTTCAGCTGTCTAAGCGTCCGGCTGAGAGGGGGTAATTCCATGTCTGTTATAAAGTGCAATCTGTCTGTACTGTATACAAGTCCATATAATGTGAAGAATATACAGGAGAAGTTCAAAATAAAAGAACTCACCGGGCTGGCTGTATTTCACGGAGACAATTGACAACAAAGAGAGAGCCGCTCAGGTGTTAGTTCAAAGGGTGGTGCTGGTCAGATCCGCCGTCCAAGCTATGAAGAATCCAAAAAAGTAGACCGCACTCGGGAAAGTAAGATGAAAACAATCAAAACTCCTTTATTCTTCTTCGGTGTAGCAGACAGACAGTACAATGCACATAACAGACGTGCCCGGTTAACGCGTTTCACGAATTAAATCGCTTACTCATAACCATACACTGTGGAGCTGTGGAAGCCGACGTACATTTGTAGGTAAACCAAGGAAAAGGGAGGTGACCGAAGAATGTAATTACTTGCACCTAGAATTAATTAATTGATGAGAAACAGATGTAAGTTCAGCAAGTCCACAGTCCCACGGTGAAAGGCAGATAGATACAAAACTCCTTCACCCAATGTTTCTCTATTTTCGAGTGTATTCTCTGAATTATGTATTTTCAATTAATTACTTCTAATTAGTGAGTTTATACATGGCGATTTTGGTGTCAGTTTAGATACATCTGCAAAAATTGGGAACCTATAAACTTTTTTTCGGTATTCATCCCCTGGTAAGCGTGACTATTTATGTTTTACACCTTATATATATTTTTCATACGAGTCGTCCTCATTAATATGTCAATTCACATTTCTATTGTACCTATCACTCATGATTGTTTACCATTACAATTATTTTCTATATTCATGAATTCATGAGTTCATTTTTTCATTTTTTCATTTTTTCTTCATTTTTTCTTCATATTTTTTCTCCACACTTTTCACCATCACTACTTCATTTCATTCATGTGGTTTTAGTGCATTCTACCATTGTCAATATTGTGGTTTCTTTTCCCTCTTTTTTCACCAGCATTTTTTATTTTTACTTTTTTTTACACATTTTTATATTTTTTATTTTAACCTTTTTTGGGATCAATATCAGTAAATATATTTGGTATGTTATTCCAATTTATATCTTTTTTACGCACGATTTTTTCACATAGTTACGATCCACATTTTAAAGATTCTCTCCACACACTGAACGACCATTTTTCACATACACTGTGTGTTTTTTCTATCATGTCTACGCCACCGGGGTTTGAAGCATTCAAAAACATTTGATGATAAAGAAAAATAGTTTTTTATTCATTTTTTGGTTCCTGATTTTTCAGCCATTGTTTTATATTTCATATATGTATATTTTATTGTATTTTTTTGTATTTTTCATCAATATGGTTTTATATCGTTTGTATGTATACCTCCATTCCCCCACTGGGTGAAGGAGTTTTGTATCTATCTGCCTTTCACCGTGGGACTGTGGACTTGCTGAACTTACATCTGTTTCTCATCAATTAATTAATTCTAGGTGCAAGTAATTACATTCTTCGGTCACCTCCCTTTTCCTTGGTTTACCTACAAATGTACGTCGGCTTCCACAGCTCCACAGTGTATGGTTATGAGTAAGCGATTTAATTCGTGAAACGCGTTAACCGGGCACGTCTGTTATGTGCATTGTACTGTCTGTCTGCTACACCGAAGAAGAATAAAGGAGTTTTGATTGTTTTCATCTTACTTTCCCGAGTGCGGTCTACTTTTTTGGATTCTTCTTTACACCCCTAAGTGAACATTGTCCAAATTGGGCCCAATTAGCCATTTTTCCTCCCCGGTGTCATGTGATTCGTTAGTGTTAGAAGGTCTCAGGTGTGAATGGGGAGCAGGTGTGTTAAAATTGATGTTATCGCTCTCACTCTCCCATACTGGCTGGTCACTGGAAGTTCAACATGGGACCCTCATGGCAAAGAACTCTCTGAGGATCTGAAAAAAAAATCGTTGCTCTACATAAAGATGGCCTAGGCTATAAGAAAATTGCTAAGACCCTGAAACTGAGCTGCAGCACGGTGGCCAAGACCATACAGTGGTTTACCAGGACAGGTTCCACTCAGAACTGGCCTCGCCATGGTCGACCAAAGAAGTTGAGTGCACATGCTCAGCGTCATAGCCAGAGGTTGTCTTTGGGAAATAGACGTATGAGTGCTTCCAGCATTGCTGCAGAGGTTGAAGGGGGGGTCAACCTATTAGTGTCCAAACCATATGCTGCACACTGAATCAAATTGGTCTGCATGGCTGTCGTCCCAGAGGGAAGCCTCTTCTAAAGATGATGCACAAGAAAGCCCACAAACAGTTTGCTGAAGACAAGCAGACTAAGGACATGGATTACTGGAACCATGTTCTGTGGTCTGATGAGACCAAGATAAACTTATTTGGTTCAGATGGTGTCAAGCGTGTGTGATGGCAACCAGGTGAGGAGTACAAAAACAAGTGTGTGTCTCCTACAGTCAAGCATGGTGGTGGGAGTGTCATGGTCTGGGGCTGCATGAATTCTGCTGGCACTGGGGAGCTACAGTTCATTGAGGGAACCATGAATGCCAACATGTACTGTGACACACTGAAGAAGTACATGATCCTCTCCCTTCAGAGACTGGACCACAGGGCAGTATTCCAACATAACGACCCCAAACATACCTCCAAGACCACCACTGCTTTGCTAAAGGTACAGGTGATGGACTGGCCTAGCATGTCTCCAGACCTAAACCCTATTGAGCATCAGTGGGGCATCCTCAAACGGAACGTGGAGGAGCGCAAGGTCTCTAACATCCACCAGCTCCGTGATGTCATCATGGAGGAGTGGAAGAGGACTCCAGTGGTAACCTGTGAAGCTCTGGTGAACTCCATGCCCAAGAGGGTTAAGGCAGTGCTGGACAATAATGGTGGCCACACAAAATATTGACACTTTGGGCCCAATTTGGACATGTCCACTTAGGGGTGTACTCACTCTAGTTGCCAGCAGTTTAGACATTATTGGTCGTGTGTTGTTGTTCTGAGAGGACAGCAAATTTACGCTGTTATACAAGCTGTACACTCACTACTTTACATTGTAGCAAAGTGTCATTTCTTCAGTGTTGTCAAATGAAAAGATATAATAAAATATTTACAAAAATGTGTACTCTTGTGAGACACTGTGTGTGTTTGTTTCTGCACTTCTGTCTGCGGGGGGCGTGCCACAGACGGGCTGCTTCTGCTGTGATTATTCACAGCAGAAGCCGATTGGCTGGTACCGGGCACTGGATGTCCGCCGGCACTCGCCGATCCTCGGTAAAACACACAGAACAGAGATCTACTGATGTAAACAAGGCAGGTCTCTGTTCTGACGGGGAAGAGATGGATTTTGTGTAACAAAAAAAGCTGTCCACTGCCCCAACCTATAACCGGCCTTCACAGCAAGAAGCACATGAAAGGGAAACGCATGCAAAGAAAATTTCCAGCTCAACATACCGACCAGCCTGCAACCAATGTCCTGATCCTGTCTGACAGTTTTCATAAAAATCAGGGGTTTAGTTTGCACACATTTGGAAATACATGTGTAAGCTGCAGAGCTGCTCCAAGGCATCCCTTTATTATCTGCAGTCCTAACACTTGTAAATTTATGAGAGCCTCCATGGTAGAAGCACATGCATTATAATGGATAGGCAGAGGCAGGTGAGCCTGGAGAGTGCCCACCCCTCCTTAAAGGCACAGGGGTGCACTGGACACCCAGCACTTAGCACCATGGCAGCAAAGGTGTCCAGTGTGTCCCCTCACCAGTATTACATCTGTAACGAACAACTGGCCAGTATAAATCCCATAGTTTGTAGACGCTATACCTTTTGTGCAAACCAATCAATATACACTACCGTTAAAAATTTTGGGGTCACTTAGAAATGTCACTATTTTTGAGAGAAAAGCACTGTTTTTTTCAATGAAGATAACATTAAATGAATCAGAAATAGTCTAGACATTGTTGGAATTGGAATATCTGCATAGGTGTACAGAGGCCATTTCCAGCAACTATCACTCCTGTATTCTAATGGTACATTGTGTTAACTAATAATGTTAAAAGGCTAATTGATGATTACAAATCCCTTGTGCATTTATGTTAGCACAGCTGAAAACTGTTGTGCTGATTAGAGAAGCTATAAAACTAGCCTCCCTTTGAGCTAGTTGAGTATCTGTAGCATCAGCATTTGTGCAACGGCCCCACCCCCTTTTTCTCCTCAGACACGAAGCCACGGGCCTGCTCCCTTGCCCTCTTCATTGGCTGACTGACTTTGACGGCAGCGGGAGCTAATGACGCCATGCTACCGCATCAGCCAATGAGGAGGGAAGTCCCAGGCAGCCAAGAGACACTCCTGCAACATTGCTGGATCTAGATGGAGCTCAGGTAAGTATTGGGGGTGCTGGGGCGGCTGCTACACACAGAAGGCTTTTTATCCTAATGCATAGAATGTATTAAGATAAAAAAACCTTGTGCCTTTACAATCACATTACCTTAGCCGCAGACATAAGCGGGTGGGTGGGTGGATGCATATGTCTACATAAAGTGACCAACCTCAGGGCAAGCAAGTGGCAAGCATTCCACAAAGTCCAGTGTTCCCATTTCCCCCACTTTGCTATATCCGTGTCACTCACTCCATATTATACTGCCTGATGATGCAATCTTTGGAGTGATCACGTGACAGTCAGCTCTTCTGTCTGCCATCCCCGTTCTATGAATAATTGCACACAAGTAGGGGATAATTTGCTTTAGATTTTTTTCTTTCAATATCCGGAAATCCAAGAGATCAGCACTCCATACTAATTCTGATCTTTTACTTTTTTCTCTTTGCGTATTAATGAAGTGTTTCGAGAGAGACCCTGCGCAGTAGGAAGCGATCCGATTACAGCCTAAACAAGATGAATGCGCCCATCCTTACCAACACAACGCTCAATGTAATAAGGCTTGTTGGTAAGTAGAAGTCTGTTGCTGATTAATTACCTTGTACAAGCTTCCCTTTTAATTTATACCACACGTCTCGGAGACGTCTGCACAGAGAAATGACAAGCAGGTAATGTAAACACAGTCTGTCTTTTTCATAATTAAATTCTGAAATTGGAATTACTGTCTTACTTTGTTACAGTTATTAGAACAAGCAGAGCAGTCATTGGGGGAGGGCTGCAGCTGTCTTTATAAGGAAAGCGTGTTGCCATTTGTCTGTGCAATTAATTAGTCATTTCATTTATTTGTTTTATTAGAGGCATTTCATTAAGTATCTGCCATAAAAGCTGAATACGATGCACAAAAACTTTAATTTAGGCCTGGTTCACGCCTGTGCATTTTTTAGTGCATTTTCAGTTTTACAGAAACACACTACAGTCCATTTAACATGGTTTCCTGTGGCTCACGTTCACATCTGTGCATTTTATGGAAAGGGCCAGGGACTTTTTTTTTTTTTGGTTCCATAGACTTCAACGGATCAAAAACCTGTATTGAAAAACGCAAAATGCACCTGGATTATGCAAACTGAAACCTGTATAGGTGTGAACCAGGCCTTAAATATATTCTTATAGCCACAAAGAATATAAATCTACTTTGTTTTCTCCAAATGACTTTATAAACCCAGATAAAAGTAGCACTGACATTATCGCTGTGCTGTACATACCCTGTGCAGAGAGCAGAGCTGTGGGAGGGACCTAACCGCTCCCACACACTACGGCTGCCTGCAGAAAACTACAGGAGGGGGTGGAGACAAGACCAGTCACCCTGCACCAGCAGAGTGCAGCAGTGACTGGTTTTTAGTACAGGAAGATCCTGCACAGAGGTGACATTTTATGCTGGATTATGGCACAGATGTGATTATTATTCACAAAACCCAACAGTATTCAACTAAGAATACAGATGGCTCATGTAGTTAGACAATGTTTTCTTTTCACAGAGATCAGCTTTAACCACTTGACCTCTGGAAGATTTGCCCCCTCATGACCAGGCCATTTTTTGCTATACGGCACTGTTATTTTAAATGACAATTGCACGGTCAAGCAACGCTGTACATAAATTACATTTGTCTTTTTTTTTTTTTTTTTCCCCCCAAAGGTGTTGACCTTGCTTTGTGCACTAATTCAAATCATTTGGTGGAGGGGGGATTATGATGTGTGGGTGTTTTTCAGAGGATGGGCTTTGCCCCTAAGTTCCAGGTATGGGAGCTCTTAAGGCATCAGCATAGCAAGACATTTTGGACAAATTCATGCTCCCAACTTTGTGGGAACAGTTTGGGGATGGCCCTTTCTTCTCCAACATGACTGTGCACTAGTTCACAAAGCAAGGTCCATAGAGACATTTGATGAGTGAGTTTGGAGTGGAGGAACTTGACTGGACTGCACAGAGTCCTGACCTCAACCCAATAGAACACCTTTGGGATGAATTAGAGCGGAGATTGCAAGCCAGGCTTTATCGTCCAACATCAGTGCCTGACCTCACAAATGCGCTTCTGAAAGAATGGTCAAACATTCCCATAGACACACTCCTAAACCTTGTGGACAGCCTTCCCAGAAGAGTTGAAGCTGTTATAGCTGCAAAGGGTGGGCTAACTCAATTTTGAACCCTACGGACTAAGACTGGGATGCCATTCGAGTTTGAGTGCTTGTAAAGGCCGGTGTCCCAAAACTTTTGGTAATATAATGTACGTTCTTCTTGTTGCTTTTCAGCAGCTGGGTATTTTGGTGGTACCAACTGTCAATATGCTGTTTTCTACATTGATGCTGCTGTAACTCTTTGTTCAGTTTTATGTATCACCATCAGGAAAATGTAACCAAATGGTTATCGCTAAATAAATAAAACAAGCTTTTATGGTCAGCTGTTCACAAACTTTTGGCCAGGGTCATTTTAATAAATGGACACACCTGGGCACTGCCCAGGGGCCTGATGTGCAGGGGGGGGGCATGATCAGGGCCAGGAAAAAGGAAAAGGTGGTGGCAGGTGCTGTGTTGGGGGGTACACTGGCAATTGTCTGCTAGTGATGCTCTTTGTCTGGAGTGACTGCAATGTCACTTCCGTCAGAAGGAGCAGCGGCTGGCTTCTGCTGGAGAAAGGATCCAGCTTTCTCCTCCAGGGGGGCAGAAGAGAGCCGGCACTGAGAACTCACCTCAGTCTCAGCGTGGGAAAGAAAGTATGAGCTCCTTTCATTGCAGGTGGGAAAAGCATTTGTGATCTGTGAGTACAACTCTAATGTCAGGGCCATTGTGATGGGGACACTTTGATGGGGAAACCTAATGTAAGAGGTCACTGTGATGGGGATACCTGATGTACACTATATGAGGTGTGTCTGAAAAGTTTGGTGAATGATCTGATATCTTAACAACAACATGGGACAGGTGTGTGCGCATCCATGTGGCTATCCAGAGACACGTAGAGAAGCGCCACCTAGCATTGAGTACACATGACCGTCAGGGTAAACCCGCTGCAGACAGTTGAAAATAGTCCGTGTGAGAGGTAGGGTCACAGTGCAGTGGAGCAACGAGTGAACATCAAGTTCTGCTACAAATTGGGGAAACCATCAACGGAGACACATTAAAAGTTTGGTGCAAGTGTACGAGAAGGAAACCGTAAGCAGAAACTGTTTTTGCGACTGGTTCAAATGCTCTTGCAACGGGAAGGAAACTACTTAGGATGAGCTACGTTCCGATCGGCCATCTACAAGCAGAACCCCAGACATGATCAAGTGAGTCTAACAAATTCTGGTTTGAGATCATTGACTGACTCTACGATTGATGGCGGAGAAATTGGACACGGTGCTCACCATCGTCCGCAAAGATTTTGGGTAAGATTAAGATCTGTTCCCGGTTTGTGCCGCACCAGCTGACAGACGAACAGAAAGAAAAATGTATGGAAACCTCAGGAGATTTCATTACCATGTGTGACCAGGATCCATCCTTTCTGCGAACCATTGTCACAGGGAATGAGACCTGCTGCTACCAGTTTGATCCGGAATACTAATCTGGCACCTGCGGACTTCTTTCTATTTTCCCTCCTGAACAACGTCATGAAAGGCACATGTTTTGCGGTCGAAGCGGAAATCCAACAATGTGTGACTGCGGTTCTGCGATCGATTCCTAAAGAAGCCTTTGCTGACAGCTTCCAGAGGCTTTGAGTGTTGTCGAAAGTGTTTTGTGAAGGATGGCAATTATTTTGAAGGCCATTAAAGGTAATTTGTTTGTATCATCTGTTTTGTTTGATTTTGGATACTATTCACCAGACTTTTTAGACACACCTCGTACGGGTACTATGATGGGGGAACCTGTTGTAAGAGGACACTGTGATGGGGATACCGGATATACACTATAGAGGCACTGTGATGGGGGAACCTGATGCAAGTGGACACTGTGATGGGGAAACCTGATATAAGAGGACACTGTGATGGGGGAACCTGATGTAAGAGGACATTGTGATGGGGATACCTGATATACACTATAGGGGCACTGTGATGGGGGAACCTGATGTAAGTGGACACTGTGATGGGGGAACCTGATGTAAGTGGACACTGTGATGGGGGGAACCCGATGTAAGTGGACACTGTGATGGGGGAACCTGATGTAAGTGGACACTGTGATGGGGGGAACCTGATGTAAGAGGACACTGTGATGGGGGAACCTGATGTAAGAGGACACTGTGATGGGGGAACCTGATGTAAGAGGACACTGTGATGGGGGGAACCTGATGTAAGAGGACACTGTGATGGGGGAACCTGATGTAAGAGGACACTGTGATGGGGGAACCTGATGTAAGTGGACACTGTGATGGGGGAACCTGATGTAAGTGGACACTGTGATGGGGGGAACCTGATGTAAGTGGACACTGTGATGGGGGGAACCTGATGTAAGAGGACACTGTGATGGGGGAACCTGATGTAAGAGGACACTGTGATGGGGGAACCTGATGTAAGAGGACACTGTGATGGGGGAACCTGATGTAAGAGGACACTGTGATGGGGGAACCTGATGTAAGAGGACACTGTGATGGGGGAACCTGATGTAAGAGGACACTGTGATGGGGGAACCTGATGTAAGTGGACACTGTGATGGGGGAACCTGATGTAAGGGGGAACGGAGATAGAAGCACCTGATGCAGGCTGGTAGGGGCCACAGTGCAATACTTTGCCCAGAATCCCATAATGCTATTAGGATGGCACTGCTTTTGGCCATACATGGAGTGTATATATTTGTATGTATGGATGTTTCATCATCATTGCACGCATTATCTGCTGCAGACATGTTTTAAACCGTTTTTATTTTATTTTTTTTAGTCTCTTATTTGTGAGAAATTGCTGTCTGAATTGCTCTATTATCTTCCATTATTTATAATTTCTAACTGATACATCTGATATTTAGAATGCCTTTCCATTCAGTATCTTTGTATTAGAAGTAATCAGCCTTAAATATTACAATTAGGCTCTGGTACAACATGTCCAATGTGGTTAAGAAAGCAAAAAATCAAAATGTATTATGACTGATGTAATGGCCCTGGAGAACTTCTTAGGTGATCTATTTGTATTTTGTGTCTCTGATTACAGAGTTTTTTTTTTTTTTATTCCCTCGTCTAAGATTTTATACTCACCTAAATCGGCCTCATCAGACTTAAAGGGTAACTTCACTTTCATGAAAAAAAAAAAAGATGTCAAATGAAAAAAATAAATAATTTAGCTTATACAATATTGAAATTTCATGTTATTAAACGTTAGCTTTCTTCTTTTCAATCTGCAGAGTTGTAATTTTCTGTAAAATGCAATGCAGTATGGCTACTTGGAGGTGTTCTGTATACAGGTAGTGTCTGATGTTACCAAATGTCTGCACTACATAGAAGTAATTGTAAGTAGTAACATTTTAGGCACCCTCTGCACAAGAAATTACAATTTTGGGGAGTTACTCTACAAAGGGTTAAAGGCTCCATTTTTATTTATTTAAAATAATAAACACATTCTTCTTACCTGTTATGTGGTTTTGCGCAGAGCAGCGGCGATCCTCCTCTTTTGTCGGGTCCCCCGCCAGCGCTTCTAGCCCCTGCTAAATGTAGCTTGCCCTGGGGCCACCTCTGTATGTCTATGGGACACATAGAGCGTGGCTCAGCCATGCCCCCCGCTCCCTTTTCACTGGCTGTGATTGACATTCCCATTGGCTCCCGCTGCTGTGTCCCAGCCAATGAGGAGGGAGAGACCAGGGAGAGCTGAGTTTCTCATGCACATCGCTGGATGGCTCAGGTAAGTATTTGGGGGGGCTGCAGAGGGAGCTGCACACTGAAGGCTTTTTAAATTCATACATAGTTGTCATGAAGGTAAAAAACCTTCAACCTTTAGAACCACTTTAACCTCTTAGCACTGAGAGTATGCAAATATGCTGCCTCTTGGCGGGTGAGCCTTGACACAGAGAGGCCGCATATTTGCATACAAAAGTGTAAACAAATGTGTGCCGAGAGCGTGCTCCCGGTACAGTTACCGGCGCCTAAACGAAAGCTCCCAATTGCCACTTGCGATCAGGAGCTTTCCGATCAGGTGACCGTTGTGACAGCAGTCACAGTGGTCATATGATCATAAACCCCTCCTCCCGGCATCAGAAACCCCTTAAAGGACTGGGAGACGTGGTGTTAAGGAGTTAAATACTTCTAAATGGGTTGCAGACACTTCAGCTTTTCTCATCAGCACACTTCTATTATAATGAAAACAGACCCTCCTATTAAGAATCGGTACAAAGGTCATAGTGAAACAAATGGCTTTTATTTCAGAGAAGAAAAAAATGGGAATACACAAAACAGGTTAATGCAATGCACATTGATCACGCAGAGGGGATTGCTTGTTTTTTCAATAAAAGTGGAGTTACTCTTTAAGCCCCGGTTCACACTAGGGCGACCTGTGAGGCGACCTGGTCGCCTCACAGGTCGCCGTAGGTCGCCTCCCATAGGGAAGCTGCGGACCCGTTCTAATAGGAGCGACACAAGTCGCTCCGACTTAGAATAAGGGTCCGGAGCTTCTTTGGGGCGACCAGGAGGCGACCGCCATAGACTTCAATGTTATGAAGTCCGTGGCGGCCCCTCCGAGGTCGCGGCGCGCTGCTCGCACCGCGACTTCCGAGGTCGCGGTGCGAAGTAGCGTCGCCCCGATGTGAACGGGGCCTTACAGTGACATCCTCCCTTTATATTCCTTATATCATTCTAAATAATTCATCTTCTCTTTCTTTTTTCTTTAGGAAAGTATATGCAGATGATGACTATATTGAAACCTATCGCCTTTGATGTGATTCACTGCATGTCGCAGCTGTTTGATTACTATCTGTACGCCGTCTATACGTTTTTCGGAAGAAATGATGCAGTATGTTGTACTTTTTTGTTATTCCCAACCTGTCAAAATTGTATGTTTATAACTGATGACCTTGTTAAAATTGTTATTTTTTTCCTTTTATTATAATTTATTATAAGTTCAAATATATTACCCAGGAAGTTTAAAGTTTGTATATCACAACCAGTGTCAAGGGAGTAGAGGGGGAGGAGCTAGTAATGCCAGTGGGGGAGCTGAGAAGAAGAGGATTGGGGCTGCTCTGTGCAATGCCATTTCACAGAGCATGCAAGTTTAACATGTTTGTTTTAATTTTTAACAAATCCTAAAAACATAGCTTTACTATCACTTTAAGAAATGCAATACTCTTTTTCTCTCTGGTGCTGCCCCCAAACAGACTTTCCTGCTCTGTGTTTCAGCACCAGTCCTCTTCTAACTTGAATGACACCTAGGGAAATTCAGACTACTTCTGGCTTTCAGGTCATTGATCCGTGGCCTGAGCTCTGAGCACCTCTGCGTCCACAGCTGTTAGATCCTGGCCAGTTATGATCAGGAAAGCAGCAGAAAAAGTACTGTGTGTACTCATTATGTCTGGCCTCAGTGTAGGCAAACATCCGTGATATAATAGACCTCTAATGTCTCCATAAAGAGATCCTGTCACCCACAGATTACTATCACATCAGCTAAAGTAAACAAAGATTAATCAAAGCAGAACTACACTGCATCTGAGTACAGCAAACCAAAGACACGATTTAGTTCATTTTTATAATGAAAAGCAAACTCATCCATCCATGTCTCCATGCTTTATTTTGCAGAGAAATCACACACCCTAGCATTTCTGGCCGTGGTCATCTTTTGTAAGGGCAGATGATTCATATAGCATTGATTTCCAGGAATCCATCTGCCCTTAGCTCAGGCATGCAGGCAGGAGGGTGTGCTTAGATTGAGAACCCCTCCCCCCCTCCTGAAGTCTCCTGGGATGTATGACATAATTTGCCTGGAAACTAGGAAGTAACTGAAGAAATGTGAGAAAAAGTTTGAAAAAAGTAAATATGATATACCTTCCAATCTATTTAGTAAGTCTAGCAGCATACGTATTAAAAATAGGCAGTGTTGATTGAGAGAGTGAAGTTCCACTTTAAATGAAAAACTATAGTCTTAAAATTATAAAAATGAATATACCAAAAATGAAAGACCCTCCACCCTGTGCGCGTGAACGTACGCACACCTAGAACATGCGTTTGTACCTAGAAGGCGAATGCGTAACACACATTAACGCACTGTCACACACAGCGAAAAGATATCAATATCTCTAGGGCCATCATTTTACAGGTAACCTTAAACTGACATAGTTTTTAAACCATCGCCTATAGTCAATTTTGGGTATCACATTTTTTTTTCACCTTTTGAGTGCTTTCAAATAAAAGACATGACATTTTGTTTTCTGTTCACTCAACACAGCCTTGTCTTTTAAATTTACAAAAGATTTGGAGATTAAATTAGATTTGTTTGCAATAAAATTAACTTTGGTTACTGAAAATATAGGTTTGAAAGACACTTACGTGGCAAATTAATTTTCAGCTACCATCATATTATTTTATGGATGCTCTGCATTCATATTTTCAATATTTGGGTCTTCTGCTTTCAAATTTACAATATTTTAGGAAATCTGGCCAAATATGCAGATTGTAAATTGTATTTGAAAAATGAGGAAACTGACATGGCAGCAAAAAGGTTAAATAGTTGAGTCACTTACCTGGGACAACATGCACCTAGCAGACTTCTGCCCAGCACACTCATTTACTGTATTCAAGGATTGAAAGCGAGGCACCAGGATTTTTGTTTTTTTGTTGTTTTTTTTTTTTTAGGGGAAAAAAAAACAGGAAATGACAACTGTTCATTGTTACCTATAAGACGGCTCTGACTGGGATCACTGATTTGCTGAAGACCTTCGGCCTTTTGAGAATCTTTAGCATCTGGGACACTTCTGGGTTTAAGGGATGCCTGGTTCTCTGTGGCGGGCTGTGGATATTCCTGTTTGCTCACATTACTACTGTGTTCTGTAGTTAGATGACAACAGATGAACAAAGTGCAGATTGTGTATGAACACATTATCAGCACCAAGGACCGCTCAGAGAATACTCTTTTTAAATAAAGGCTTCAATTGATACTAAACACACACTGTTTACTTTACATTGTCCCTTCTGTTTCTGTATATGGATGATGGCATTCTAATTATTTTAATTAAAACAAAATGTACAGTGCCTTGTGAAAGTATTCGGCCCCCTTGAACTTTGCAACCTTTTGCCACATTTCAGGCTTCAAACATAAAGATATAAAGCCCCGTACACACACGCAGATCGTCGTCATACAAACGTCGGCGGACGAAAGATCTGCCGATTGTATGCGTGTTAGTATGGTGCCTCCGACAGCTGTCTGCACACAATCCGCGGACAAGAGTCTTTCTTGCAAACATGAAAATTTTTGTCTGCAGACACCAGAACGGACGATTGTTCGCCTGTCAGTACAGAAATCAGCCGACAGACCGCAGATTTGCAAGACTGGGCATGCTCAGAAAATAAAAAACACAGGGAAAGTTAACCATTACATGACATCACTTCTGCAGTCAGCTGAAGTCTGCGGACAAAATTCTTGTGCTGTCCTTGTGCTGTCTTTGCACTTTTCAACAGACACCGACATCCCGGGGAGAAAAGACGAACATTTGTATGACGACGATCTGCGTGTGTGTACGGGGCTTTAAACTGTAATTTTTTGTGAAGAATCAACAAGTGGGACACAATCATGAAGTGGAACGAAATTTATTGGATCTTTCAAACTTTAACAAATAAAAAAACTAAAAAATTGGGCGTGCAAAATTATTCAGCCCCCTTAAGTTAATACTTTGTAGCGCCACCTTTTGCTGCGATTACAGCTGTAAGTCGCTTGTGGTATGTCTCTATCAGTTTTGCACATCGAGAGACTGACATTTTTGCCCATTCCTCCTTGCAAAACAGCTCGAGCTCAGTGAGGTTGGATGGAGAGCGTTTGTGAACAGCAGTTTTCAATTCTTTCCACAGATTTTCGATTGGATTCAGGTCTGGACTTTGACTTGGCCATTCTAACACCTGGATATGTTTATTTGTGAATCATTCCATTGTAGATTTTGCTTTATGTTTTGGATCATTGTCTTGTTGGAAGACAAATCTCCGTCCCATTCTCAGGTCTTTTGCAGACTCCATCAGGTTTTCTTCCAGAATGGTCCTGTATTTGGCTCCATCCATCTTCCCATCAATTTTAACAATCTTCCCTGTCCCTGCTGAAGAAAAGCAGGCCCAAACCATGATGCTGCCTCCACCATGTTTGATAGTGGGGATGGTGTGTTCAGGGTGATGAGCTGTGTTGCTTTTATGCCAAACATAACGTTTTGCATTGTTGCCAAAAAGTTTGATTTTGGTTTCATCTGACCAGAGCACCTTCTTCCACATGTTTGGTGTCTCCCAGGTGGCTTGTGGCAAACTTTAAACAACACTTTTTATGGATATCTTTAAGAAATGGCTTTCTTCTTGCCACTCTTCCATAAAGGCCAGATTTGTGCAGTATACGACTGATTGTTGTCCTATGGACAGAGTCTCCCGCCTCAGCTGTAGATCTCTGCAGTTCATCCAGAGTGATCATGGGCCTCTTGGCTGCATCTCTGATCAGTCTTCTCCTTGTATGAGCTGAAAGTTTAGAGGGACGGCCAGGTCTTCGTAGATTTGCAGTGGTCTGATACTCCTTCCATTTCAATAATATCGCTTGCACAGTGCTCCTTGGGATGGTTAAAGCTTGGGAAATCTTTTTGTATCCAAATCCAGCTTTAAACTTCTCCACAACAGTATCTCGGACCTGCCTGGTGTGTTCCTTGTTCTTCATGATGCTCTCTGCACTTTAAACGGACCTCTGAGACTATCACAGTGCAGGTGCATTTATACGGAGACTTAATTACACACAGGTGGATTCTATTTATCATTAGTCATTTAGGTCAACATTGGATCATTCAGAGATCCTCACTGAACTTCTGGAGAGAGTTTGCTGCACTGAAAGTAAAGGGGCTGAATAATTTTGCACGCCCAATTTTTCAGTTTTTTATTTGTTAACAAAGTTTGAAATATCCAATAAATTTCGTTCCACTTCATGATTGTGTCCCACTTGTTGATTCATCACAAAAAATTACAGTTTTATATCTTTATGTTTGAAGCCTGAAATGTGGAAAAAGGTCGCAAACTTCAAGGGGGCCGAATACTTTTGCAAGGCACTGTAAGTACCTTCTTCCTAATCGATATACAGCTGTTACACGACCCTGCTCTTTCCCAGCCTGTCTGCAGAGAAACATAAGCAGAAGGCGCTTTTAGTCCTCTGCTGCTGGTCACGTTTAAAGAAATAATATCAATAAACTGTTTTAAGTTCTCATACAAATATATATTTGAAATCAAATCTTTATTATTTTTTGGCAATAACATGGTGTTGGCAGATTTCTGCCAGTCACAGGCCATGTCACGCCCTTCCAGCCTGTGTCTTAGAATGAGAGGGAGGTGAAGCCTGCACCAATCTACATGTAACATCCTGCCCCCATTGTGTTTAGCTGGCTAGTGGGGATGGAGTGTATACATCCACATGTGTGACTCTGTAGTCACATGGGCTGCTCAGATGTAATAGGGAGGAAATTAATACAAACTCACTGAAAACTGAACATGGGCAGAGTTGCCACCACAACTGCAAAATCCCTAGCTGAATTGGTGACATGGACAGAAGGTGGAGATGGAGAGCAGCCAGATCAACCAGATTTTTTGCAGAAAACAAATCTCATAGTGACTGACTGAGTATGAATAGCATGTAATACACCATTTATTATTAGTTTTTATGTTGTGGGTCTAGTGAAACTTTAAGGACAATTTTATGGCAGTTTGTAGGTGTGGGGTAGTGCTGCGCTACCTCTTGCGTGATAAGTGGTATATCTAATCAAAAGCAATCAAAGATAAATAACTCTATAGATCAGAAAGGCAATGTAGACAAATAAAATACAGACCTTCTCATAAATACATATGCAGGTAAACAAGGTATACAACTGAAATGTCGATAAATAATCAATAAATATGGCAGTGCAAAGATAAAGTGCTATGGATAGTCCAAAAACTGGTTGGACACAAAGTGTGTAGTGCTATGATTGCCCAAAGTGCCTAGTGCTAACGGATAAAACGCTGGTACAAGGTACAGATTAAATAATATACATATTAGTGCTGGTAAATACTGTACGTGTGTAAAGTGACCGTGCTGATACTTACAAGTTTTCAAAAAACAATTTTAGCTGGAGAAAAAGTACATAAATACACATATTCCAAAGGTGATAATCGTAAGTACGCCTTGTTGCAAAATAAAGGCAGTGGTGGTGGATAAATAGGTTCAAGTAAAGTGCATAGTGCAGGGATCTTGGGAATGAAGAAAGTAAACGTGAGTCTCTTCACTTGTGATTTGGTGTGATAACGGTGCTTTGTGCTAAGCCAAATGCTGGGTGCTGGTGACAATGAATAAATCCGAGGTATACGTGTAAATGGGCGTTACCGGGTACCTCCAAACAGTGCAGGTGATGGACCATGAGGGGGCCTCCTAACAGTTTGGTTGGTCTCTCACCTGTCACTTTCATGTATAAAGCCTATAGGTAAATATGGCTGCAGGGTTCCAGCGATGGGTCGCACAGCGGCTCCCCTGGGTTGTAGACCTACGTCGCTGGACTCCTAGCTGCCGGAGGCTCGCTCCTGCTGTGTTTTGACACAGCGGGAGTCGGGCCGGGGGAGGAGAGGCGGCGATTGCCGCCTCACTTCCTCGATTGTCGGGGAAAGTGTGAGAAGATCCACCCGCTTGTGTAATCAAAGCAGGCGGATCTTCTCTGTGACAGACAGGAGGAGATCACAGGATTCAGCATAGCTGAACCTGCGATCTTTGTCTGTGTCACAGAACCCCCCTCCCCCCACACACGTCAGTAAGCATGAGGCATACATTTAACCCCTTGATCACCAACAGTGTGAACCCCTTCCCTGCCAGTGTCATTACAGTAACAGTGAATATTTATTTCACTGATTACTGTAGTAATGTCACTGGTCCCCCCAAAAGTGTCAAAAATGTCATTTAGGGGACCGATCTTTCTGCCGCAATGTCGCAGTCCCGCTAAAAATCGCAGATCGCCGCCATTACTAGTAAAAAAAAAAAAAAAATGGCAAATCTTTGCCGTAGTTAGTAAACACGATAACTTTTGCTCAAACCAATCAAAATACGCTTATTGCTATTTTTTTTTACCAAAAATATGTAGCAGAAAACAACTTGGCCTAAAATGTTAAAAAATTTAGATTTTTTAACTTTTTTGGGGGGGGAATGTTCTATATCAGAATGTGAAAAATATTGTTTTTTTTTTTTTTTCTTCAAAATTGTTGCTCTTTTTTTCAAAAATTAAAAATCGCACAGGTGATCAAATACCACCAAAAGAAAGCTCTATTTAAAGAAATACATTTTAGCCTAAATATATGACAAAAATTTAATATATTGGATATTTTTTATCAGTCAAAGTAAACAATTTCAATTGTTTGCCAAATTTTTGCTCTTTTTTTATTCATATCGCAAAAAAAAAAAAAAAACGCAGAGGTGATCAAATACCACCAAAAGAAAGCTCTGTTTGTGGGAAAAAAAAAACCTAAATTAAGTTTAGGTACAGCTTTGCATGACCGTGCAATTGTCAGTTAAAATCGCGCAGTGCCAAGTTGAAAAAAGTGGCCTGGTCCTTGAGCAACAAAATCTTCCGGGGCTGAAGTGGTTAATTTTTACATCAAATTTCAATTTAGTTTTAGTCATAGTCTTTTGACTAAAATGCTATTTTAGTTTTAGTCCTGTTTTAGTCACCTGAATTTTTAGTTTTAGCCCCGGTTCACACTTCTGCGTGTGCGGGGTTCGCATGTAATGTCGGAGCGCACTGCTCCGACATTACATGCGATCAGCTGTGCGGTGCTAGTATAGCCATACAGTTTGTATGGCTAAATTCGCATCGCACCCGCAGCAAACACGCACAGGAGGCATTTTTGCTGCCGCATCAGGATCGGATCGCACAGCGGTTCACACTTGTGCGATCCGATCCTGTGCGAACTGCACGATCGCACTGCGATATGCGATCAAACTGGGGGTGTCGTTAAGATTACATTGACACCCCCAGCGTATCGCATATGGCAGTGTGAACTGCCGGGGGTGCGTGTGCGATGCGGGAACAGGCTGCGAATTCGCAGCCTTCCCGCATCGCATATATGTGAACCGAGCCTTAGTCCTATTTTAGTCGACTAAAATTGTGTTCATTTCGACGACAAAATTAACACTGTATTTGACACGAAATCTGCCATTTTATTTTCACTCCTTCAGGGCAATTCATATGTTAATTTTTTTTTTTAAACTGGAGTTGGGTTGCCATCCTAAGCAATGTATGTGCAAATCTGCTCTACTTATCTGCAGTGAATAGAAACACCAAAAATATTCTTAGAGGATATGTGCGGATCTAAATAGATGTACCATTAAAAATCATAGAAAGGAATACATTTAGACTAAATTTCTCATTTTAACACTAAAAATGGCCCTGATATTCTTCTCTTCTATTCCAGTATGAATCCACTGGGCTTGGTCTGAGCAGCAGTCGGCTCAGAACAACATTAAACCGAATCCAAGAAAGCCTCATTGATTTGGTAAGATTTTGTCAAGTGGGTATAAAATGTACATTTTGGTTTCTTTTCACACAGATGTTTTCCTTCTAGAAGACCATACCTGATGTTGTATACCATGTAATTATGACATTTCTGTATTTAAAACAATCTCCTTATGGCTGAAGCACTCTCAACATCTATTAATAATAATTTTAAACTGTGCAGTACTGCTCTAAACCTTTATATAAAGCCAGAGAATGAAGGGTTCAGCGTAAAAGCCTTTTTTTTTTTATTATTGAGAATTGCTTGAAGGTGGTGTGATGTTCTCTGCTTAAGTGCGGAACGCTTGCAGGAAGAAATTCATGAAATCATTAACTAATGTTAACAGATGCTTACCTTGTGGCATGTTTTTTATTCAACACATGAGTGCAGATGTGATTTAAGTTGATACAGTGCCTTGAAAAAGTATTGATACCCTTAAAACGTTCCACATTTTGTAATAGCACAATCAAAAACATAAATGTATTTTTATTGGCATTTTATGTGATAGACCAACACAAAGTGGCAAATATAAATATCTAAAAAGTGTGGCATGCATTTGTATTCAGCCCCCTTTACTCTGATACCCCTAACTAAAATCTAGTGGAACCAATTGCCTTCTGAATTCACCTAATTAGTAATTATAGTCTATCTGTGTGTAATTTATTCTTAGTATAAAAACAGCTGTTCTGTGAAGCCCTCAGAGGTCTGTTAGAGAACCTTAGTGAACAACCGCATCATGAAGGCCAAGGAACACACCAAACAGGTCAGGGATAAAGTTGTGAAGAAGTATAAAGCAGGGTTAGGTTATGAAAAAAAAATATCCCTAGGTTTGAACATCTCACAGAGCACTAATCAATCCATCATCTGAAAATGGTCAAACTATGGCCCAACTGCAAACCTACCAGGACATGGCCGTCCACCTAAACTCACAGGCTAGGCAAGGGGAGCATTCATCAGAGAAGCAGCCAAGAGGCTCATGGTAACTCTGGAGGAGCTGCAGAGATCCACAGCTCAACTATTAGTCATGCACTCCACAAATCTGGCCTTTATGGAAGAGTGACAAGAAGAAAGAAAGCCATAAGAATTCCCATTTACAAAGCTATGTGGGGGACACAGCAAACATGTGGAAGAAGGTGCTCTGGTCAGATGAGACCAAAATTTAACCTTTTGGCCTAAAAGCAAAATGCTGTGTGTGGAAGAAAACAAACACTGCACATCACCCTGAACACACCATCCCCACCGTGAAACATAGTGGTAGCAGCATCATGTTGTGGGGATGCTTTTCTTCAGCAGGGACATGGAAGCTGGTCAGCGTTGATGGGAAGATGGATGGAGCCAAATAGAGAGCAATCTTAGAAGAAAACCTGTTCGAGTGTACAAAAGACTTGAGACTGAAAGCGACGTTCACCTTCTAGCAAGACAACACCCCCAAACATACAGCCAGAGCTACAATGGAACAGTTTGGATCAAAGCATATATTAATGTGTTGGAATGGCCCAGTCAAAGTCCAGACCTAAATCCAATTGAGAATCTGTGGCAAGACTTGGAAATTGCTGATCAGCCGCTCTCCATCCAATCTGACAGAGCTTGAGCTATTTTGCAAAGAAGAATGGGCAAACATTTCACTCTCTAGATGTGCAAAGCTGGTAGAGACATCCCCAACAAGATTTGCAGCTGTAATTGCAGTGAAAGGTGGTTCTACAAAGTATTGACTTAGGGGGGCTAAATATAAATGTAAGCCAAACTTTTCACATATTTGTAAAAAAATATTTTGAAAACCATTCATCATTTTCCTTCAACTTCACAATTATGTGCCACTTTGTGTTGGTCTATCAAATAAAATCCCAATAAAATACATTTACGTTTTTGTTTGTAACATGACAAAATGTGGAACATTTTAAGGGGTGTGAATACTTTTTCAAGGCACTCTATGCATATATGTAAGGCAGGCCATACATTATACAATTTTCCTTTAGATTTACCAAAACCCTATATAATATGAGGTCAAACCTAAACACTTTCAATTAATATCAAGCAGGCCCTTGCACTTCATAGTTTAACGTAAACATACAAGAAATTGAATAAGAAAATGTATCTAATGTATGGCCAGCTTTAGCTGTCGTTTTCTGCCAAATGATTTGGAATTTTGTTCAGCCACTATCCTGGTTCATGCACCTCTGTAGACAACACAGCTAGGAATGTGACACCTATTCTTCTGTTATACAATGATGGCGCCTTCCTACCCGTAATAACACTGTGTAAGGGGGGGGGGGGGGGGGGCAATTGATCTGTTCCATCCACTCAGGGCTCAAATTACACTCAGATCCATGCTATATTCTGTGCAGTGTGTGAAAATTCCTGTACCCCCCCCCACCACCACCTTCTTTTAAAGTGGTTTCCAACCACTTTAAATATAATATGCACTTGCAGCCCCTTGTCAGTTTAAATGGCGCTGATTGTAGGCAGGTCTACTGTAGGAAGAGCACATTATTAGCAAGTAACATGCACATCCTTTCTAGGGCTTCCTTTCCCAGCACTGATATCGGCCTCTTGCCATGCTTTGTACGGCTCAAACTGAAAGAGGGAGATGAAGCATGGGTAGAGGAGCCAGCCAGTTGTTTTGCAATGCTCATTTGCTAACCAGGAACGTTCTGCTAGCATAGTGAGAGAGCAGAGTGAGAGAGAGATCAGCTTTGAAGTTTGAATGCTCTTCTTTGTATGTAGGTTTTTGGTGGCTCAAACCAAGTAATTGTGACTTTATGGGCAAGAGTAAGAGGAGTAGTATAATATAAAACAATTTATTTTAATAGTTACAGTATAATACAAGGTTTGTAGTGAATGGGTGAAGCCCCATTTGTGCCAGAAGTGCGAAAGTATTAGAAGTTAAGTGACAGGTGAAAAATGGGTGACTTTTGAAAGGATATTTAGCGCTGTTGTTCCATATGTCTTGGAACTTGATTCAGAGGAAAGGTCAGATGGGTTATCCTACGCGTTTCGGCCGTATAAGGCCTTTTTCAAGGATATGTCACCATTTCTCTAAATAACAAATAATAAAGATAAGACCCCTTGCACAAACTCAAATTAGAATTATGCAATGTGTTCCATATTTATATGTTACATACATCTTTTTTGTCCGTTCCATGTACGGGTGCCTTCCACCGGATTTCTAGGTTGTATCAGGAACTGTGCTGCTTCTAGAATGATGTGATATGGTATGGGTTATTATTATACCTCCAAATTGGAGGAATAAATATAGCTTTGAAAAAAAATAATTGTGCTTATTTAAAAGTAATAATGAGTGGTAGAATAAAGAATATATTTACTTGTAGGCTAAACAAGTAACGTTTTAGCCGTGTTGGTAGGATCCAACTAGGTTCCCTCAAGGTTCTGGACCTTGGTGACTGGAATGAATCAAAAAATTAACAACTAGTAAAATGGGTTTCACCAGAATAAGGATCAATAATATAACTAAAAATACATAAATAAAGGTTTTCAATTTGAAGAGTTTGGTGAAAAAAGGTAATTTATTTCAGGTGAGTAAAGTTGGTGGTAGTTGTGTAAGTTGGAGACTGATTGGTCTCATTTATGTAGTCAGGTACTGGAAGGAACATACAGCAGCGTAACTCCGGGTGTTTCCTCTCCCTCGGATGGAAAGAATGAGAACCTGGGAGCATTTCCCGGCCTTGTATCACAGGTCACGCATGCGTGACTCCGCGTGACGCGATCGTGACATAGCCATTCCTTATTACGCAGGCGCCAAGGGCTGTAGCGCATCCTAGATGCCGTCAGATCATGCCACATAGGCCGCCAACATGTCTAAAGGGAGTCAAGGTAGTCCCGAGCGATCAGGATTTCAGGAGGCAAGAGACACCATCCTTTTTGGCTCCGATTGCCCTGATCTTTGATCGGGGCTTGCCGTGCCGGGTGCAGCTAGAACTGGGAACGGTCATTACATGGGAAGACTTAACACTTGAAAGACATAAAATACATTTCTTGTATAAAGTTCATTCTATTTAAAGATAATAAAAAAAAATGCTCTTCTTGTGTTCATGTTTGACAGGAGTCTATATTTCAGTAAATTCCTAGCTAAAGCTTAGTCGTGTCTGCTTTCTATAATTCCAGGAAGTGTCCGGGGAAAATGCTGGATCTCTGGCCCCATCGGAAGAAAGAAAAGAGAAAGTACCGAGTCCACATCTCAGCCAACTAGTGGTTCTGACGTCTAGCAATACTCTGTATGGGCTCGCCCAAAGAGTGGTGGCTACGGAGTCCCTGTGAGTATACAGTACACACCCTGCTGAGTACATCCACCCTTAGCTGGTGTGACACCCTACAGTCAGCCAGTGTCAACGGTATGTGTGCACATATGATCCAAAATAACCAGTCCACATATGATCCACAATAACCAGTCCACATATGATCCACAATAAACAGTCCGCATATGATCCACAATAACCAGTCCACATATGATCCACAATAACCAGTCCGCATATGATCCACAAAACCCAGTCCGCATATGATCCACAATATCCAGTCCCCAGGACATAATGTCAGTTACAAGGAATAGAGCTGAGATCAGGGTGCTTGGATTAGCAGCCCCTGCTACTTTTTACGTACGATCCTTTTGCCCTGATACTGGCAAATAGAAAGCCAGTGTGTAGGTAATACAATATTTCTTCCAAGTGCTTTCACCCGTCACATGAATGCCAACATCCCTTAACAAAGCTTAGCAAAATCTTTACTCTGGATGGGACTTTCTAAGCATTCCATATGTTCACAGATAAATCCATATAAAACAGATTTTTTTCAAAACAGTTTAATAAAGAGGGTTACATAAAATCATGTTTCAAACTGCATATACTTTTTTTGGCATTCTTTTAATTAAGAGATTTAAAGTATTACAGTGCAAAGAAAACTTTAGACACTCGCTCTAAACCACAGTAATATATAAACAAATATATGCATGATAAAAAAAAAAAAATAACCTCATCCCCTGGTGTTGACTCCTGGATCCTTTCGTTTTCTGATCGCCGCTCGTGCAGTGCAAATTCTCCTGGTGCCTGTGGTGCCTGATTTCTGCGGGGTGGTAAGTCTGGTGGGATCCTCTCCCTCTCTGCTGAGGATCGATTGGTGCTCTATGACTGGCAACCAGGTGGTGCTACCAGAGCGGTGGGCGTTATCTCTCAGCAGGGACACTTTTTTTGTCGTGACCCCCTGGTGACTCATGGAGTCTTTGGAGCACATCCCCCCTCTGAGGCTGTGGGGCCCTCCAGGTCCCACCCATTCATTTCCGCCTTTCCCTGCCTCATCAGATCCTGAATCTGATTCCTTCTGATTTGACATGGGTCACCCTCCTGGGCCTTGCACCCGGAATCCTTAGATAGTGAGGAGGATTCTTCCACTTCTGCAACCACGCACGAAAAGGCGCTGGTGGAAGCACTGATTGTATCTGTGCTTGAGACTTAAAGATGGAGGACACAGCTATGACTGCGACAGAAGCGCAGGTTCCCTTTGACACTCACAAACCATCCAGTGCGGCAAAGGTTTTCTCTTTCCCCTCCTATTTTGACAGAATTGTCACTAAAGAGTGGGGACGACCAAAGCATCTCCTTGGTGTTCCTAAGCGAGTTGGTAGGCGATAGCCCTATGAGGAGTCCCTTCTTAAGAAGTGGACTGTTCCACCGGTGGTGGATCCTCCTGTTTCCAGATTAAACAAGGCAACCATGATTCCGTTTGAGTCCCGGCCATTAAGGACCCCGGCTGACAGGAAGGCAGAGGCTGTGGCCTGCAAAATGTACACCCTGTCTGGTTCGGCACTGGGGCCGATATTCACCATTGCTCTGGTGTCGCAGACTCTGACCGTATGGGCTAAGCTTTTGCGTTGTGACCGGGAGGGAGAGTAGCTCCCTCCCTGCCTTTGCTGAGCTGGCGGACCAGCTGGTCCAGGGGCTGCAGTTTATCTGTGATGCCTCTTTGGTTTTGGCTCCCCTAGTGGCTCGACTCTGTTTCAGCAGTGGTCCTTCGGCGTGTCTTTTGGCTCAAATGCTGGTCTGCCGACGAAACTTCTAAAAAGGCCTGACTGATCTTCCCTTTCAAGGAGTTCGCCTATTTGGCGCTACCCTGGATGACATCATTAAAGGTCTCACAGGGGGGGAAGAGTACCTTTCTTCCTCAGGCTACTAAGGGCAAGGACCCTCGTCCTAGATGTGGGCCTTCCTCCTCGTCTCATGAGAAGTTTTTTCATTCCTCAAGTTTGACTGACAAGGGATCAAAGCCCTTTGGGGGATCCAAGCGAACTTGGTCTGGCAAGTCAAGAGCGGGCTTCTCCAGACCCACAGACAAGGCCCCTTCAGCAGGAAGGTGCGCCCTCACCTGTATCTGGGGTGGGGGGGCGTCTTCGCTGGTTCCCTGACCCGTGGACATCCCTGGTACAAGACAAGTGGGTCCACAAAGTCATACGGACCGGCTACAAGATCGGGTTTCATTCTTACCCTCTAGTAAGGTTCTTCCCTCCAACGTGCGACTAACCCTTGTCCGCTTACAGGCTCTTTTTAGGGCAGAACTTCAGAACTTTTTAGGGGTTTTTACTCAAACCTGTTTATAGTTCCCAGGAAAGAAGGCAAGGTGCATCCAATTCTGGAGCTCAAGGTGCTGAACTGCTTTGTGTGGGTGCAGAAATTCAGAATAGTGTGCATTCGCACGGTGGTGGCCCTCCTTGCATCAGGAATTTTCTTGCCTCCATCGACATCAAGGACGCTTACCTTCACATTCCAATATGTGTCAGTCACCAGCGCTTCCTCCGCCTTGCCGGGGAGAGGAGCATTATCAGTTTGTCGCATTACCCTTTGGTCTCGCCTCTGCTTCTTGGGTCTTCACGAAAGTGTTGGCCCTGTTGCTAGCATTGTTACGCCAATGGGGGATTGCGGTACTGGGCTACTTGGAGGACCTCCTTCTGCGAGCGGAGTTTCCTACTGCTCTGATGGAAAACTGGAAAATTACCATACAAACTTTGAGGGAGTTTGGCTGGATTCTGAATTGTCAGAAGTCTGCTCTGGTTCTGTCCACAATTCATCTCCTGCTGTCCAGCAGATGGTCATCCTTCCAGACTTGCATGCCGGGTGCTGGGCCTGATGGTGTCTACCTTCAAGGTGGTTCCGTTTGCACAGTTACATACGAGGTCCCTGTTAGGGAGATTCTGGCCACATGGGACAAGAATCCGCAGTCCCTGGACAATGCGATCCGGCTGAGCCGGGGAACGAAAGAGTACCTGATATGGGGGTTTTGTTCTCTGGCGCTTCGGCTGGGCAAATCCTTCCTCCCCTTGTTTTTGACAGTGGTCACCAGGGATGCCAGCCTGTCTGGCTGGGGAGGCCTCCTCTGCAAAAATTCAGCTCAGAGGATCTGGATACTGGAAGAGTCCAGACTACTGATCAGTGTCTCGGAACTCTGAGCGATCAGACTGTGCCTGGAACATTGAACAGATCGTCTTCAGGGATGTCCAGTGCACATTCAATTGGACCATGCCGTGGCTAATGTCAATCACCAGGGGGGCACAAGAAGTGTCCTGGCGTCCCTGGAGGTAGCCGGCATTCTAAGGGGGGCAGAACAGTTTGTTCCAGTTCTCTCCACCGTACAAATTCCAGGGGTGGAAAACTGGCAGGCGTTGGACAAAGGGGAGTGGTCCTATCATCCGGTGGTGTTTCATCAGTTGTGTGTCTGGTGGGGCCTCCCAAGGTGGATCTGTTGGTGTCTCAGCTCAACAGAAAGGTGCAGAGGTTTGTGGCTCGGTCACAGGATCCGCTGGCGGACCCCACAGATGTGCGGGTGGCCCCGTAGGGTCAGTATCGTATGATTTATGCCTTCCCTCCTCTCAAGCTTCTGCCAAGACTTCTACGCAGGATCTAGGCAGAAGGGATTCCGGTCATCTTAGTGGCCCCGGACTGGCTTCGCCGGGCATGGTACATCGATTTGGTGCTGCTGGTCGCAGACGTTCCTTGGAAGCTTCCTCTCAGGGAGGATCTGCTGTCCCAAGGACCAGTCTTCCATCCTTTTTACAGTCGCTGGCTTTAACGGCTTGGCTGTTGAACGCCAGTTGCTGATGGATAGTCAATGATTCCAACGCTGTTAAAAGCTAGGAAATCTACTTCTAGGGTGATCTACCATTATACGTGCAAGACGTACATTGCGTGGTATGAGTCTCTTTGGGTTCATCCTCACTGTTTTTGGTGGCTTGGATCTTGACCTTCCTTCAACGGGGGGTTGAGCAGTTACTGGCCTTGAGTACTATCAAGGGTCAGGTGTCGGCCTTAGCGGTCTTCATTCAACGGCCCTTGGCCACATACTCCCTAGTACGTACTTTTTTCTTCAGGGAGTTAGGCACTTGACCATCCAGTGGGGTCTCTGTTGCCACTTTGGGACCTCAATTTGGTGCTCTCAGTCTTCCAGAGTCCTCCTTTTGAGAACCTTCGGGAGATTCCCCTGCTTACCCTGTCCCAGATGGTGGCCTTTTTGGTGGCTATCACCTCTGTGCGCAGGGTCGGAATTGGCAGCGTTATCCTGTCCAACTTACTTGGTGGTTCACAGAGATAAAATGGTTCTTCGCCTCTGTTTGTCGTTCCTTCCTCAGGTTGTCTCTGATTTTCATTTGAATGAAGCCATGTTGTTGCCTTTCCTGTGTCCCAGGCCAAAACATCTGTAGGAAATTGCTTTGCATATTTTGGATGTGGTCAGGGCAATTAGGGTGTACCTGGAGTAGTCTTTTAGGACATCAGACTAACTATTTGGGCTTACCGATGCGAGCCAGGCCTACTCGTCCAACATCAGTGCCTGACCTCACTATTGCACTTCTGGAAGAATGGTCAAACATTCCCATGGACATCCTTCCCAGAAGAGTTGAAGCTGTTATAGCTGCAAAGGGTGGGCCAACGCAATGTTGAACCCTACAGACTAAGACTGGGATGCCATTAAGGTTCATGTGTGTGTAAAGGCAGACGTCCCAATACTTTTGACAATATAGTGTTTATCACTCTAGTTAGAGCTTCCACAGGTCTGAGGACTCTCTTCCCACCCTTATCCCCTTTCCTGGAAAACCAGAAACTGTGGTGTTGCTGTCTCTGTGATGCAATTGGTTGCTACACAAATTTCCTTTGGCATTACTTTCTCACAACATCTAATTTTCTTCCGATAAATGCTCACTGTTTTAGCCCAGCCTGTTTCTGCATTTGATGTCTTTTCTGCTGATGTATTTCTACCTTGCAATTTATAAAGTGTATAAAATGCACTCAAATATTTTGTTCTGTAATGATTTGCTAAAAGGCTAAAACATTCTTTTAAAGTTTTTTCTTTTTTCTTTTTTATCTTGTTCTTTTATTAAAGGTCATTTTATAGCAGCCTGTTTTTTTTCTTACTGGGCTGGAAGGGCTCAATTGGCCGCTATATTGTGAAGACCCTGCATACTGTGAGAGCCAGGATTAATATGCTGACGATGTTGCAGGATGTTATTGAAATGAGCATCCTTCGCACATTTTATCTAGGGGCATGCTATTCTCACTCAGCCTGACTCCCCACAACACCATCTTGCATCCTGGCAGGGCTGCAAGTTAGTTAAAACGGATCGTTTAATTCAAAATTGAACATTAAAACAGACTTATACTGTAAATGTAACCACTTCAGCTCTGGAAGGTTTTACCCCCTTCAGGATCAGACCATTTTTTGCTGTTTAGCACTGCACTATTTTAACTACCAATTGCACTGCAATGCTGTACCCAAACAAAATTTAGATCATTTTTTTTTCATACAAATAGAGCTTTCCTTTTAGTGGTATTTGATCACCACTGGGTTTTTTATTTTTTATTATATAAATTGAAAAAGACTAAAAATTTTGGGGGCAAAAAGCATGATTTTTTACTTATATAAAAGATATCCAATAATTTTTATTTAAAAAAAAAAACATTTCTTCATAAATTTTGTCCAAACTGTATTCTGCTACATGTCTTCAGCACAGAAAAAGCCTAATAAGTGTACAGTGTATATTGATTGGTTTACATGAAAGTTATAGTGTCTACAAGCTATGGTATATATTGTATTTTTGTTTATACTACTATTGGCAGTGATCAGCGACTTATGAAACTGCAATAGTGCGACGGACAGTCTGAAACTGACACTGTTTCCCACATCAAAATAAATATTTATATATACAAAACTAGTGCAGTGCAATCTTTAACGCCATAAGAAATAAATATTGTGAAAAATGTGTCCATCCTTGTCTGTTAGGCCCCTTTCACACATATGGTCCGATCAGATCCGCCTGTCAGTTTTTAAGGCGGACCTGATCGGATGCCCCATGCATCTCTATGGGGCAGCGGATGACAGCGGAGACATGTCCGCTGCCATCCGATCCGATCCTATCCGTCAAATCCGGACGGATGGAAACCCTATTTTCCATCCGTCTGGCGGATCGGATGAGAACGGACAGGCGGTCCGTTCTCATCCGATTCCCCCAGCTCTGACAGATCTGACAGCTCTGTCTCCACACTGAGCGGAGATGGAGCTGTCATCCGTCTGCTCAGCGCGGGGATCGGCAGATCGATCCCCCACTAAGCAGAACGTAGTCCATTGGCGGAACCAACAGGTGTGAAAGGACCCTTAATAGTCAATATAATAAGATGTTTATTAAATAAGGTCCAAAGAACACCTCTGTGCATGTAGTGAAACTCCAACATCAACTACTGTTATATCCTCCAAGTGAGTATCACCACCATTCACTCACTGTGCTCACCTCAAATCCATTGACCTATACCTGGGTCATTATGTATTTTTTTATTCCAGATATTTTGGTAGGTATTTCCATAACCTGAATGGCTCCTCTGCTCTAGGCTTTTTTAACTTTTTTTTTTCACCTTGTGATCCTGAAAGTAAATCAGTTATTTTTTTAACTTCCTTCCAGACCAAGCTGTCCAGCCAAATTGGCATTTAGAGTGATGAGACAAACCAGGGAACACAGATAGGAGTGCTTAATTTGATTAGCGTTTATTCATTTATGTAAAATGTTTATCCCTAAAGAAAAATCTGTTGCTGTAACTGCTTAAAAAGTGTTAGCTGGAATTTATCTTTAACCATTTCAGCTCTGAATATCAAAACAGACCTATACTGTAAATTTAACCACTTCAGCTCTGGAAGGATTCACCCCCTTCATAACCAGGCTATTTTTTTGCGATTTAGTACTGTGCTACTTTAACTGGCAATTGTGCGGTCATGCAACACTGTACACCAACGAAATTTGGATAATTTGTTTCACACAAATATCCCAAGGTAATACAACCTCCAGTAATGTTGTGTACCTCATCCAGTGCAAAAGATGCAAAGGATCTTATGCTGGCAAAACAGAACAGAAGTTACAAACGAGGATTATTTTGCACAGACACACCATCAAGGAACATAAAAAAAGAGAAGTTCTGCACAGCTGTGGGACATCATTTCTCACAACTGGACCACACTAAGGAGGACCTCAATGTCTTAGTTCTTAAGCCTGGGTTCACACTATAGTGAACACAGACATTGCATGCGATTCGCCCCGCATTGCTGTACAGATCACGTGCGATGTCTGTGCAATGCAAATTCAGCCATACAGTTGTATGGCTGAACTCACATTGGATTTTCACAAAAAAGGTGCAGGAACTATTTTTTTCCCCCACACTGGAATCTGATCGCATGTGTGTTTACACCCATGCATTCGGATTATTGTCCGAATTCACAGTTCTCACTGCAATCTGCGAACCGATCTGGGGGGTGTCATTAACTTTGTATTGACATCCGCAGCGGTTTGCAGAGGGCAGTGTGAATTGCCTGTGGGGGAGATGCGAAGCATGAACCAGCGCGATTCCAGTGCGGGTTCCTGCTTTGCATCTCCCTCACGCTGGTTCCTGCATCGCAATAGTGTGAATTGGGGCTAAAGGGAATGTTAAAACTGTTCAGGAAAGGAACCTTTTGAACTTAGAATGATAGTTCTATTTGACACAAAAGATACCGGCCTCAACTTGGATATGGGTTTTCATTATGCAACGGTTTTATGACCCCCTCTGTAAATGTCACCCCCCAATCCCCCCTTCCCCACTCTATAGCTCTCCAGGGGCTGACTGGCAACTTTCGGCCCAGGGGGAAAGTACAAACCATAGGCCTATGGTGCAGTGACTCGGCCCCCCTCCCACTCTCCCTCTTCGTCGCCTCCTCCTGACCCCTATTCCAGGCTGAAGCTCCGCTCTAGGTACTCTCTACTCAACAGCCAAATCTGGGTTCTGACCTGGCCAGCAGGGGGCAGCTGGGATCAGGGGGAGCTGCAACAGCTTAATTGGAGCTGCCTGGGAGAGGAGAGTCTCCAGTGGGGCATTGAACCAGCCTCTGCTCAGTCACAGGTTACACCATCCATGCCCCCTGCCCCAGTCCTCACCTGTAGCTCTCCCTCTGTCTTATCTCACTACTTATGCTAGTTTTATTACTGTTGCCCTTTTACATTAGTTTGTGTGTGTGGTTTTTTTTCCCCCCTTTCCCTTGGAAATTGTCTTTTTTTTAACATTCTGCTAAAACCTTTGTGAATTAGTACCTCTAGGACCTTGAAGAAGGGGACATACCCCAAAAACATGTCCTGAAAAATTGAATGTTCGTGCAAATCACAGACAGTACTCAATTGTTTCTGTCACACTAAAACAGCAACAATCACCTCAAGTGAAAAAAAAAATGTAATTTCTGCTTTAAAACATATCTAATAAAAATATAAAAAAAAAAATGAAATTTATTCATAACTTTTGGCCAACATTTATTAGCCCAGTATAAATAAAAAAAAAAAAAAATCCCAATAGGCGTATATTAATTGGTTTGTGTGAAAGTTATAGCGTCTACAAACTATGATATATATACTGGAAATGTATTTATTTATTTTTTAATACTAGTAATGGCGGCTATCAGCGACCTATTATGTGACTCTGATAGTGTGGGGGGCGGGGCAGGTGCCCTCAATCCGGAAGTAGGCATCGACATATGGATATGTTGCTCTGCCTGTGCCCAGTACATTGCGGGCCGCCCGCAAGTGGTACATTTATTAGCCCAGACTGGCAATACTGCTCTCCAAAGGTGTCTCTGTTGTTCCTTCATAAAGTGGAGACACCCTAAAGCTGGCCAAACCGATTCCTCCATCCACACAAGCGAGGTGGATGGAGGAATCCCCTCTGTCAAAACATTGTACTATTACGGGTGCACCCGGTTCTTTTGGGAATACCCTAATCGGTGGTTGCAGCCACTGATCGAAAAAAGCTTTCCAACTCGTCCATTTGACAAAAGTTGATCGAACAATGGACTTCTGTTGAACAACAGTGGCCACACACTGATCCGTCCAGCTTAAGGCAGGAAGTTCTTTACTGGTAGGATCATCAGATGAAAATAAAGGGGAAACCAGGCTAAAAAGGGAAAAGTAATGCCGCCACCAAAATTTAAACTGCAATACATTATTCTTTTGTTTTTGGGTTTATTATGTATTATGATTACAGATTAGCATTAAATTGGGTCTTTTTATCTATTAGAAGACTTCTCTCTCCAGCCATATATGAAGGACTGCCTTGTAACACGCTACCATTCTTTTGCAGTGTAAATTAGGATTATAATGGTTTCCAGCATCTTCAAATCAAACACAAAACAGTTTTCCAGCTGTTCTGTAATATTTACTGTTCTAGCCACAAGCTGCTTCTTGTGATATTTCTTCCTCCTGCATATTGGATAAGGATCTGTGAGCCAACTGCCTTCACAGCCTGCAATGATCTCAGAAGCACTGTGTGATCCATTGATTGAGCAGATACACCAGCTCTGTATAGTCATGTGTCTTCCCTGCTCTGTGAACCTCATTTAACCCACAGATTTGTTTTTCAGGGTCTTCTTGGCGGAGCAGTTTGAGTCTCTGCAGGCACATCTGGACTCTGTGATGCCGTCTGCGAAAAAACCTTTTCTTCAGCAGTTCTATTCTCAGGTCAGTGAAGGAATTTTTGATGTGTTCTCCTGAGCGCACTACACCTGCCTGCAGTTTGTGCAAACCTTGGTACAGTGAGGGAGTTTATAGGCAAAGCAGATTGGGAATTGTATGCAATTAAAGTGATCTTTAGGCCCCTTTCACTCTAGCGGACCGTTCAGATTCACCTGTCAGTTTTTCAGGAGGATCTGAACGGATGCCCCATGCATCTCTATGGGGCATCGGATGTCAGTGGAGACATGTCCACTGACATCCGGTCCGTCAAATCTGGATGGATGGAAACCTTATTTTCCATCCGTCCAGCAGATCGGATGAGATGAGAATGGACAGGCGGTCCGTTCTCATCCGATTCCCCCATAGAGAACAGCATGGACCTGACAGCTGTGTCTCCACACACAGCGCAGAGACAGAGCTGCCATCCGCCTGCTCAGCAGGGGATCTGCAGATCGATCCCCGGCTGAGATAAACGGAGTCCGCCGACAGACTCCCTTGTGTGAAAGGGGCTTAAAGCCTTGGCTTAAAAAACAAAAAACAAACATGTTTTGCTGCTGTGTTTTGGTCTTGCATAGAGCAGCCTTGATTCTCCTTTTCTCAGTTGCCCCGCTGGCGCTCCTGGCCCCTCCCTCCTGGCCGAGCTGCTTGCTCTGGGGGCTCCCAAGCAGGCTTGCTCCCGAGCTGCTGTGGTGTGTGTCCATTCACAAACACAGCTGCGGCCCCCCCCTCTCTCTCCTCATTGGCTCACTGGATGTGATTGACAGCAGCAGGAGCCAATGGGGCGCCCACTGCTGTCTCAGCCATTGAGAAGGGAGAGTCCCCAGAAAGCTGAGGCTCTTGTGCACATCTCTGGATTGAAATGTGCTCAGGTAAGTATTATGGTGGCCTGCTGCACACAGAAGGTTTTTCAAGTAGGGTAAAAAAAACCTTCTGCCTTTAGAACCACTTTAAAGGTGATCTACAGACTCATTTGTAAAATTGTAAGATGTTAAATGCGTGGTCCTATTCCAGTTATTTAAAGGAGTTTGGTTATTAAAAAAAAAAAAAATACATACTGACTTCTATGCTGCAGCATCGGCGTGATACTGCAGCTGGCTTATGTTGGCTATGAGACCAAGAGCTGAGTGATCACATGACCACTGATCACTTAGTTCACTCTTCTCAGAGCAGTGACTCTCAATCCAGTTCAGGTTTTGACCTCAAAAGGTCTGCTCATACTGGCAAGATTTCTGTGTAAGTTCAGGGCACCTGTAGCCATTGCAACTATGTAATTAACTAAAGGTGGTCATACACTAGTAGAATTTTGTTCAAAAATTTTAATTTTAAGAATGTTTGTTCAATTTTCTAATCGTCAGGAAGGTCAAATCCATCGTTTTCATCCATAGTAACAAATAAAATTAAAAGGAGCACGATGGAAAGTTTTTCTGGAATCAACTAATTTCTAAGACCCCTTTCACACTTAAGTCGTGCGATTTTACCGTGATTTTGTTGCTGCTATTTTCGCGCAATTTTGCCGACATTTTGACTGCACTTGAAGCAATGCCTATGTCTTTTGACCTCAAAACGCATTAAAATCGTCCCAAAGTAGTGCAGGGACTACTTTGAAGTCGTTGCGATATGAAGCCGTACAGATATGAATGGTACTCAATGGAAATCATGGAGTACAACTTGTCATGCGACTTTGCAGTCCCAAATCGCGACAAGTTGCACAAGTGTGAAAGGGGCCTAACGGTGCATGTGGCTTTTGTCCACTTATCCCATAATTTGAAAGACATTAGTCAAGTCATTGAATGTACTGATAAGAATATTCGTAGAAATATTTGTTCAAAAATCGACTAGTGTATGGCCAATTTAGCAGCGGCCAAACCCTAAATTCCCAGACAGCCATCAAAGCAGCTAATGGGAACAGCGTTTTATCTCAAGATGGCAGATATGGAAAGTCTATAGGTGACCCTAACCAAAGGACATTTAAAGTGAGTCTAAAGGCTGACCCACCTTCTGTGTGCAGAATACTGCACCTGAGTCCGATCTCAATGCAGTGCTTTGCATCAAGGTAACAGCTCTCTTTCTCCTTATTTGGCAGAGAGGCAGCAGTGGGATCCATTGCCTCCCAATGCTGTCAATCTCAGCCAGTGAAGAGAGAGCGGGGGGGGGGGGGGCGCGTCAGGGCTAAGCCATGCTCTTGTGTGGTTTTGGACACACACAGTCAGCTTGGGAGCAGGCCCACATGAGAAAACCCATAGCAAGTGGCTTGCTGTGGTAAGCACTTGGCAGTGGGAAGGTTCCAGGAGTGCTGGCCGACCCAAAAAGAGGAGGATGGGGGCAGCCCTGTGCAGAAACATTACACAGAGCAGGCAAGTATGACATGTTTTTATTTAAAAAAAAAAGAATATATATATATATATATATATATATATATAATATATGCGTTTACAATCACTTCCAAAGCTTGCATTAGACAAAGACTATCTGATGATATAAAAATTAAAGAGATTTTTTGGGACTTAAGCAGGTGGAATAATTCAACCATTTTGTTTTTTATGGAGATTTTATAGAATATGAAAAACTGATCAGTTTAAAAGACACTTTATACTTACCGTGGATCCCTTCCTTTGCTGCTGCCTTTATGTCCTGTCTAAACTTCTGTATCAATTAGGGTCAGAGCTTACACAGAGGAAAGATGTCATGGAACACCCTCCCTTCCACATTTTATAGTTTTCAGGCCTGGTAATTGGTTGCTCCACCCTGAGTCACACAACGAGTCATGTACCGGATTAGCAAGAGTTTTGACAGTGCGGGGAGGAGCAAAAGATCCAGGGAGCCACACATTAGAACAAGACCTGCTGTATGTAAACAAGTGGAAGCCTCAGCCTGGACCCTCGCCAGGTCACACCTCCATCACGTTTCACTCCGCCCTCTGGAGCTTACTCATAGGCAGCTCCAGTGGGCAGCATGAAACTCGTTGGGGATGTGGCCTGATGGGGGTCCGGGCTGAGACTGCTACTCTTGTCTACATGCAGTGGGTCTTGTTCTGATGTGCAGATCCTGGGATATTCTGCCATCACTCACGGCAGCAGGCACAGGACTACCCTTCTTGCAGCCTGAGTGGCTCACATACATTCCATGAATGCGGGGAGGAGGTTAGGGAGTGTAAAGTTGTAAGTATACATGTTTGGGGTAGAGGCATGTGCAGACATAAGAACCTACTTAATACAAAATTGAAATTTTGTATTGGAGGTGATTGGTGAGTTGGATCACCCACTGCCTTCTGTTATCCCTTGGAGCTTCCAGTGTACAGGCATAGTAGCAGCCATTTATAATATAAAATATATGATGCTACAACCCCTCCAACCAACATGTGGGATGTAAGAGCCGAACCTTTGCTGAGACAACAGCCACACAAGCTGTAAGTCCCGATTTACATTAGTGCGAAGACAGACATCGCATGTGATTCGGAGCGCACTGCTCTGAAAATCACATGCGATGTCTGTGCGATGCAAATTCAGCCATACAGATTGTATGGCTGAATTCACATCGCATTCGGACACAACTTGACCCTTTTTTGGGTCCGCTGCAGAATCAGATCGGTGGTTCACACCAATGCGCTCAGATTCATGTCCGAACTGACCGTTCGCACAGCGATATGCGAACTGATCTGGGGGTGTCATTAACTTTGTATTGACACCCCCAGCTATTCGCATATGGCAGTGTGAACTGCATGCAATTTGAATGCGATGCGGGAATGCGCAGTGGATTTGCAGGGATCCGCATAGCAAATATGTGAACCGCCACTAAATCAAACATCCAAACAAAAAGGGCGGCCACATGGTGTCCACTGCTCTTAAAATCTTCTTTATTATCCATCAGGGATAAAATAATACAAATACACAGAAAAGTGTTGCCGCACTACTAGCAATACTAGGAGTAGTTAATCTCTGCTCTTTCCCACAAGGATATGCAAAAGGTTTAGGTATCTCAAAGCATGATTGCCTCTTAATTTGTGTGTTCTGTAATAAAAGCCAATTTCCCAGCAATCACACAACACTGAAATATCCATCAGTCTCTCTAATTTCTCTGTTACTGATGTGACATAAATGAAAGATATAGTGATTTTGATCCTATTGCATTTATTGTGTATTTTGCAGACCGTGTCCACCGCCAGCGAGCTCCGCAAGCCAATTTACTGGATTGTAGCGGCAAAGGCTATTGATTATGAGCAATTACTAGTGCTTATGGCGAACGTGAAATGGGATGTAAAGGAAATCATGTCACAGCACAATGTATATGTTGATGCTTTATTGAAGGTAATTCTTTCCTCACTACACAGGATCTTTATATTGAACAGACAGCGCACATTCGGGTCTCTAAGCTCTGCGTTGTTTATTTGTTTTCTGTCATCTCCCAATGTCATTGAAACTTTAATGTTTCTCAAAGACTCTGAAAGAAAGTAAAGACCACAACTAGGTCACAAATATGATAAATGACAGCTTGTTTCTTGTGTTAGTTATTTGTGTCTGTACAGAATATATAAGTAGAAATAAGACACATGCCCATCAGATCTAGCATAGGAAAAATAAATTAAAGCTCAACTCTGGGCCCACCCACTTCTCACTGATTTTAATCCCTTTTTTTTCCACCAAATTTCTCAGGCTGGTCACTTCTAATATGCAGGGTGCTCACTGGATCCTCCCCTGGCTGTTTGCAATCCTTGGTGACACACAGAGCATTTCCACAATGACAGTGTCGCTCTCTGTGTTATTACTGTGGTACTACAGAGTGCCATAGTGATGTTCCATTAGGGGGCGGGTACATGACACCCTGCACTCACAGTATGTCCTCCGTCTACAGCCCAGCTTCCTTCATCTCAGAAGTTGCTCTCATCTCTAAGTTGAGCGTTTATCTAGGTACAGAACTGAATTTCTTCAGGTGGCAAGCATCATATAGAAGAGGAGTATTTCAGCCAGAGCTGTCTTTTTTTTTTTTTTTTTTTTTCCAACTATTGCTGGGGGACTAATTTAAGTGGTTATAAAGCCTAAAAAGCGTTTACCTTAATGCACTCCTGAGCCCTTATTTGATCCAGCACTTCTCTCCCCTCACCTCCTGGTCTCACTGGCTTTGCTGAGGCAGCAGGAGCCATTGGTTCCCACTGCTGTGAATCAAAGCCAGTTACCGGGGGGTCGGGACTCTATAGACGCAGACCGCAAAGCTCAGGAGCGAGCCTGTGTTCCATCAGAATAGGCGAGCCGTCAGATTATGTAACGGAAGTGACGTTCCGCCAGCTGAATACTTACTGCGCATTCGTAGAAGGTTTGCTGGTGTGACGCCTTCAGTCAGAAGGTGGCAGCGGACATGTTACTACACCTAGCTACGTGTTGAAGTTCACAGTCATTTAAGCAATAAACTGTGCAGATATAAATATATTTAGTATTTTGAGATCTGTGATGCGGTTTGGAATGTTACATTTTAAAGGAAGCTGGTCGCCAGCAGTAGGAAGGTGACGGAGGCCATCTTGGTACACCCTGCATCGGTCAGCGGTAAAACTTTAGGCTTTGAAAATGTAACATGAAAACAGCATGAACGATCCCAATATACTTTATTTATTCATATACGCTCACTTTATTCATTAAATGACTGAAATTCAAGACGTAGCTGGGTGTAGTAACATGTCCGCTGGTGTCTTATGACTGCAGGTGTTCTGTCAGATTAGCAAACTTGCGCATGCACAGTAAGTATTTAGCTGATGTAACGTCAATTCTATTACCTAATCTGACGGGTCGCCTATTCTGACAGAACACACCTGTCAGAAGCAGCTTTCTATGGTGGCATTCGCCAAAGAGGATGAGGCAGGAGTGCCAGCGGAGGATCCGAAAATCAGAGGTTCAGGACTGCTCTGCGCAGTTCCATTGCACAGAGCAGGTAAGCATAAACCTGTTTATTTAAAGAAAAAAAGAAAAGCATTTACAATCACAAAAAAAAAAGTAAAGAATCCTGGAGTCGGCCTATACAAACCTTGCATCCTTAGGTCCCCAAACCCACAGATGATCCAGTGGAAGGCAACACATCCTACACAGGCTGGTTCAATTGTTTCAACTGCTAAAATTAGCTTCCTGAACCCCTTACACAGTTACATAGCTCCTTGGATCAACAATCTTCAGTGTTGCTTTTTTTAAATAAATATTAAAGCTTTTGTTACCCAACACTTCATATTCCTGACATGTGTCTGCTGTACCATGTACTGGTATGGGACAGTATCCTGTTCTCCTTTGAATGGCTTCCTTTGTGTGAAATCCCTGGTGTTGCTGCAAGTCACTCTGCTTTCCTATTATAACTGACCACACTAAGCAGGAGAGTACAGCTGGTCAGTTCTCTAGCTATGCTGTGAACCTGGTGTACTCTCCTCTAATGATCAGACTTGTCCTGACAGCCAGTGAAGCTCAAGTCAAGCTCAGAATGCTGCTGCTTCTCCTCACCCCAGCTCTTATGCAGCAGAGAGAATGTGAGCACTTATTTAAAAAAAAAAAAAAAACATTATAAATAAAGGTTTTCCTTTTTTTATATCTATACATAAATGTTTTGCCTTTCATTTCGATTTAAAACTGAATCGGTTGTTTTACCAGGTGATCCTTTAAAATTACTTTTAACTTCTATATGCCCGTGCTATAGCCGATAAACGGCTACAGCGTGACCAAAATTGCCTGTAGGGCATCCATTTACGTCCTCCCCTGCTCTGTGATCAGCGAGTCCATGAGACTCAGCTGATCACAGATTGGAGTAAGGGGCTGGTCCGGGCCCCTTACCCACGTGATCAGCTGTCAGCCAATGACAGCTGATCACGTGATGTAAACAGCAGCCGGCGATCAGCTTTTTTTTTTTTCTCACGCTATAAGCGTGAGGAGAAAAAAAAGCCGATCGCCGCGTGCTGTCAGAGGGACATCGGTCCCGAAGAGCAACTGTACCCACCAGTGCCACCTATCAGTGCCCCATCAGTGCTGCCTATCAGTGTCACCTACCAGTGCCTATCATTGCCCATCAGTTCTACCTATTACTGCCCAGGAGTGCCCTTCAGTGCCCATTGGTGCCACCCATCGGTGCCGCCTTATCAGTGCCTACCAGTGCTGCCTTATCAGTGCCCATCAGTGCCGCCTTGTGAGTGCAGCCTCATCAGCGCACATCAATGAAGGAGGAAAAATTACCTGTTTGCAAAATTTTATAACAAACTATAAAAACTATTTATTTTTATTTTTTTCTTAATTTTCAGTCTTTTTTTGTTTGTTCAGCAAAAAATAAAACCCCAGTAGTGATTAAATACCACCAAAAGAAAGCTCTATTTGTTTGAAAAAAATGTAATAAAGGTACAGTGTTGCATGCGCAATTGTCATTTAAAGTGCGACAGCGCTGAAAGCTGAGAATTGGCCTGGGCAAGAAGGGGGTTAAAGTGGCCAGTAGGCAAGTGGTTAAAAAGGCAGTTATATTTTGTGTATATTGAGAAACCTAACCGGCCCTTTTTTTTTTTTTTTTTTTTAAGATATTTTTATTGAGTTTCAAAGACAAACAAACATACAGCAGCAGTGGCGGCTGGTCATAGGGGGCGCAGGGGCGCCCCCCCCCAGGGCTAGTCACACACAGTAAAATGCAGCAAGCATCTTAAAAAAAAAAAAAGAAAGTGTACCTTTCAATGCGAGGGGCGCCGGACACATTGCTGTCTATGGGAGGGGTGGGGGTTTTTGAATCATGTGCTTCTTTTGTCTGTTGCCGATTGGCGGGCTCCTGGTGTGTCCTCGGCGCGCAGAGCGATGCGCCCCCAACACTCCCACTAATGTTTTCCGAGTTTGCTGTCCTGTGATCAGGACACCGGACGTCGCTTGGGCGGGCGTCACTCTCTGCTTCCCGCCGCCTCACCCCAGAGCCCAGCGGGTGCCTTTGTCTCTCGTCTGGGCTGGAGTGGACTGTGACTACCTCAAATTATACAGCATTGCTCTCATCTGATCTTGGACTTGGTAAGTAAGCATGGGACTTTTACTAGGGGAAAATGCCGCTATGGAGCAGCTCATTGGGTCAGCAGGTCACAGGAAGAAGCTCAGTGTGTTTACAGCACATGATGTGCAGTGTGATTTGTGATCGGTGCAGGCAGGAGTGATCCCTCCAGGGTGATGTGCTGGAAAAACAACTCTTTTGAATTATATTCTGACTGAACAACACAACAAGAGAATAGCAGTCATTGTTAATGAATTTGGTGAAGGCAGTGCTGTAGAAAGGTCTTTAGTCATCAGCCAAGCTGGCGAGCTGTATGAGGAGTGGTTGGAGCTGAGAAATGGCTGCCTGTGCTGCTCTGTAAAGGACAACTGTTTAAAAGCAATTGAAAATCTGATGAAAAAGAAGAGAAAGTTTGATTATATACTACTGGAAATAACAGGCTTGGCAGATCCAGGAGCTGTGGCCTCTGTTTTGGGTTGATGCTGAACTGGGGAGTGATATATACCTGGATGGCATTGTATCAGTGGTTGATGCCAAGTATGCATGCTGGATAAGTGACCAGTGAACAAAGTTTTGGGCTTGTCTACAATCCACTTCTCCTGGGCATTTGCTAGAGGCTTGGCTGGAGACCCGGTGTAACGTTAAAAAACCCTACCCCGTGAAAATTCCCTACCCTCGTCACTTCCTGTCCACGTACGTCATTCAACAGCTGAGCCGCTTCCCACTGCGCTGATAACAGCTGCGGAGGGTAGGGAATTTTCATGGGGTTGTTTTTTTTAACGTTCACTGCGTCAGATATCAGCTGTTGCCACGCGTCCTACTGCGCATGGGCAGCCACTACATTAAATCATCTCCGCTCCAACCCTGAGATTTCCCTGCGGGCGCGCATCATTCATCAGCAGGTGCGGCGTCCCACATGATTTATATTTTCACGCAACTTTTTTACCGCGTTTTTTGCCGCAAAGCAATGCCTATTACATTTTTCTTTTTGCGCCCCCAAACACCCCCCCCCCCAAATTTTTGAGCACCAGCCACCACTGTACAGCAGTATGACAAACTTGCCCAGAGAAGTGCAAAAAAAAAAAACTATGCACTCGAGAGCTTTAAACATTATATAATTATCATCACACATTTCTTGTAATTATAAAATGCGTGGTCACAAAGAATTATACAAGCTGCAGAGTTTTGGTTCAGGTGAATATTAGTCAAAATGAATTGGGTTTGTTGCGCACAACCAGGGTGTAAGATCGTTACCACACTGATATTGGAGTAAGAGTCCGAGGGCTAGCTATCCATCCACCCCATATTTTATGAAATGTTTTAGCTCTTTTCTGGGTCTAAAACGTGAGTTTATACAAGGGTAAGGAATCACTGATTAATTTTAACTGTAGGGATCTTGTGGGGGGCTGCGGTCCCTTCCACGACAATAAAATAGATTTCTTGGCATATAAATATAAGATACTTAGTAATCTCTTAGCGTGAGAAGGGACATGCAGATCACCAAAGATGGCCAGAAGGCAATTCTTGGGATTTACAATGTTTGGCAGACCCAACGCAGAGGAGATAAAGGAACCTATAGCTATCCAAAAGTTCTGAACCATGGGGTAGGACCAGAAACCATGTAGGAAGTCAGCGGTTTGGCCACAGCTTCTAAAACATTCAGCGGAAGTGGACAGCCCCAATTTATATAGTTTGGTCAGAGTAAAATGGGAATGGTGAAAGACCTTAAGTGGGATAATGTGGTCTCTAGAGGATATGACTGAGGATTTAGATGTGTCACTAAATTCAGACCAGTCATACTCTGTAAGAGGAATATTCAGGGAGGCCCACTTCCTCTACACAACCTGGAATCTAGGGTTACTGTCTGTAACAAGAGCAGCATAATATGTGGAAATAAGTTTAGTAGGGTCACTATATCTTAACATTTTCTCTAGTGGCGGCACTTTAATAGGATTGTCCAGAGAACCAAACTGTGCACGGATAGCATGTCGAAGCTGGTAATAGTAAAACAGATAGGTGTGTGATATGTTAAAGTATCTGGCCCTTTTTTAAGCCAGTTGGCCAGAACTAGCTCCTGCGGAAGTCTTACCCATTTTTACAGCTCATACTGTGAAGAAGCCTTTCTATATCCTCCTGCTTCTTGGAACAAAGTGTTTCCTATACAGAAAGGCTTCTGTACAGTAAGAGCTGTGTAACTGTGCGAGACTTCTGCAGGAGCTAGTTCTAGCTAACTGGCTTAAAAAGGAAATCTAGTACATAAAAGCAGCAATTGCCATGTCACATGTGTTGTATAGGCTTTTTCTATAAGGGCATTTGTATATAATCGTAAAATATCGAAACCATTATGTTACAGGAATTTGAACAGTTTAATAAGAAATTGGCTGAGCTGTCAAAGCACGTCCGTATACCTTTGCCTGTGTCGAATATCCTCTGGGAACACTGTATACGACTCGCCAACAGGACACTTGTGGAAGGGTGGGTACCCACATTGTTTTTGCTTTTTTACTTGCCGTTACAGTGACTCAGTTTCAGGTTCACTTTTAAGACCATGAGCTACATGCTTTTAAATACTAATATAGATGATTGTGTCCCAATTAGGTACGCCAATGTGAAGAAGTGCAGCAATGAAGGGCGAGCTCTGATGCAGCTGGATTACCAGCAATTTCTGATGAAGCTGGAGAAGCTGACAGACATTCGGCCCATTCCTGATAAGGAGTTTGTGGAAACTTACATCAAGGCTTATTACCTGACTGAGAACGACATGGAGCGATGGATCAAGGAGCACAGGGTGAGCATCGTATGCAATTTAAAATTTAGAAAAAATATGCAAACAAGGAAGTCCTAATTCACTATCTGCATGCTAGAAGGGGATAGACAAAAGTCTGATTATTGTAAACCAGAACGTACAGCGTGTAAAATAAGTATTGAATGCGTCACTGTTTTTCTAGGTATATATATTTCTAAAGGTGCTATTGCCATGACCTTTTCACAACATGTCGGTAACAACTCATGCAATCCATACATACAAAGAGACCAAAACAAATGAGTTCAGAAATGTTATGTGTAATAAAATGGAATGACACCGGGAAAAAGTAAGAAGCTTATGAAGAAAAGGAGGTGCAAAAAGGCATGGAAAGCCAAGACACCAGCTGAAATCTATTAGTAGTTAGAAAGCAATCCTGCCCCTTGTCAGTTCAAATTAATATCAGCTGGCTCAGTCTCAACTGATGGCCCATATAAAGGTCTCTCATTACTAAGGTGTCACACAAGAAACATCTCATGATGGGTAAAAGCAAAGAGCTCTCTCAAGACCTTCACAACCTTATTGTTGCAAAACATACTGATGGCATTGGTTACAGAAGAATTTCCAAACCTATAGATGTTCCAGTGAGCACTGTTGGGGCCATAATCCAGAAGTGGAAAGAACATAATTTCACCATAAACCGGTCGCGACCAGGTGCTCCTCACAAGATTTCTGACAGAGGAGTGAAAAGAATGATCAGAAGTGTTGTCCAAGAGCCAAGGACCATGTGTAGAGAACTTCAAAAAGACCTGGAATTAGCAGGTACAATGGTTTCAAAGAAAACCATAAGTAATGCATTCAATCTTCATGGCCTGTATGCACGCTCACCATGTGAGACTCAATTGCTACAGAAAAAGCATGGTGAAGCTCGTTTAAAGTTTGCTGCACAACATTTAGACAAGGCTGTAAAATACTGGGAGAATATAGTCTGGTCAGGTGAGACCAAAATTGAACTCTTTGGATGCCATAATACACACCATGTTTGGAGATAAAATGGCACTGCACATCACCCCAAATACACCCCCATACCAACAGTGAAGTTTGGAGGTGGGAACATCATGGTGTGGCACTGTTTTTCAGCATAGGATACTGGCAAACTTCAAATCGTTGAAGGAAGGATGAAATGGAAAAATGTACCTACACATTCTTGATAAAAATCTACTGCCATCTACCAAGATGTTGAAGATGAGATGAGGGTGGACATTTCAGCAAGACCCCAACCCAAAGCCAAGGAAACTCTCAATTGGTTTCAAAGGAAAAAGGCTGCTAGAATGGCCCAGTCAATAACCTGGCTTGGATCCAATAAATAATCTATGGAAAGAACTAATGATCAGAGTTCTTAGAAGAGGCCCACGGAACCTTCAAGATTTGAAGCCTGTTTTTGTAGAAGAATTCGCCAAAATCGCACCCAAGCAATGCATGTGACTAGTTTCTCCATACAGGAGGCATCTTGATGCTGTCATTGCCAACAAAGGATTTTGTACCAAGTATTAAATACATTTTAGTTAGCGTGTTCAATACTTTTTCCCTTTGTCATTTCATTTTATTACACATAACTTAATTTCTGAACTTATTTGTTTTGGTGTCTTTGTATGTATGGATTGCATGGCTTGTTACCGACATGTGGTGAACATTTCATGTCAATAGCACCTTTAGAAATCGATTTACCTAATAAAATGATGAAGTGTTCAACACTTATGGCACTTTTCCACTGCAAGTACCGGCTTGGCTCTACTCGGCCCGGTTTGCTTTTCCACTGCTGGTACCACATGGTACGGTGTTGGAACGGTTCAGTACGGTATGGTTTGCTTTTCCACTAAAGTAGTACTAAAGTTAAGTGGGTGGGATAACAACGATTCTCTGACCAATCAGTGGCTAGTAGTGACTGCATGCAAAGGATTATGGGATATGGTACCGGGTATGGTACCTCTTGGAACCACAATCGAGGTGGTACTGTTTTTGAGAGCTGTACCGTTCGGTTCCATGCAGTGAAAAAGCGCCACCGTACCGTACCGTACCGAACCGTTCCTACACCATACCATGCGGTACCAGCAGTGGAAAAGCACAAAAGCGAGCCGAACCGTTCGGTTCCATGCAGTGGAAAAGCGCCATAAGTTTACCCGCTGTACATACAAATGTTTTGCCTCTCACTTCTATTTTAAAATTAGTTTTATTTTACAAAGTGAACTAGATGGACTTGTGTCTTTTTCCAACCTATCTATGTAACAATGTATGTGTTTAATACTTATTTCACCCGCTGTATATAGAGCATATGTCCGCAGACTGTCACCCAACAGTCAGGTCAGCTTTTCCTATAGAAAGAGAGCTCTGAAAATGGGTTTTATTAGCAGATAATGAGATCATTTCAGAGCTGACAGGTTCTCATTAAGAGTTTGTACTGGTTTATTAATTGGGTGCACTGTCTTCCGGAATGACACAATGTTGTTCATCTGTGTCTGATCTATTGAGACTTAGTATTTCTCTTTTTTTTCTCTTTTTATAGGAATACTCCACGAAGCAGCTAACCAACTTGGTGAATGTATGCCTTGGTTCCCACATAAATAAAAAGGCCAGACAGAAACTCCTGGCGGCTATTGATGACCTGGACCGACCAAAAAGATAATCCATTGGGGGGTTACCTCCTGACTAAGTCTGATGTTACAGCTTTTCCAAGCCATCATAGCCCATGCTTATTAAAGCCCAGCTCCAGCCATAATTGTTTCCTAAAGTTTTGAATAGAGTGGGGCAAGGGTAAAGCCTTTGTCAACTATTTACTATGTCCTGGTTGGGGGGGGGGGGGGGGGGATTTCCTCTCACTTCCTGTCTGATAGGTGTTAGATAGAACAGGAAATGAGGGAAACATACCCCACCCACCCACAAGGGGCGCAAACACCGCTCAAAAAAATACCTTTTTCTCTATCGCTCATTGGCAGACGTAGTCCTCGGTGATACAGCACCTTCGGGTTATGTTGCCTCCACAGGAGTAGGACTAGACAGGAAATAAAATGCTCTGGCCACACCCTAGGGGCAGTCCCAGAGGGTATATCCTCTCTCTCTCTGCCTCAGCAAATCAGTTTTTTTCTGTCTAGTCAGGAGTAAGGACCTAGATACCTTGCTGGGATCTTCGGTCCTGGCAGGATTTTTTTCTTAGAAAAGAATTTTTTAAGACAGCTTTTTTTCTCCAGTGTTCCTGTGAGATCTTCAAGCAAGAAAGCTGAACTGGGCGACGGGCTGGATGTTGAGATCCAGTGGTCACCCCAGTTCAGCCTACGAGCGCGTGCAGGCCATAGCTCCGCGCTGGGTCGGCCGTGACATAGTCCCACTGGACGGGGACTGACCCTGCGAGTTAAACGTCTCGCTGAAACGCCAAAGACCATGAGTCACGGCGCCCGTATTGGTCGACAGCCCTCCTACCTCGGTGGAGAGGGGTACTGTCAGGAGTTGGCGCCTGCCTGGTTCCGGTATGGTGAGTAGTATGTTCCCCCTTTCCCCCTGACGGGTCTTGTGGTGAACGCGGGCCCCTCTCTGTAATGGTAAGGATGGGTTCCCCTCTATCCTACAACATGTCACAGATCCCCCTAATTGAGTGTGATTTTTGTGTACAAGAAGCCAGGAGGCTTGGTTTGGGAGCTGACAATCTAATTGTAAAGATGTGTAAATGATTGTAGTCAGTGGCAGTACTAGAACTTTACTGTGATAGTATAAGGTATCCTACCTGTCAGTAGCCACAGGGCGATGTCTATACATGTATACTGCATTCCAGATCATTCCTCCAGCTAAGCAGCGGACCGCATACGGCCCGCTAGGGTCCGGTACCTCCGACCACGCTGACCACCATGAGGGTGAAGGGTTGTGAGGCCGAGATCCTTCTGCAGACATGCCGTTATTCTGTGCAGGCCGCCGCCATTGTCTGGTAGATCGCACGAGGCCGCCATTTTGGTGTAGCCTCGTGTCTCCAGCATGGGGGCGGCCATGTTTGAGGTGACTCAAACACCTCATGGAGCCAGGGGGAGGAGCCGGCAGACGTGTTAAGGGGCGGAGCCGCCTCTTTTACCCAGGAAATAGGGCCAAAGACTTCCTGTCTGTAACAAGACAAGCACTGAGCAAGCTGATGAAAACTTCTGTGCATCAGGGATGAGCCTTGGGGTCTGTCTCTCTCTCTGTGGGGTCCAAAAAGGCAGGTAACACTGAGGGGCGCTGTTGCGACTGGGGGACACAAAAAAAAAAAAAAAGTTTTTTTTTTTTTTTACTTTGTCATTTTTTGTCGCTGGCAAGTGTCTTGTATAATCATTGACCCTGCCGCATAGGTATCCCCACCTGATCCCCTCAAGGTGGCCGCAGGACCCTCCAGTACCCCACTTGTTTTTAATGCATTATCGGCAATTTTGGAGTCTTTGGTATCCCGGGTGGAGGTGGCCTGTCAGGGACGGGGGTCAAGTAGCGACCCCCGCCTACCCCTATTGTTTATCAGATACTTCAGATACGGATTCGGAACTGGTCAATGCAGTTGCAGGTCCCTCTTAGGGGGCTGTTGTCTCAGGTAATATCTCCTCAGCAGTGAGGAGCACGTTTCTGCCTCCGCCATAGCACAAGAGTGGTGGATGCACTAGTTGTGTCCGTCCGGGAAACCTTTAGTCTTGAGGTTACACCGGCAGAGGTAGCTGAGACTGAGATTCCTTTTTGGTACTTGTTAGCCTACCAAAAGGGCGAAGGATTTTCCTTTACCCAAATGGGGTCGTTTTGAAACGAACCCCTGTTATTTCCAAACGCATGGCTAGGTGCTATCCGTTTGAGGAATTCCTCTTTATAGGATAGACGGTACCACCTGCTGTCTTGCCACAGACTGTTAGGATAAAAAGACCTCGTAAATAACGAGGACCTTCCTTTTCTGCTCATATAGAGTTGTTCGTTCCGCGAGGGCGGGCGATAAGGCGAAACCCTCCAAAGCCCCTTTAGAGGGGTTTCAAAGGGCGCTGGTCGGGTAAACAAAGAGTCCGGCTCAGCCAAGCCTGAAGAATATAGCCTGATGCGCCCCTACCCATCTCTGGGGTGGGGGGGGGATGTCTTCACCGGTTTCTGGAGGACACAGGATCGAGTTTCGATCACTTCCACCGGTACGATTCTGCCCTTCTAACATTGAACGGTTTCAGGGGTTCTATTCGAACCTATTCACAATGCCCAGGAAAGAGGGCAAGGTGCGTCCAAATCTGGACTTGGGAAGAAATAGAGTCCATCCGTACAGTGGTGGCCTCCCTGCATAAAAGAGATTTCCTGGCGTCCATAGACATATAGGATGCCTATCTTTATATCCCCATCATCGCAGGACATCAGCGTTTTTTCGCTTTCCCAAAGATCATCCCTGGTTCCCACCAGGAGACTGAACTATCTGGGCCTAAGGTTGGATACATCCTGGGCAAGAGAGTTTCTCCTTGCTGGGAAACTCCAGAAGGTTCAGTCAACGATTCGGATGTTGCTGTCCGTCAATTGGCTGGGACTGATGGTGGCCTTCTTAGAGGCAGTACCGTATACCCAGTCTCATACCCGAATTCTCCTGAAGGAGATTCTTTTTTAATGGAATCAGAATTCCGATTCCCTGGACAATCGGATCCGGTTGAGCGAGAGGACCAGGAAGTCTCCGATGCTCAACCAGGGGAAGTCATTTCTTCCGATAGTATCCAGATTACCAATAAGGGTATCGGAATTGAGAGCGATCAGATTTTGTCTGATTTACTGGATCGAGCAGCTCTAGAGCAGCCCGATTCGGATCCAATCGCATATGGCCTCTTCATCCAGAGGTTTTTTCCCTAGCTGTCCCTTCATTGGGACATCCCGGATGTGGATCTGTTGGCACCTTGGCCTAACAGGAAGGTGCGGAGGTTTGTAGCTCGCGCCACGATCCTCTAGCGGACGCAGCAGAAACGCTGATCGCCCCGTGGGGGCAGTATCAGCTACGGCATGCCTTCCATCCTCTCAAGTTGCTGCGGGAACTTCTTCGCAGGATAGAGGTGGAGGGAATTCAAGTTATTCTGGAAATTCTGGATTGACCTCGTCAAGCCTGGTACGCCGACTTGGCGAGGCTAGTCGCGGACGCTCCTTGGAGACTTCCTCTCGGGGAGGATTTGCGGTCTCAGGGACCGATCTTCCATCTTGCTTTACAGTCGCTGGCTTAATGGCCTGGCCATTGAGACCCAGGTACTGAAGGACAAGGGAGTGTCAGCTTCAGTTATTCCTACCTCCAGTTAAAGCAAGGAAAGCGACTTCCAGCACATGGAAGTCTTATATTGCATGGTGTGAATCTATTGGATTTTCCCCACATACCTATTCGGTGACCCGAATTTTGGTCTGTCTGCAACAAGGGGTTGAGCAGAAACTATCCTTGAGCACGATCAAGGGTCAGGTTTTCGGCGTTAGCAATCTTCTTTCAAGAAACCTTTGGCTAATCATTCCTTGGTGCGGAATTTCATCCAGGGGGTGCGACATCTGGCTCCGCCAGTGCGCGCACCCTTACCGCCTGGTATCTTAATTTAGTGTGGTCGGTTCTTCAGAAACTTCTCTTTGAAGATATTAGGGAGATTCCCTTGCTTACATTCCCAGAAGGTGGCCTCCTTGGTGGCCATTAATTCTCTATGCAGGGTGTCAGAACTGGCCGCATTATCCTGTCGTTCCCCAGATCTGGTGGTTCTTCTTCCGAATCCATCCTTCCTTCCTAAAGTGGTTTTCGTAAGACGGACTCACTTTTTGTGATCACGGATAGCCCTTGAAGGGGGTTGCCTGTGTCTGCCGCGACCATATCTACATGGATCAGTCAGACGGTGGTACAGGCTTATTCTATTAAGGGTCTGAATCCTCCGTTCCCTGTTAGGGCGCACTTCACTCGAGCGCTCAGTACTTCCTGGGCCTTTCGCCATCAGGCGTCAGTGGTCCAGGTATGTAAAGCGGCCACCTGGTCGTCGGTACATACCTTTACAAAATTTTATAAAATTGATGTGATGGCATCGGCGGATGCCTCATTTGGCCGCAAGGTTTTGCAGGCCACAATTTGAGGAGACCGGTGGTCTACCTCGAGGGTTTTTTTCTGTTTGAAAATTTTTTTGTTGAGTCTCATCATTAAGGATGAGCATTGTAAACTTCTAGTTGGCACCGGTTGGGCCTTCTAGATTTGGATTTGATTTCCATTTTCCCACCCCTCATTTGTGATACTGCTCTGGGACTTCCCGAAGGTGCTGTATCACCGAGGACTACGTCTGTCAATGAGCGATAGAGAAAAATGGATTTTTGTAAAATCTTGCCGTAAAATCCTTTTCTCTTAGCTCATTGACAGACGTAGTACCCGCCCCTCTGTTTTTTTGAGTTGGGTTGGGTTAAATTCTCTAAAGACTGCTTTTATGACATAACTGATTTGCTGAGGCAGAGAGAGAGAGGATATACCCTCTGGGACTGCCCCTAGGGTGTGGCCAGAGCATTTTATTTCCTGTCTAGTCCTACTCCTGTGGAGGCAACATAACCCGAAGGTGCTGTATCACCGAGGACTACGTCTGTCAATGAGCTAAGAGAAAAGGATTTTACGGTAAGATTTTACAAAAATCCATTTTTTTCCTAGTGGAATGAGGAAGGTTTACAACCTCACTATTTTACTCCTTGAGATCGCTCTCACTTTCTGTATAGGTAAAGGGTGTCAAACAAAAAAAATCTTCTCAATGGGGACGCAGGCAGCATTAAAAATCATCTTACTAAAGTTCAAACCCGTCCTCTCTGCTTCATGTAAATCTAAAAGAACATGTATGGCTGGAATTGTATATAAATAATGGTTACATTGAGATAAATACTGTTCAGTTCATTATTTTATTTAAATTTATATATAAACTATTTTTTTTTTTCTTTTGTTATGTCTGTATTCTTTAGCAAGGAAGACTGGTAGATTTTTGATTTTCATGTGAACATTCCTCCAATCTTTCTGTTCACCATGTAACACTGGAAGTCATTGTCAGATTTCACCATTTACTACCTAATTAGTGACTTTCCTTGTCACATCCAAGAGGACATCTCTTTTATTCTGCCCTCAGCTGGTTTGAAGTTTACCTGTAGCAGCACACCATTTTCAAGAAAGATAGGATAATAGGAGCACCATCACCCATGACAGCCAACAAGCAAGGCACATGGAAGTTACGGTTGAAAGCTAAAATCTATCCTTCCCTTCAGTCTTGCACAGTTGTACAGGTTCCTCTCCTGTACTGGAATTACGCTGATTTCATTGCACACTGTGAGCTTCTCACATTGTGCGTTAGAAGCTGCAGCAAGTCATGGAAGAGCCCCCCTTATTTCCTGACTGGAGGATGTCCAGGATCATTTAACCCTTTACTCCCCAACCTTGCTGTATTTGGCCCACCTCCATTCATGTATTGGATTTTAATCCATGGAGGCACAACATCATGTAATGGCACTTTTCCACTGCAAGTACCGGCTTGGCTCTACTCGGCCCTGCTTGGCCGTTTTGGTTTTCCACTGCATGGTACCGCATGGTACGGTGTTGGAACGGTTCGGTACGATTTGGTGTGGTCTGCTTTTCCACTAAAGTAGTACTAAAGTAAGTGGGTGGGATAACAATGATTCTCTGACCAATCAGTGGCTAGTAGTGACAAACAATCAAGGCTGCATGCAAAGGATTGTGCGATATGGTATTGGTACGGCCCTCTTGGAACTACAACCGAGGTGGTACTGTTTAAGCGAGCCGTACCGTTCGGTTCCATGTAGTGGAAAAGCGCAAACCGTACCGAACCGTTCCAACACCGTGCCATGCGGTACCAGCAGTGGAAAAGCACAAAAGCGAGCCGAACCGTTCGGTTCCATGCAGTGGAAAAGCGCCATGTGTTACCCAGGGCAGTCTGCATGCAATTGCAGCCTGCCTAGGAATGCCCACTCCTCCAAACTGATACTCCTCGATTAAGGCATTATGTTACGTGCACAACTTTTCCTAAGAGTCAGGCCACTTCTTTCAATCAAGGTAGAGGGCTCTTGAGAGGAGTACTGAGAAAGGTCGCTATGCTGGTTATTCCCACCAGCCATGATCTGCCTTTATGGCATAGAGCAGTAATGAGACCCAATGATGACATCAGTGACTGGATCAAAAAAGGTATATTATAAAAACTGGTTTTATTTAAAAAATAACAGCATGTTGATGGGGAGGGTTGGAAGAAATGAGGGAAAGCAATATGTAAGTAGATTAAACTTCTTCAAGAAACATGATTATCCACTTTTAAACATTTCTATAAACACTTCCCTTCCATGTAAACATAAATCTGAAGTCCAAGTTGAGATAATAGAGGGGCATTACAGATTTTCCTGGATGTTTACTATGGCAAGTAATGGCATGCATCTACATATCTGTTGCTTGAGATTCAGGTGTTCCTATTAGTTAGCCATCCGCTTCAGCAGTGTTCCAAACACTGACCTGGAGCCCAGCCTGCTCTGTTCCCCAAGAGGTCTAGCTGTAAATAGTATGGGGTTTTATTATTCACTTCCAGGCTTAAAGAGGAAGTAAACCTATAGGTAAGCCTATGATAAGGCTTACCTATTGGTACTGTAATTATCTCCTAAACATGTACCGTTTAGGAGAGATTTACCTTAAATGCAGCCAGTGACCTCACTGTCGCATGCGCTGGATGGCCGAATGCCGCGAACCCCGGAAGAAGGGTGACGGAACATGTCACCCATGGGAGAGGTGAGCGGTTGGCACTTCGGGGCTTCGTTCTAAGGTAAGTATATCATAATGAGCTAGTATGCGATGCATACTAGCTCATTATGTGTTTCTCTTTCAGGTGTAATTTAAAAAAATAAATAAATTCTGAGGTTTACAACCTCTTTAAGCTTAGACATCACTGGATTCAAATTCGTCCGGTTCAGCAGGGGCCAACCGAATTTTGATCAGTGTGCGGCCGCTCCCCGCTGAACATTGTTTGATTGACGTCTGACAACAACTGGAAAACTTTTTGTGGATCAGTAGCTGCAACCATTGATCAATGTATTTTGACAGCAGCAAGTCCCTCAGGGAAGGGCATTCCTCTAGCCACCTTACTTGCATAGTAAATACACATCTTTGGCCAGCTTTAAAGTGTTACTAAACCCACAAGAGTAGAATCAGTGTGTATATGCAGTAAAGCATGATTGTTCTACTTACTGTGGAATCTAAGGGGTTAATCCTCTGCAATCCTCTTGTGTAAAAAGGTTGTTTGATCCTGTATGCACAGATCCTCCTTTTCCTTCACTGACTCCAAAACATGTCTGGATAAGACAGAGCCTTTGGAGTCGAGCTGCACATGCTCAGTTTGTTGTATATTGCCAGAGAGTTTTTTTCTTGGGACAGTGCATGTGATCAGCATAGGGCCAATCAGCACTGTCCAGACAGAGGGTCCGGGGTCCTGCAGCCTTATAGGAAAGCTCAGTGCAATATGAAAACTCCTCCTACAAGCTTCATCAGGAACAGATAGAAATCACTAGACTGCTATATACTGCTGATGAGAAAAGATATTTAGCAGTTTATATTTACTAAAATAATTGCATTTCCATGATCTATGTACTGTGGGAGACCAGATATAGTGAATGTAGTGGCCAGGGTTTAGTAACACTTTAAGCTAAATACGAATACATTCCCAACATGGCCAAAATGTAATGTCAGAAAATAAATCAGCTTCCTTTAGTGAAAACATACTTGGTGCCCAATTAGAATTCTGCATTATGGTAAAGCACAGATCAATGCGTGCACCACAACACTGTAGCAGGCAAAGCATGCGCACCACAACACACATGATCGGTTTCCTATTTAAAAGAGGGTCCTGTCTGACTTTCAGCCTGTTGCTGTGCATTAGCAGCACATTCATATTTAATGGGCTGGCTTAACAAAATTCACTTAACTTGCAGCGGCCCTGGGAAATATGAATGGGTCCTTATGTGGTCTTTATGGCCCCAACAAACATAGGGGAAAAAAATTTAAAAATCTCATATTTTTTTTTTTTTTTTATAACAAGCATGTTATACTTACCTGCTCTGTGCAATGGTTTTGCTCAAAGCAGCCCTAAACCTCGTCTTCTCAGGTCCCCAGCCTGAGCTCCTGTTTCCTTTCCTCTTGCATTGGATTTCAGAGCCGCACTGCATTGGATCGCATGGTACAAAACAACCATGCAATCCAGTTGCAGTGCGGCTCTAAAAAAGGTGCATTCAAAATGAATGGGCTCAAATTGTACCGCACTGAATCGCATGTAAATTGCACAGGAATGCAAAGCAATTCATACTGCAAACCAAGACTTAAAGCACAGCTTGACATTTCATTAATTTCTGATGCAGCACCACTGATTAAAGCGGTGTGTAGAAAAGCAGACGGAAACGGAGCTGTGGTGTAGCATGGAAAAATGCAAATGTATGGCACATTTTTGTACCACATCACAGCCTACCAGAAGGCTGTGTTGGATTGTGAACAGGGCAAATAAAAAAAATCTGATTTCTTTGTGCGCTAGCGGAGATCTGGGGTTTTCTAGTTCAGAAAAATGCAGGTCCCTGCACAAGTGTGAATGAGCCCTAAAGCTCAATTTACACCATGCCTATTGTGTTGATGTGACAAAACGAATCCAAAATACTTTTTTTTTAGTTCTCCTTAATGCATGCTGTGGCATGTTGTAATGTAATTAAATGCAGCATGTTTCATTTTCACCCAGCGCACGTTAACACCTCACGTTGATGTGAACTGGGTCTATTAGAAACAATAGATTCCACAAAGGTATTGCAATGAGCCTGTGTTGAGCAATGCAGCCCATGGACATGGTGTGAATTGGCCCTAATGTTTTTTTTTTTTGTTTTTTAAGTTTAATTGCTTGAATTTGACTCAATGTCAGCCTCTTGTATTCTCTCTGTACTGCAGAACTCTGGCTGGGAGAGTGAAAGCAGCCCAAGAACCAATCAATTGTGCTAACATGAAGTTTGCTATGGAATTAGAGAGAAGAGTGACAGAGAGGAGCTCATATGTTTTCCTTTCAATGTCCAGGTACACGCCAGGGGAGGGACAAGAACTAAAATAGTTACTTAAAGTGAAACTTTACTTATTTTTGTGTCCCACTAATCTGGTTCCTCATACTTATTTTTTTTAATTGGGGGAGGGGGGTTGCTCTTTTCACCAGAATACTTCTACCTTCCTAGCCTAGGCCAAAATAAAGCAAGCCTCCTGGAGGCTTTGGGACTCCAAATAACCCACTGTGCATGCACAGTGCAGCACTATCAGAAGGCGGGCTCCTAGGACCCAGAAGAGACAGCTAGCCTCCTGATGACATCACAAACCAGATTCCGGTGCTGGACCCGGCAGTGCAACAACTTTTGGCAGATAACAGCGGAATAGCTTGAGCTTTGTCATTTGGTCCCCTGTATAACCTAACAAACCTGTCTGATCCTGCCCATCCCTTCTGTAATATAACAATAATTGCCCCTGTCTCTTATAGAAAAAATATGCCGATCTGTACCTGTATCAGAGCGGCTCCCGGCGATCGCATGACTGCTCGGCTCTCTCTCTTCTCTTACCCTCCTCTGACTTCAGCAGGAGTGCTTGGCCCCGCCTGCTGGAGCTATCAACTGGGCAGAGAAGAGAGCCAAGGAGTCAGCTGAGTGTCGGGAGACGCTCTGATTTAGGTACAGATTGGCATATTTTTTCTATAACACACACAGCAACACTTGTATTACAGAGGGGATGGCCTAATTTTATATAAGTGGCTTATCAACCACTTTAAGGGATTGTAAAGGCAGAAGGTTTTTTTTTATCTGAATGCATTCTATGCATTAAGATAAAAAGCCACCTGTGTGCAGCAGCCTCTCCCCCCCCCCCCACCTAATACTTGCCTGAGCCCCTTCTCTATCCAGCAATGTCCACGAGTGCCTCAGCCATCCGGTTCTCTCTGTCCTAATTGACTGAGACACAGCAGCAGTGCCATTGGCTCCCGCTGCTGTTAATCAAACTCAGCCAAGCTGCTTGCTGTGGGGGAACTCAATAGGAGGGAGAGGCCAGGAGCTCCAGCCAGGGACCCGAAAAGAGGAGGATCTAGGCTGCCCTGTGCAAAACCACTGCACAGAGCAGGTAAAATATAACATGTTTGTTGTTTTGAATAGAAAAAAAAAACGACTTGACAATCACTTTAAGTTGCCCAAAGAGGCTGCTGTGGTCAACACATGTTACATATTCCTCCTCATCCTCAAGTGTATTCACCAATTTATGCACACGTTCTATCACTATATAAAAAAATGATGCTATATATAAAATAGTCACTGACCAAGATGATCATGGGCCCTTATGGACTGCGTGTAAAATACCTTTCTGTGTGTTCCATCGCAACCAAAAATATTGTCCTTTTTATATCTAAACTGCCTTAGTGCTGGTTCACACTAGTACGACTTGTCAGGCGACTTGGTCAGCCTGACAAGTCGTGCACCGTCGCGTTCCATTGTGTGGTACAGGAACGGTTCTAATAGGAGCGACACAAGTCGCTCCGACTTAGAAAAAGGTTCCTGTAGTACCTCGGGGCCACCTGGAGAGACTTGCATAGACATTCATTTTATGAAGTCCGTGCAAGTCGCGCTGAAGTCGCGGTGCACGCGACTTCACAGGTCGCCCCCTAAGTCGGATCGCCATAGTGTGAACCGACACTTAAAGTAAAAAATAACTGTGTTGCTTTGTGCAGTATAAACTGTTCTTCCATTGGACACTTCTAGACTTGATGTTCCAACCATACAGCCCTGCCTTTAATATACCAACTCTTACCCCAGGCTCATGCAATGGGTTTCATTTCAGCGTGTAGCTGGGCCTAATATACCCCAGAACTCCATTCCACATGGGTCTCCGAATGTTGAACATAATTGTCTAAATTTGGAAACTAAACAGATTCTTCTCTTTGTACCTTTATGGTTGGTCCTATTTACCCAAATGAGGAAGGAACTGTCCACGGTTAGCCTTCTTTAGTCTCCGATACTGTACTTGTAAAACAAACAGACATAGACAATATGGACTTGAATGGTCATCGACAATAAAAAAACAAAAAAAAACAAAACAGCAAGTCTTTCATACACTAAATAAATAAGGCTGGGTGTAACATATACATCTGTAAACTATCATTATATTGTATCTCTATATTCTGGGTAACTCTTTTGTTCTATTCTGTGGGCTTGGATGTATCCAGGTTTAGGCCACAAGAATGTCTCGGAGTTGGTGTTTGCGTTTGCTGCATATTTGTGTTGATCCAGGATAAGTTTATCTGTAGTCAGTGGAGCTTTTGTAAACTACATCTAGTATGGTATGGCAGGCGCCTCTAGGTGTTTGGACATAGCCTACTCTATTATGCAAATACTGACTTTTACTAGGTTCCAGTGACTACAAGAATACTTCTTTAACGTTTATCACCCAAACAGCTGGCAGTACATCCTGGTTGCAGTCAGTTTAGTGCATGTAGTGTAAAGATGCAATTACCAGTCTAGATGTGTTCACCAAATGCACTATAAACACTATGTGCAGTTGTCCACTGCCTGGATGAAGAGGCCTGAACGTGTGCTGAAACTAAATGGCATGTGTGGTCAAATATTTGTGTATGGGACATGCACAAATTTTGCACTGGGGCATACACTATATATACATAGGGGCATACACTATATATACATAGGCCTGCTAGAACTATGGCGGCTGCCATTGTTGACCACCTGCTGAAAAAGCTAGCTTGCCTGGCTTTGGTGGTGACTCACTTTCCTCAATGCTTTCCCAGATACAGTCCTCATACATGTAAATGTCAGTAGATCAGGAAATGCAATGGCTTTTTGCATAATTGTTCTGAGTTAATGACTCATAATAGTGAAGCCAGAGAGTCAGCTTGACAGCCTTGATGCAACCAAATAGCAGCCTTTGTTTCCATCAGGAGAATAAAAAAAAAAAAAAAAAAGATTAGGAAACTACATGGATTTACACACATTCAGTGCTCTCAAAAAAAAAAAAAAAACAACACAGGACCCCTGAAACTAGAAGCCTTCTGATCTGCAAACCTCAGCACTCCCTGGTTTTGTTGAAGTCTAACCTGCCCTCTTCCTGAGTCTTTGTTGGCCTATTACTATGATAGGAAGCTCCATCGACCAACAGGAAGATGTCAGAAGGGTTAGGACTTCACCGCTACCAGTAAGTTTCAATACTTTCAGATTTTTGGACTCCTGAGGGTACAGATGCATGCTTTAAAATGCACAAGCCTTGCATTTACAATGTTGTACTTTATTGGGTGGTAATGGAACCTCTAAAACACTGACATTTTGACATTTCTTCGAGGTGAGAGGGAAAAACTTTTCTAGGTAGTCTGTTTTGCCCTGCATAGCCCATCATATTCACCCTCAACAGTAGGGTTCTGATTGGTTGGTTGCCATAGGACAGATTGTATTTGCAAGCTCTCTTCCGTCTGATGCTTTCTGTCTTCTCTGTCTGGTTAGTGTCTCTAGAATTTACTTTGAACCATCGTTGGCTGGGCTTTGCAAATATTGTAATCGCTTCTTTTGTTATGGCTTGCTATTTAAATCAAGATGTTAAATTTCAGGTAAAATGTTGATTGGAAATATGATTGTGAAATAAAAACACTAATGATGAACTTAATTGATGGTTATTTTTTTATTTTATTTTTTTTATTAAGAATTCACCGACCAGTTGCAAAGCTGGTAACTGTATCACAAGTTATCTGTGTTTTGCCAGGTATATACAAAAAATACATTTAGACTTGAGAAAATAGGCATCAATATTTAGTACTGTATTGCAACTTCATGGTTCATGATTCCAGAGCTGTAAAGAGTCTTGTGACTCCTTTTAACATCCTCTACACCCATTTTTCCCTACAGTCCGTTTACTGAATTTGCCCACAAATGCCCTGAGGTGACCAAAAGAGGGAAACAAAATAAGGAAAACATTATCACACTCTATTATTTCTGAAGCTTGGTGCTGCCTTCTCTAACCCTACTTCTTATAGGCACTGGCCCACAAGCACAATTCTAGTTAATATATCCTTGTCAATAGTTAGATTTAATTGAAAAATGTCATGTCCGAGCTCTTTAAAGTGTAACTCCACTTTTGTTGAGAAAAAAACATTCCCCTCTCGGGGATCTCTGTACACTGCAGGGATTTTAGAAAACTTTGTTGCAGATTTCTACCTTTTTGTTATTCTGAAGAAATCACTGTTTGTTCCTCTGTGCTGAGTGGGTCAATGGGAGTGCTTTCATAATTATCGATCAGCTGTGGCAGCTGCGGGGCTCTAATGAGGAAAGCTGCTGGGCCTGCATCCCTTTAGATGTGTTCCTATTGGGAATATCTCACCAAAAATTACATTTTTGTTGCAGGGGATGCCGGAAATCTGACTTGTATCTTAGTGCAGACTTCTGGGAAAATTGGTGAGCCAATCACACAAGCAGGAAATTATGTTTCTGGGGTGTGGTCAGTATACATTCTGTGTACAGAACACCTCCAGGTAGCAATATTTCATTGCATTTCCATAAAATTACAACAGCTGCAGATTGAAATGGAAAGATAATTTTTAATAACATTCAATCAAAATAGGATTTGTCGCAATTGTATACACTATATTGTTTTTTTCTTTATTTGCTGATTTTTTTCCCCCACAAAAGTGGAGTTACCCTTTAATTCACCACCACAAAGCCTAGCACACATTTGAAATTATTATATGCGAAGACTGAAGCAAAAAAGGAATGGAATGAAAGCGTTGGGGTTAACTACGAATAATAATCTGTGATTTGTATCTTTTTTTATAAAGGCACCAGAATCATGTTTATGGTACAATACATTTTTCTAAATCATACAGAACATAGGATCTTTAGTCTTCAACCATGGTTTATGTGCAGCTACCTTCAGGTAGTTGGACACTGGCAAAAAAAAAAAACCTGCAGGGTAATCACCTGTATAACCCCTCCCACTCTTAGATATCCTCTTTTCTAAAGAGGGGTGTTTTTTTTTGCTCGAACAGATTTTTTACTAAGATTTCTGGCTTGTCCATAGCCTCTGCGGCTACTTCTGTAGATTACAGGATGGTTGACTCTCGAATCTTGGATGAACATGGAGAAGAGACAAGGTCAGCCTGCAATGTTGCTTTGGGCACTGGTATAGTGTGTTGAGTTTCTTGCTTTGTGCAATACAGGCCTAGGGCCGGTGGTGGGTCCTTGTCCCTGAAGAACCCTTTGGGGGGGTATACCCATTGTGGAGGGTGAATCCAGGATTGGGTCTGATCCCTTACATCCTGTTCAGAGTGCAACAAAATATGCCACAATAAGTATAGGGCTTACACCCTTACTTTGTCTATATATGGATAATTCTTTGGCTCAATTGTTGGTCAATGGAACTCCCGCATTAGAAACTCTTTGGGTGCCTGCCCTTTGGTGGATGTCTCTTTGGTTACTCCTTGTATAAATTAAGGAGATCACAGGGAATAAGAGTACTCCCCTCCCCCAAAAAAAGAATGCTTGTGCTTCTGTGGGGAGTAGACCTACTCCTGAGGTTAGGAAGTTTTCCTTTCTTCCATCTCCATCTCTAAGTCTTAAGTCTGCAAGGAACTTTAATCTGAAGACCAGGCTCTTCAAACTAGCCAAGTCTTGCTTCAAAACCTCTTTTCAGTGATGAGATGTCCCTATTTGTTAAAGTGGGGGATGTCTGTTGGCCATTGCAGCTTTCTGGCCCTTGAAATCTCCAATGTTTGGGGCAAGAGTGCCATTTACAGAGACTACAAACTGCAGTTTTGGATTCTGCCTCCTCACCACTTCTTGCTCTCATTAGATCCCTGCAGCTGCCACAGCTGATAAATAATTATGAAACCACTCCCATTTGACCCACTCAGCACAGAGGAACAAACAGGGATTTCTCTAGCGCTCATTGACAGACGTAGTCATCGGTGATACAGCACCTTCGGGTTATGTTGCCTCCACAGGAGCAGGACTAGACAGGAAATTAAAAAGCTCTGGCCACACCCTAGGGGCAGTCCCAGAGGGTATATCCTCTCTCTCTCTGCCTCAGCAAATCAGTTATTTTCTGTCTAGTTAGGAGTAAGGACCTAGATACCTTGCTGGGATCTTAGGTCCTGGCAAGATTTTTTTCTTAAAAGATTTTTTTTAGACAGCTTTTTTTCTCCAGTGTTCCTGTGAGATCTTCAAGCAAGAAAGCTGAACTGGGCGACGGGCTGGATGTTGAGATCCGGTGGTCACCCCAGTTCAGCCTATGAGCGCGTGCAGGCCATAGCTCCGCGCTGGGTCGGCCGCGACAAAGTCCCATTAAAGGACTGACCCCGCGAGTTAAACGTCTCGCTGAAACGCCAAAGACCATGAGTCACGGCGTCCATATCGGTCGACAGCCCTCCCGCCCCGGTGGAGAGGGGTACTGTCAGGAGTTGGTGCCCGCCTGGTTCCGGTATGGTGAGTAGTATGTTCCCCCTTTTCCCCTGACGGGTCTTGTGGTGAACGCGGGCCCCTCTCTGTATGGTAAGATAGAGTCCCTCTCTATCCTATAAATGACACAGATCCTCCTACTTTGAGTGTGATTTTATGTGCAAAAAGCCAGGAGGCTTGGTTTGGGAGCTAACAATCTAATTGTATACATGTTAAAAAGATTGTAATCAGTGGCATTCTGGGAATCTTACGGTGATAAAAATAAGCTACCTACCAGTCAGAAGCCACGGACATGTAGACTGCCTTCCTAATCAGATCTCCAGCTATTAGCAGGCCTCCCGAATGGCCATGCGGTCCGCCAGGGCCGGTACCGCCAACCACGCCAAATCCCCATGCAGAGAGAGTGTTGTGTGCCCTGCAGCACACCGCTATTCAGTACAGGCCGCCGCCATTTTTTTTGCTGGATCGCACGAGCCGCCATTTTGGCGTAGCCTCGTGTCTCCAGCATGGGTGCGGCCATGTTTGAGGTGATCCAAACACCTCGTGGAGCTAGGGGAGGCGCCGGAAGGCGTGCAGAGGGGCGTAGCCGCCTCCTTTCTTCCTGGGCAGCCAGCCAAAAGACTTCCTGTTTGTCAAGACAGCGCTGTAACCTGTTGCAGTTAAACTCTGAGCATCAAGTGGTGAGCCTGGGGGTCTATCTCTCTCTCTCTCTCGATCGATAGGGATCCCTAGCAGGTAACACTAAGGGGTTTTTTGTGGCGCTGGGGGTCTGGAAAAAAAAAAAAAAAAAAGTTTTTTATTTTTGAATTATATTATCCAGGAAGTGACTGGAATTATCATGGACCCTGCCACACATATTCCCCCACCTGTTTCCCTCGGGGGGGCCACGGGACCCGCCGGTGCACAGAGTGTAGAGTCATTTACAGCAATTTTGGAGTCTATGGTGGCTCGGGTGGAGGCGGCCTGTCAGGGACGGGGGTCAAGGAAGCGACCCCCCGCCTACCCCTATACTATCTGACACCTCTGACTCAGATTCAGAGATGGTCACTGCAGTTGCAGGTTCCTCTGCAAGGGCTGTTGTCTCAGGTAAAGCCCCCTCAGACAGTGAGGAGGACGTTTCTTCTCCCGCTATAATTCAGGAAGAAGCATTGGTGGACGCACTAGTTGTGGCAGTGCAGGAAACCTTAAAACTTGAGGCTTTACCGGCAGAGGCAACTGAAACAGAGATTCCTTTTGGTACTAATAAGCCCATCAAAACGGTGAAGGTTTTTCCTGTACCCAAGTGTTTCGGTAATCAGATTAAAGGAGAATGGGAGCATTCTAAACGTACCTTTACTATTTCCAAGCGTATTGCTAGACGCTATCCGTTTGAGGAATCCATCATTAAGAAATGGACGGTACCACCAGTGGTGGATCCACCTATTTCCAGGCTGAATAAAGCCACGGTTATCCCAGTGGAGGACACTTCGTCCTTTAAGGATCCGGTGGATCGAAAGATGGAAGTGGAGTCCCGCACTATCTTCTCCCTGATAGGGTCAGCATTTAGACCAGTAATTGTTATTGGTCTAGTTTCCCAGACACTTACGGAATGGGCGAGAATGGTACGCCAAGACCTTAGGGGAAAAGATATTCCCCAGGAGACATCTGATTTGATGGAACAGATTATACAAGGGCTACAGTTTATCTGTGACGCAGCCTTGGACACTACTCCCTTATTAGGGCATGCATCTATGTCAGCGGTCATCCTCAGACGTGTGCTGTGGTTAAAATGCTGGTCAGCTGACCTAGGTTCCAAAAAGACCTTGACAAATCTCCCTTTTCAGGGGAATCGTCTATTTGGGGCCAACCTAGATGAAATCATTAAGGATGCCACTGGGGGCAAGAGCACTTTTTTGCCACAGGCTGCTAAAGCTAAGGGACCTCGCAACAAGCGAGGACCTTTCTTTACCGCCCATAAAGGGCGCCCGGCTGGTACAAGCGGGAAAGGCAAGACTCCTCCAGGAGGGTTCAAGAAGGGCTGGTCGGACAAGCAGAGGACCAACCCAGCCAAACCCGAAGCAAAGGAGTACACAGCCTGAAGGTGCGCCCCCACCCGGTTTCAGGGTGGGGGGACGTTTTCACCGGTATTCAGGACATTAGATCGAGCATCAACCACTACTACCGGTGCGATTCTTCCCTTCCAACATTTAAGTACTACAGGAAGCGGTAGTTACCGTTCCCTGAATAGATCTTTTCCTTTACCTTTTCCTAAGATTAGTCCCTATACCTCACAGGAATCGGATCTGGTTGACCAGATAGGCCAAGTAGCCTCTAGTCGGGTGACTTCGGTCCCTGAGGTTCAACCAGAAAAGATCACCCTTCCTGATAACAATCAGGTATCTGATAAATGTGTGGGAACAGAAAACGACCAGACTTTCTCAGATGGTCGGGGCCAGATACCTCTAGGGACGCCTGGTTCAGATTCTATCAGCGCCAGTGGTCCTAGAAATTCTAGGCTGGCCTCCTCAAGCCGGCCTGGCCGACTTGGACATGCTAGTCGCAGACGTTCCGTGGGAACTTCGTCTCAGGGAGTGTCTGTGGTCTCAAGGACCAATTTACCATCATGCTTTACAGTCGCTGGTTTTAATGGCCTGGCCATTGAGACCCAAGTACTGAAGGACAGAGGTTTGTCTACTTCAGTCATTCCTACCCTTATTAAAGCAAGGAAAGCGACTTCCAGCAAGGTCTATTATCACACATGGAAGACTTATATTGCGTGGTGCGAATCTTTAGGATTTCCTCCACGTACCTATTCGGTGACTCGAATATTGGCCTTTTTGCAACAAGGGGTTGAGCAGAAGCTAGCCTTGAGCACCATCAAGGGTCAAGTTTCAGCATTAGCAATCTTCTTTCAGAAGCCTTTAGCTACCAAGTCCTTGGTGCGGAATTTCATCCAGGGGGTGCGGCACCTGGCTCCACCAGTCCGCGCGCCCTTACCGCCCTGGGATCTTAATTTGGTTTTGTCGGTTCTACAGAAACCTCCCTTTGAAAACATCAGGGAGATTCCCTTGCTTACTTTATCCCAGAAGGTGGCCTTCTTGGTGGCTATTACTTCTGCTCGCAGGGTGTCAGAACTGGCTGCATTATCATGCCAGTCCCCCATACCTAGTGATTCATAGGGATAAGGTAGTACTTCATCCTAAGCCATCTTTTCTTCCTAAGGTGGTTTCAGATTTTCATCTGAATGAAGATATTGTACTACCTTCCTTGTGTCCTCAGCCCAAGCATCATCGGGAACATGCGTTGCATTCCTTAGATGTGGTTCGGGCAATCAGGGTATACCTGAAAGCTACGGAATCATTCCGTAAGACGGATTCACTTTTTGTGATCACGGATGGCCCCAGAAAGGGTTTGCCTGCATCTGCCGCGACCATTGCCAAATGGATTAGACAAACGGTGGTACAGGCTTATTCTATTAAGGGTCAGAGTCCTCCGTTCCCTGTTAGGGCGCACTCCACTCGAGCGCTCAGTACTTCCTGGGCCTTTCGCCATCAGGCGTCAGTGGTCCAGGTATGTAAGGCGGCCACCTGGTCGTCGGTACATACCTTTACAAAATTCTATAAAATTGATGTGACGGCATCGGCGGATGCCTCATTTGGCCGCAAGGTTTTGCAGGCCGCAATTTGAGGAGACCGGTGGTCTACCTCGATGGTTTTTTCTGTTTGAAAAAAAAAAAAAATTTTTCTCTTTTTTGTTGAGTCTCATCATTAAGGATGAGCATTGTAAACTTCTAGTTGGCACCGGTTGGGCCTTCTAGATTGGGATTTGATTTTCATTTTCCCACCCCTCATTTGTGATACTGCTCTGGGACGTCCCGAAGGTGCTGTATCACCGAGGACTACGTCTGTCAATGAGCGCTAGAGAAAAATGGATTTTTGTAAAATCTTACCGTAAAATCCTTTTCTCTTAGCTCATTGACAGACGTAGTCCCCGCCCCTCTGTTTTTTGAGTTGGGTTGGGTTAAAATCTCTAAAGACTGCTTTTTCACATAACTGATTTCCTGAGGCAGAGAGAGAGAGGATATACCCTCTGGGACTGCCCCTAGGGTGTGGCCAGAGCTTTTTAATTTCCTGTCTAGTCCTGCTCCTGTGGAGGCAACATAACCCGAAGGTGCTGTATCACCGAGGACTACGTCTGTCAATGAGCTAAGAGAAAAGGATTTTACGGTAAGATTTTACAAAAATCCATTTTTCTTCAGAATACCAAAAGGTAGGAATCTGCAACAAAGTTTGTTAAAAATCCTTGCAATATACATAGATCAACCAGAGGGGAATGTTTTTTTTTTTTTCCAAAAGTGGAGTTACGCTTTAAGCAGAATAGTGTACTAAAGGGCACTACAGCATACTCAGAGCTGTAAAAAATGTCATTAAAGCCCAGCTGGGTTTTTAGATTACTACTTGCAGTCAGTGCATTTACAGTAACAAAATGCCCCTTTTTAACCTTTGTTTTAATTTATTAAAAATCCCTGTGCTGATAGCCCATAGGAGTTTGTTGCACACAAGCTTTCCTGTAGTCTTGACACTTTCCACTAAATACTTCTCTAATCAACACCGCTGTCACTCCCTGACCAGAGCAGTTGATCGGAGCACCAATGTCACTCCCTGAGCAGAGCAGTTGATCAGAGCACCGCTGTCACTTCCTGTGCAGAGCAGTTGATCGGAGCACTGCTGTCACTCCCTGAGCAGAGCAGTTGATCGGAGCACTGCTGTCACTCCCTGAGCAGAGCAGTTGATCAGAGCACCGCTGTCACTTCCTGAGCAGAGCAGTTGATCGGAGCACTGCTGTCACTCCCTGAGCAGAGCAGTTGATCGGAGTACTGCTGTCACTCCCTGAGCAGAGCAGTTGATCGGAGCACTGCTGTCACTCCCTGAGCAGAGCAGTTGATCAGAGCACCGCTGTCACTCCCTGAGCAGAGCAGTTGATCGGAGCACCACTGTCACTCCCTGAGCAGAGCAGTTGATCGGAGCACCACTGTCACTCCCTGAGCAGAGCAGTTGATCAGAGCACCGCTGTCACTTCCTGAGCAGAGCAGTTGATCAGAGCAGTGTCAGGGGCGTATTAGAGAGGTAGGCTGCTGCTTATGTGTAAGCCACAGTCTGACTCGCCTGGTGCTGCCAGTGCAAATGATGTAGTCTTTTCATTTTAATTGTTGCAATTAAAGTTTCAATACTTGTTGATCCTGCCAACACTTTAAACTTGTTGGATCTGTGTGGCTGCGCTACATGCAGGCCTTTACCTGCTAAGCAGAGTACAGTATACAAGATTGATTGGTTACCTTTTAAAGTGGCCCTTAACTCAAAAAGTGAAGATTTGCTGCTGTCTTATATGGAACATCTAGAAATGGTAACTCCTCCTGAAAGATAGCAGTGCACTTTCTGGTATATAAGGGGGTGCCTGGACTCTTCTGTGCTTATGCTTACAGCCTTAAAGCTGTATATGTGCACTGTGAGGTCATCAAAGACACTTTGACTGCTACTCTCAAAAGATTTAGCATGGTATTTGGTAATGTAAATACTGCACTTCTCATTGTTATCCTTGCTGGAGAGGAAGTTGTACCTGGACAGCTGCAGTGCTAGGATCTCCCTTATGATTCTTCATTCATTCTGTGCTTCCTAATCTCTTCTGCCACCAGATTTTACCTCACTAGTCCTCAGTCATCAAGAGCAGCTCTGATATGAGAAAGCAATGCTCTGCCTCTATCAAGTTGTCCACCATCACATAGTGACACGACACAGAACAAGGCATGGCTTGTCAGTAATAAGAAAAATAGCTGCAAGGAGACCAGGGGCAATCCTGGTAACTAGAGTCCTTTATAACCACATTTCACAGATTAGGTTGCCTTAAAAGACCAACTCTAGGAAGCCTAAAAATTCTCCCTTGTGGGGCTGCCCCCACATTGCTAGAGTTAACTGCTTGTTTAGTCTAGAAAAAGCATTTTTACATACCCAATTACTCACACCCCCGTGTTCCAGCAGTCAATTGTTCCTCAACGACCTCATTGGTATTTACCTGAATTGGTCTTTATGATGTCAGAGAACCTTCGGCTGCCGAAGCATGGGGAAGAAGAGGCTACAGGGACTGATCTAGTAGGGCAGGAGAGCTTGCAAGAGCTGAGAATCGGGAAAGGTAAATCTGCTTTTCCAAATTCCCTAGACAGAAATAAGCAGTTAAGCCAGGAGAATTTTTAGATTTCCTGGAGTTCAGCTTTAAGGTTCTTTCCGCTTTCAGTAAATTCAAATTCTGAGTAATCTAGGTTCATTTCTATGTGTTACAGTGAGCGAAAATGACCATCTTACAACACTATCTGTCTTTAAATTGCCTCTCCAATACAGTTCTGCATCCTGTGGTCTCTGCTGCTTGAAAGTTTTCATTGGACGTAATTAAATCCTGCAATTCACCTGTCTGATTCCGTCAGCCAATTACTGCATTTTCAGAGGTGCAGCACCAAAAGCGGATTTTAAATTGCTTGCTCCTGAGAAATGTCTCTCAACTGATTTAAGCCGTCTTTTGTTATCTGTGTTACTATAAAGCCTGTTTGGACACAAGGATACTTCCCAAACGCAGCAGACCTCTTTTCTTTCTGCATATGTGTGTAGTGCGTAATCAATCGTATAAATGTATTGCATATTCCCCAGCACAACGAGGTAAAGTAATATGCTTTAAATCCATATATACAGAAATGTGTCTATACAGATCACGGTATGTAGTAATGGTCCCAAATTTGCAACACATTCAGCAGCGCTTAATCATACTATTGCTAGGATGAAATCATTCCATGATAAAATGTCCAAATAGCATGAAAATAATGCAAGTGTCCAGTCTTAAAACCAAGGACAAAAACACTTTGTCAAGATGAAGGAAGCTTCTTGATTCACACACACCCGTGCTCCTAAGCTCAGGATTAGTAGCCTTCACCACACCTTTAGTGCTCCCCTTAGGAATGGACACTCACCACATCTCACTTTAATAACAACCTGTATGCTTAAGCCGCATGAGCCCTTGCCCCCGGATATCGGTCGCCTCCAGCAACGCCAGACCACCTTTAGCCACCTCCTCCAATTCAGGGCAGGCACCGTATAACAGCCAAATCCGAATGCAAGCAGACAACAGGGAACAGAGGATAGTGTAATATTGCCAATGCTTTTATTTCAACATACAATTCCCCCAGGCCCCTCAATCAATCTGCTTACATCTGAAAAAACTTGTACAGGCATATAAGGTTGAAAGACCGGGTGTACCGCTGCTCGCCGTCCGCGAGCTGTGACGTCTCCTTCCACAGGAATGTAACATTCCGCTGCGCCGCGCGAGTTCCGTAATGCCAGCCTCGCCCGGAAGGCGACCGATATCCGGGGGCAAGGGCTCATGTGGCTTAAGCATACAGGCTGTTATTAAAGTGAGATGTGGTGAGTGTCCATTCCTAAGGGGAGCACTAAAGGTGTGGTGAAGGCTACTAATCCTGAGCTTAGGAGCACGGGTGTGTGTGAATCAAGAAGCTTCCTTCATCTCGACAAAGTGTTTTTGTCCTTGGTTTTAAGACTGGACACTTGCATTATTTTCATGCTATTTGGACATTTTATCATGGAATGATTTCATCCTAGCAATAGTATGATTAAGCGCTGCTGAATGTGTTGCAAATTTGGGACCATTACTACATACCGTGATCTGTATTGACACATTCTGTATATAGAGTTTTTTGTTTACAGTGGCTGCTAACGTACAGAGGTACACAAGAATTTATTGATTTCCTATACCACTATTTTATCTTCAATTTTACATATATATTTATTGTTTTAGATATATATTGTAATTGAGAGCGCCGGGCGGGTGCATGTAGTTTTTTAGCTTCAGACACCTTTTTTTATATATGCTTTAAATCCAGATCTGATTGTATAAAGCCTAACAGCAAAAAATATACAATAAATACCTTGTATGCAATACATACTTTCAGTTCATATGTATATAGAATAGTGTTCACAATTGTTTCCACTGTGGGGTTCAGCTTCAAGTGGAGAGCTCACAGAGAAGTAATCCAAGCCATATATCATGTTAAAGGGCTTCCTGCCTGTGTTTATTGGTCATCGTGTACAACAAAACAAAAGGTTTCCTGCACAGGAATAAGAAAACACAGTCCCTAAACAAAAGTTCAGCAGACCATTTTAAGCCTCCCTGGTTGACCTCACTGGGTCTGCTCCAGTCTTGCAGACATGTTTCCTCAGTCTGCTTGTCTCCTCTTCTCCACAACACTGATTAACCCAAATTATAACCCAGTTGGGGAGCAAAGTGTAGCCCGTGCTTAATTATAAATTATAGGCCGGTCAGCCTGACGTCAATAGTATGTAAACTTCTGGAAGGGATGATAAGGGACTATATCCAAGAGTTTTCTAAAGACAACATCAGCAGTAATCCGCACGGGTTTACAAAAGGGCGTTCTTGTCAAACCAAACTGTTAACATTCTACAAGGGGGTGAGCTGTGAGCTAGACAGGGGGAGACCTGTGGATGTAGTATACCTGGATTTTGCGAAGGCTTTTGATACAGTTCCCCACAAATGCTTAATTTATAAAATAAGGTCTGCAGGCATCGACCACAAGGTTTGCTCTCTGATACGGAACTGGTTAAAGGGGCGTGTCCAAAGGGTGGGGTTGAATGGCGCATACTCAGACTGGTCTGGGGTGGTAAGTGGGGTCCCCCAAGGCTCAGTGCTGGGACCAATTTTGTTCAATTTATTCATAAATGGAGTTGAGGACGGGATCATTAGCTCAATCTCAGTTTTTGCAGATGACACAAAATTGGGCAGGGCAATAACTCCACATCGTGAGGCAGAAATATTACAAAATGACCTGAACAAAATAACAGAGTGGGCAAGTACATGGCAAATGAAGTTTAATGTGGAGAAGTGTAAGTTATTGCACTTGGGGACTTAAAACATAGAAGCACAATACACTTTAGGGGGGGGGAACTCTGGGGGAATCAAAAATGGAGAAAGATGTGCATGCAATGTCAAGCTGCAGCTGCCAAAGCTGGCAGAATATTAGCATGCATAAGGAAGGGGATGCATTCCAGAGATAAAACTATAATCCTACCACTTATAAAACGCTGGTCCGACCGCATCTGGAGTATTCTGTCCAGTTCTGGTCGCCAGTCCTCAGAAGGGATGTGATGGAGCTGGAGAGAGTACAGAAAAGGGCAACTAAACTAATTAGGGGATTGGAGGACCTTAATTTTGAGGAGCGTTTACAAGCGCTTGATTTATTCTCCTTGGAGAAGACGCCTGAGAGGGGACATGATAGCAATTTACAAATACCTCAACGGTGATCTCAGCATAGAAAAAAACTATTCAGTCGCAAGGAATGCATGAAGACACGAGGCCATACAATGCGATTAGAGGAGAAGAGATTTAACCTCAGGCTACGCAGAGGGTTCTTTACAGTAAGGGCTACAAGATTGTGGAATTCTCTACCACAAATGGTAGTAACTGCAGGGAGTATGACTACGTTTAAAAGACTCTTGGACGTACATCTCAAGGATTAAAACATTCAGGGGTATGGGAAATTATTAAGGCCACACACACCTACACAGGTTGAACTGGATGGACTATTGTCTTTTATTCAACCTCAACTACTATGTAACCCGTTGCTGCTTCCAGACCTTAGGAACTGCAAAAATATATGTGGCAGATATGCTCTATCGATAACGGACAGGGGCTGTTTGTCACATACCTCCCCCCTCTGTTTGAACCCATGGGTTTGAACACCAGTGGGTTTTAGAAAGGGCATTCATATTTTTCTGGTTCCTACCAGCCCTGTGCTCTACTTTAAAGGAAAAATCTTGGAGGGCTAGGAACCAACCGGTAACCCTTCACATTACGGTCCTTAGCCTGGGCCATCCGTTTTAAGGGAGCATGGTCTGTTATGAGTCAGAAGTGGCACCCCAGCAAGTAATGCCCCGTACACACTTGCAGATTATCTGAAGACTTTTGTCTGCAGACTTACCAAAACCATATAATATGAGGTCAAACCTAAACACTTTCAATTTGTATGCAATCCGGCAGGCCCTTGCACTACATAGAAAAGGTAAATCTGAAGACAAAAGTCTTCAGATAATCTGCACGTGTGTACGGGTCATAAGTAGTACCACAGAGCCTCCAAGGCCCACTTAATAGCCAAATGCTCCACAATACTATAATTTTCCACTACCAGGGTCAGCTTCCGATTCAAATGGACCACCAGGTGTTCCTCTCAGCCCACTACCCGGGACAAGACGCCCCAGACCTATACTCGAGGCATCGGTCTGGACTGCAAATTCTGTGCTGAAGTCTGGGTCTACCAGGGCTGGCTGTTTACACAGGGCCTCCTTCGGAGTTTGGATAGCTTCTTCAGTCTCAGGATTACACTTAATCGCTACAGAGAAGCTTCTGCCCTTGGAAGGGCCAGTTAAAGGTGCTGCCATTGTGGTGAAGTTTGGGATGAACCTCCGATAATACCCAACCATGCCTAGGAAGGTCCTCACTTGTTTTTTGGTGGCAGGAGTAGGCCAGTCTCTAATGGTTTCTATTTTATGGATTATGGTTTGATTAGGCCCTCCCCAATGGTTTATCCCAGATACTGGGCCTCTCCTAACTCTATCGCACACTTCTTTGGGTTTGCTGTTAAGCTGGCATTTCTAATGAAATAGTCCAATACAATATCTCTCCTGCACTCAAGTGGTCTGCTGGAAGGTTAGTGGTCTTATGTGATATTTATTATCACAACTTAAGGTCTTGTTGTCCCCTCAGGACCAAGGCTATCCAAATATACTGCAAAACAACAACAAGAGAAGGTGCACCAACCTCATGCGTTACTACTAAAAGAGTTTATCTAAAATAAAACAAAACGAAAACAGTGCTGCAGTGCACCCAGAATGACGCGCCAGGCAATGGAACGCAGATCTGCCTGCACTTCAGGGTGTACAAGCTAGGCGTGTGGTTCAAGCAAATGTGATGTGGCTTAAGGCACAGATAGCGACACGAACCACGGCTTATGCGTCAGACAGGCATATAGGGACACCATCATGTCTCTCAGCACCATTGATGAATCCCAACAGTCTTGGAGGCAATTGATTCCACATCTTTTAAATGTGTGCAATTATCATACAATTCTGAGTACAATGTATGCTGCTTTTTTTTATTTTAAATAAACTCTTTTAGTGGTAATGCACGAGGTTGGTGCACCCTTCTTTTTGTTGTTTCTAATGGAATTTATGATAGCCTAGACTTTGGGTAGGTGACTTTCACAATCTGTGCTCCAAATAACCACATCATCTAGATAGGTTGCTGAATAGCGTTGATGAGGGTTAAGAATCTCATCCATCATTTGCTGAAATGTAGCGAGAGCGCCATTTAAGCCAAAGGGCATCCAGACATACTGCCACAAGTCCTCCAGAGTTGCAAAAGCTGTTTTCCCTTTTGCTTTCTCTGTCAGGGGAACCTGCAAATATCCTCTAGTGAGATCAAGGATGGTTCTGTACCTGGAGGGGCCCAAATTCTCCACTAGTTCATTAACCCAGGGCATGGAGTAAATGTCAAACTTTGACACTTTGTTCAGTTTCCAGAAGTCGTTGCAAAATCTTAGGGAACTATCTGGTTTGTGAGCCAAGACTATAGGGCTACACCATTCACTTTTGGACTTTTCTATCACCCTGAGGTCGAACATCCACTATACTTCTTCAGCTACGGCCTGTCTGGGGGCCTCTGGAATGCAATATGGCTTAAGCCTCACCCAAGCCTTGGGGCCAGTGACCATGTCATTTTTAATTATGTTTGTGCAGCCTGGCAACTCTGAGAAGAAATCTTTATCACACTGTAGAAACTCTCTCACCTCCTACTGTTGTGACACCTACATAGACTCCGGTATCTGAACCTCGCTTGTGCCTCGTTCTTTCTTCAGTGACTGATCACCCAGGGCTGGGAGAGCTTCCCTATCTTTCCATGCTTTAATTAAATTTACATGATAGATCTGCTCTTTCTTCTGCCTGTCTGGTTGGTACACCTTATAGTTTACTTCCCCAACCTTTTCCAGTATTTCATAGAGTCCTTGCCCCTTAGCAAGGAACTTACTTTCCACTGTGGGGACTAAAATAAGTGCACAATCTTCTGTGTGGAATGTTTGAACCATTGTTGATCTATTGTACACTCGACTCTGCGCTTCCTGGGCCTGGTCAAGGGGAATCACTGAGCTAATTCTGTCATGCATGGCTGAGATATGTTCTATGACACTCTGGTAGGGAGTGGTCTCAGTCTCCCAGGTCTCGTTGGCCATATCTAGCAACCCCCGGGACTGCCTCCAGACAAAAGTTCCAAGGGTGAGAACCCCTGAGGACGACTGTGGGACCTCTCTAATTGCAAACAACAAATATGGCAGTAGACAATCTGTCTCTCCCATCTTTAGCCACCACCTTCTTTAGCTTGCTCTTGAGGGTTTTGTTAAATCGTTCTACTAAACCGGTGTTTCTCAACCGGGGTTCCGGGGAAGTCTCCAGGGGTTCCGCGGCGATCTACCCGTCGATCTCAGACAGCTGACGAGTAGACAGTGTCTAAGCCAACATGGAGAGTAGCGTGGGAATCGGCTCTAATAAGACCTCTCAGAGTGTGATCCTTCCCGCCGGCCCCTCCTTTCCTCCCATCTACCCCACGTGCTTGTATGTGACATCACCTGGAGGGGATGGGAGGGAAGGAGGGGCCGGTGGGAAGGATTGCGCCATGAGCGGTCTTATTACAGCTGATTCCCGCACTACTCTGCATTTGAAACTGCTTGTACTATGTTGTGTGCCATGTACCCTGCTGTGCCCTGTACCATGTTGTGTACCCTACTGTGTGCCCTGCTGTGCCTTGTACCATGTTGTGTGCCCTGTACCAAATTGTATGCCCTGCTGTGCGTTGTACCATATTTTGTACCCTGCTGTGTGCCCTGTACCATTCTCTGTGCCCTGCACCACCTTATATCATGTTGTGTGCCTGTACCCTGCTGTGTGCCCTGTACCATGCTGTGTGCCCTGCTGTGCCCTGTACCACATTGTGTTCCCTGTGCCCTGGTGTGCCTTGTACCATGTGTACCCTGTTATATGCCCTGAACCATGCTGTGTGCCCTGCAATGCCCTGTACCACGTTGTATGTCCTGTGCCCTGCTGTGTGCCCTGTACCATGCTCTGTGCCCTGCACCACCTTGTACTATGCCCTCTACCCTGCTGTGTGTCCTGTACTATATTGTGTGCCCTGTACCATGTGTACCCTGCTGTGTGCCCTGTACCATGCTGGGTGCCCTGCTGTGTGTCCTATGCCCTGCTGTGTGCCCTATGTTCTGTTGTGTGCCCCATAATGTTCCCTGCTGTCCCCCCTGTATTGTGTCCTAACCTCTTGTGCTCTGTCCTACTGCCCCCTGTACACTGCTTATCTCACGTTAAACCCAGAATTGAGCATCTGTTCAGAAGAAAAACATCACAAGTATATTATTTATTTAATGCTATTTCTTAAAATGTTGTTATATATTACAGTTTGCTAATCACACCAATGTTCCATGAGCTGTCGATCTGAATGCTATTTTAGGGGTTCCCCGAGATCTCAAACCTTTTGCCAGGGGTTCCTCAACGATAAAAAGGTTGAGAAACACTGTACTAAACCATCTGTCTAAAAGTGGTAAACTGAAGTATGTAAGTGCTTAATATTGAACAATTTGCACAACTCTTTCATTATTTTTGACATAAAAGGAGGCCCTTGGTCGGTTAGAACCTCTTTTGGAATCCCAGTGAGGGTAAACATGTGGAACAACTCTTTGGCGATTGTCTTAGAAAAGTTTTTCTTAAGGGAACAGCCTCGGGATACCAGATGGCAAGGTCCATGACCACTAGGATATACTGATGGCCTCTGGCAGACTTACCGTAACTACTGGCTCTTCTAAATACATGGCAATTCGATCACCAACAATGGCACCAGAGGGCTACAGTTATAGGGCATAGGGGCTGACTTTTGAGACTCAAGGAAAGACTCGCAATAGTTTCTCACATCAGCAAATATCACAGGCCAAATTAAACACTGTAAAATTCCTTTGTGGCTACCACGAGCTGTTCCACAATCTCACCCCGAATTTTGTCAACCCAATACAACATGCCATGATTAACTGCCTTATGAGGTAACCCATTCCCCAACCCGTGTTGCCGGGGGGTTATTGTTTATCTTTTAATTTTTATGGGCTTTTTCAAGAGTTGGATCCTGTAACTGGGCGGTCCCAAAACTGTCCTGAGAGACCTAAAGCTCCGGCACACCAGGCAACTCTAGGGTCTCAGGTCACCTCTGGTTCACCCACACATACTGTTAGGGGAAAAGTCATATCCTCATCAGGGGTCGCCCCTTCAGCATTTTTATCAACCTTTGGTTCAAAGGAGTTGGGGGGGGTCCAGCTCTCAGAAACCGGTCCATCGCAACTCCCTCCACTATTTGAGGTACCTCAGGTTGCAGCCACCATTTGACCAGATTGATTTGGTCATACATTTGTGTGCGAGGGGGATCCCTATGCCTTGAAACTCCAGGCGTGCACTCTCACTGCGGTTGTGACCCCCAGATGCCGCAATATCTCTGCTTTTAGTTTGTCATAATCTCGGGCATCCTCAGCAGTCAAATCAAAGTATGCCTTTTAATAGTCCCCTGCTAACAGTGGTGCCTCAAGCACAGCCCAGAATAAGAAGGCCTCCACATCATCCCAGGATGTCATCTTTTGTAGAAGGTGCCTCTTAGCGCCTGGCAGGTTTGGCCAGGGGAACCATGTGGACACAGTCTGGGCTGGCATCCGCTATAGTACTTCTGCTAAGGCCTGTTGGTCTTTTTCAGCTGCCTGAGCCAAAGCAGTCACTTGAGCCTCTGTTGCCTAAGCTACGGCATTTACCCGAGCCCCAGCTGTCTGAGCCAATGCAGTTACTTGAGCTTCCGTTCACAGCATCTGGGCAGCCAACAGTCTATTGGTTCCTTGCTGTGCAGCATGAGCTTGCTGCTGCTGAGTAGCCAGCATTTTATTGGTTTCCTGTTGCTGTTCAGCCGCTTGCTGCTGCATCTCTTGGCCTTGCTGCTGCATTTCTTGGGCATGCCGCTACTGAGCAGCCAACATTTTATCAGTTTCTTGCTGTGCACCAAATCCCTGATCAGGTTCTCCATGTTTCTGATTCACAATTACACCATCCCTTTAAGTGGTCTAGGCACAGTATGCTGTCCCTTTAACCCTGCTGACACAACGTTCACCTAGTTTATTGCAATGCAGTGTAGCCAGCAAACTTGCCTTTCAGAGAGGATCAGTAGAGGGAGTGCGCACATCCGAAAAAAACAGTTGTGGGGTTTAGCTTCAAGTGGAGAGCTGCCAGAAAGGGGATCCAAGCAGTATGTTAGGTTAAAGGACTTCCTGCCCATGTCTTGATTACTCCTTAAAATGCTGGAGAAGAGTTACTCCTTTGTATATACAAAGTTCCATCTAGGTTTATCTGTGCCATAGTGATTGGGAACATCTAACCTGGTTACTGGCTGTATACTCTTGACCCCTGCAGAAGTACTCCCATCCGGTGAGTGCGGTCCTATTGGGGGAGCACCATTTCACTGTTGCACATACCTGCAAGGATTACATTTGAGAACTACGGACATTTTTTCACCTTCTTTGAACTTTGCACCATTTGGAATATTTGGACTTCATATTTTTTTTAATTATTTACTTTTATTTTATTTTTAGCATCAGATTTATTGATTTTTGTTTATATTTGTGATTCTACAGACATGATGAACTGATTTTCAGCACTACGGCTAATTTTTGTTTTTTGTACTTTTACACATTGAGATTATTGGATCTTCGATTTATTTAGTTGACAAATGATTGGTTTGTATTCATTTATTAGTATCAGGTTTTTATTGATTGAGTGCCGGTTCACATTTGTGCGATGTGGGAACGCTGCGAATATACAGTGTGTTCCCGCATCGCATCCGCACCCCTGGCAGTTCACACTGCCATATGCGATACACTGGGAGTGTCAATTAAAAGTTAACGACACCCCCAGATAAGATCGCATATCGCAGTGTGATCTGTAAGTTCGCACAGAATCGGATCGCACTAGTGTGAACCACCATGAGATCCGATTCTGCTGCGGACCAAAAAAAAGGGTCCTGTGCGTCTTTTAGTGTGATTGCGGTACAAATTCAGCCATACAAACTGTATGGCTGAATTTGCACCGCACAGAGATCGCATGTAATTTTAAGAGCAGTGCGCTCCGAATTACATGCAATCTCTGTGATTGCACTAATGTGAACCGGCATTAATACTGATTTACTTTTATGAATTTTCCAAGGTACATTCTGAGCACATTTTTGTTTATACACATCACACACAGAATTAGTTATTTATTTATTGTATATTTATATTTTTTTGCTACTTTCCACATATACTAATTTGTCTTTTAGGCAGCGCCACCATACCTTTTTTCTTTATAAAAAGCACCCCCCGATTTCCCTGCCTCATCTGTCTCATCAGATCCTGAATCTGATTTGGCCGCCGCAGACCTGGGTCTCCCTGATGGGTCTGCGACCATGCGCCCGGAATCCTCAGATAGTGAGGATGATTCCTCCACATCTGCAACCGTGCACGAAAAGGCGCTGGTGGAAGCACTGTTTGTATCTTTGTGTGAGACCTTGAGGATGGAGGACGCAGCTGCAACAGAGGCGCATGTTACCTTTGGCACTCACAAGCCATCCAGAGCGGCAAAGGTGTTTTCTTTCCCTGCCTATTTTGACAGACTTTTTGTTAAGTGCTTTACTAGGCGATACCCCTTATTAAGAAGTGGACTGTTCCACCGGTGGTGGACCCTCCGGTTTCCAGGTTGAAGAAGGCAACCATGATTCCGGTTGAAGAGTCCCGGCCTTTAAGGATACGGCTGACAGGAAGGCAGAGGCTGTGGCCCCAAATAAAAAAAAAACTTTGGAACGTTTTCAGGGTTTTTACTCAAACCTGTTTACAGTTCTCAGGAAGGAAGGCAAGGTGCATCCAATCCTGGACATCAAGGTGCTGAACTGCTTTGTGCGGGTGCAAAAGTTCATGATGGAGTTAATTCACACGGTGGTGGCATCCCTGCGTCAGGTCAGGGGGATTCTTTTGCCTCTATCGACATCAAGGATGCTTACCTTCACATTCCAATATATGCCAGTCACCAACGCTTCCTCTGCTTTGCCATGGGAGAGGAGCATTATTAGTTTGTGGCGTTACCCTTTGGTCTCGCCTCTGCTCCTCGGGTCTTCACAAAAGTGTTATCCCCGGTGCTAGCATTGTTACGCTAACGGGGGTACAGCATCCTGGTACTGGACTACTTGGACGACCTCCTTCTGCAAGCAGGGTCTCTTGCTGCTCTGGTGGAAAACCTTAAAATCACCATACGAACTTTGTGGGAGTTCTGCTGGATTCAGAATTTTCAGAAGCCTGCTCTGGTTCCGTCCACAAAGCTGGGCTATCTGGGTCTGTCTCTGGACTCGGCCTTAGCCAGAGTGCTCCTTCCTCCGGACAAACTCCAGAAATTGCAGGCTGCAATTCATCTCCCGCTGTCCAGCAGAAGGTCAAATGGGGCAAGACTCTGCAGTCTCTGGACAAACAGATCCGGCTGAGTCAGGGAATGAAGGAACGAAGGAGGCCCTGATATGGTGGCTTCGTTCTCCAGCGCTTCGGCTGGACAAATCCTTCCTCCCCTTGTATTGGACAGTGGTCACCACAGATGCCAGCCTGTCTGGCTGGGGAGGCGTCCTCGGCAAAAAAATCTTCTCAGGGGGTCTGGACACTGGAAGAGTCCAGTCTACTGATCAATGTCTTGGAACTCTGAGCGATCAGACTGTGTCTGGACCATTGGACAGATCGTCTTCAAGGATGTTCAGTGCGCATTTAATCGGACAATGCCAGGGCCATGGCTTATGGAAATCGCCAGGGGGGCACAAGAAGCCGGCATTCTAAGGTGGGCAGATTGGTTTGTTCCAGCCTCTCCGCCGTATACATTCCAGGGAGGTGGTAAACTGGCAGACACTTTACCTCAGTCGGCAGGCATTGGACCAAGGAGAGTGGTCCCTTCATCCTGAGGTGTTTCATCAGTTTTGTCTCCGGTGGGTCATCCCCGAGGTGGATCTGTTAGCATCTTAACAGAAAGGTGCAGAGGTTTGTGGCTCAGTCACGGGATCCTCTAGCGGATGCAACGGACGCGCTGGTGGCCCCCGTGGGGTCAGTATCGTCTGATTTACGCCTTCCCTCCTTCACTGCTTCTGCCAAGACTTCTACGCAGGATTGAAGCAGAAGGGATTCCGGTCATCTTAGTGGCTCTGGACTGGCCTTGCCAGACTTGGTGCGGCTAGTCGCCGACATTCCTTGGACACCTCAGCTCAGGAAGGATCTGCTGTCCCAAGGGCCAATCTTCCATCCTGCTGTACAGTCGCTGGCTTTGACAGCTATGCTGTTGAATGCCAGGTGCTGATGGATAGAGGTTTGTCAGAGTCGGTGATTCCAACGCTGTTAAAAACTAGGAAATCCACTTCTTGGAAGATCTACCATCGTACATAGAAGTCGTACATTGCGTAGAGTGAGTCTCTTGAGGTTCATCCTCGCTCTTTCTCGGTGGCTCGGATCTTGACCTTCCTTCAACGGGGGGTTGAGCAGAAACTGTCCTTGAGTACTATCAAGTGTCAGGTGTTGACCTTAGCGATCTCCTTTTAGTGGCTATTACCTCTGCACGCAGGGTATCGGAATTGGCGGTGTTATCCTGTCGTTCACCTTACTTGGTGGTTCACAGAGATAAGGTGGTTCTTCGTACCTGTCCGTCGTCCCTTCTAAATGCCTCTGATTTTCATTTGAATGAAGACATTGTGTTGCCTTCCATGTGTCCCAGTCCAAAACATCCAAAGGAAATTGCCTTGCATGCCTTGGATGTGGTCTGGGCAATTACGGAGTCTTTTAGGAAGTCAGACTCACTATTTGTGCTCACAGATGGACCTCAGAAAGGGTTGTCTGCTTCCTCTGCGACCATTTCCAGATGGATCGGATAGACGGTGACGCAGGCATATTCCATCAGGGGTCAGGTTCCTCCTTTCCCTGTCAAGGCGCACTCTACTCGGGTGCTCAGTGCCTCATGGGCCTTCCATCATCAGGCGTCAGTGACGCAGGTTTGTAAGGGGGGCACCTGGTCGTCGGTGCACACTTTCACAGAGTTCTATAAAAAAGATGTGTTGGCATCTGCGGCCACAGGGTTTTGCAGGCTGCTGTTTAGAGGACCTGGTTCTCTTTGAGGGTGTATTGCTTTTTCAGGTGGGCTCCAGTTGTTTTGGTTGAGCTCCTGTTGCCTGGTTGGCTACTGTTTAGCCTTGGGAATTTTGTGCCGTTCCCACCCCTCATGTTTAACACTGCTTTGGGACTTCCCAATGGTTAAGAAGATCAGGAGCTGTGTCTGTCAATGAACGAAAGAGAAAATGGGATTTTTGACTTACTGTAAAATCCATTGCTCTAATGTCCTTTAACAGACACAGCACCCACCCCTCTGTGGAGTTGTAATTCTTCTGGCACTGCTTGTAACTAAACTGAGTACCTATAGCAGATAGAGGGAGTATACCCCCTAGGACTGCCCAAAGATGTAGCCAGATTTTTTTTTCTGCCTAGTGTCCTACTCCTTTAGAGGTCAGTATAACCCAATAGTTAAGAAGATCGAGAGCTGTGTCCGTAAAAGAACATCAGAGAAATACATTTTACGGTAAGCCAAAAATCCAATTTTTTCCAGAAAAACAGGGACATTTTTTTTTCCCACAGCTTCAAATTTTCCAGAAATTTTACATCTCTACTCAGGATATTCAGGCATCAATTTCTCTTCATTACTAAGATCATTGCATATACCACCTGAAAGTTGTCTGGTACCAGAGTATCTGTATGGACCATGGTTTTCTCCATCTGCCTTTTTGTACTATCGCATGTGTAGCGCTTCTCCCGAAGGAGCCACTTGAGTATATTTGGTTCTGTGCTCTGCCTCTCAACCCTAAGAACAGTCTCAGCCCCTCTGGCACACCTGGCAATAATGTTTGTGCGAACACCACAGTTAAAGGACACAAATTATGGTAAGCACAGAAATTATCTTTACTGTGGAATTTCTTAAGAATGGAGCAAACAGGAACAGTATAACGGAAAAGTAGACAAATATATCTCAAGTAAATCAGCTGTGTAGTAATGACTGAAGATTAAGAGCAATAAAACTTAACAATGTTATCTGGCTGCTTACAGGGAACTCCTCAAGGCGTATAATCCAAAAGCGGAGGCAACCACTCTGACAATGACAGATCACGAAATGGCAAACACTTTAACAAATTGACCACCAACTCTAACTTAAATTGGGCTCTATGAGTCTAGGCAGAGGAATGACCCTTTCTTTTATCAGACCTGTCCCCTGACGCCACAGGCCCAAAGAACTGCAAACACTGTATCTAATTTGGTTCAATAATGTAACTCCGAAGTCAGATCACTCTGCTCATACGCTATATATCCGGATCCCTGGGTGTATGTGTGTGCCAGTATTGCACCAGTTACTTAGTCTCTTGGAAGAAGAAGGCCTTAAATGTTCAGCTAGCTACTTTAGTTAGTGCACTTGGATGTCCTGTTTGGCAGGGGTGGTGCAAAGTGTACTGTAGAACTCCGGGAAGCAGAAAGAACACTTTTACTGCCCGGCAGAGGATGAGTGCAGCACAGTGTTCTACTAGTGTAGGCAAAAAAGGCAACGTTATCTGCCTGCAGTATCTCTGTAGGATGGGTAAGTGCCTGTTCACTAATCCTGCAACCAAGGCCCAAAGGAGATGTTCTGGCAGGCAGGCTCTTCAGGTAGCCTGACTGACTACCCTAAAACGGAACGCTTCACGCCATTGGTACAGGTGCACCTGGAGAATGCACCCAGGGTGCCCCTCTCAGGCAGGATGTCCCCGACTGGCCGTGGATCCATGGGAGGAACAGCACACCGACTTGGGAAGGCAGCACCTCTCCCTTGGGTCCCGTCTTCTCATTGCCTCGTAGTCTCTCCCTAGCTCCCTGGCAGCCTCCTGCTGTCCTTTATTCCTCTGCTCTGTGTGCTTGCTGGGCTGTGTAGTTCTGTTCCCCATCGAATGCTATGGGGCTGCCTATGCTGGGGACTACATGTCCCAGGATCCTTTGCTGCAGCAACTCTGGCAGGTGATTGGCTCTTCCCCCTGCAAATGAGAAACCAGGGGAGGGAACAAGGAGGGTGACTGCTTGTCTTAGCGTCGCTCGCACACAGCAAGTTCAGTAAGGAGAGGGAGGGGGAATTCCCTCAGAGCTACTGGCATGCATGCTCTCCCTGAAGTGAGCCTGTCTGTGTCCAGCACTGCCTTAACCCTGTGGACATGGAGTTCACCAGAGCTTCACAGGTGGCCACTGTAATCCCCTACCACTCCTCCATGATGACATCACAGAACTGGTGGATGTTAAAGAGCTTGCGCTGCTCCACCTTTCTATTGAGGATGCTCCACACTTGCTCCATAGGGTTTAGGTCTGGAGACATGCTTGGCCATTCCATCACCTTTACCCTCAGCTTCTTTAGCAAGGCAGTGGTCATCTTTAAAGTGTTTGGGGTCGTTATCAAGTTGGAATACTGCGGCCCAGTCTCCAAAGTGAGGGGATTATGCTCTGCTTCAGTATGTTACCGTACATGTTGCAATTCATGGTTCCCTCAATGAACTGTAGCTCCCCAGTACCGGCAGCACTCATGCAGCCCCAGACCATGACACTCTAACCACCATGCTTGACTGTAGGCAAGACACACTTGTCTTTGTACTCCTCACGTGGTTGTGACCACACACGCTTGACACCATCTGAACCAAATAAGTTTATCTTGGTCTCATCAGACCACAGGACATGGTTCCAGTAATCCATGTCCTTAGTCTGCTTGTCTTCAGCAAACTGTTTGTGGGCTTTCTTGTGCATCATCTTTAGAAGAGGCTTCCTTCTGGAGATGTAAGTCATTTTTTTTTTTTTATTTCTCTTAATTGAGGAAATAACTACATTTAGATACATACTGCACTATAGGGCTCTCCTGCCCCTCTCCTCTTTTTTTACGGTGAATAGCTTGGGCCTTTTTTTTGGGTCCTCAATCTGCTTTTTTTGGTCTGACCCTTGGAACCGTTAAGGACCACCATCACCTGAATCCCATCACAAGCCAGGATTCTCAGATCATCAGATTAACAACATGTAATTGACTAGGGAGAACTGGTGCGCCAGAACAATTAGAACAATTTCTGAATGAAAAGCTGAGTTTAAAGCTGATAAAATGTGCTCCCTGTTCCTATTCAAAGGTTTTGATGGGAGCTTACCTTTAAAGCAAAGTTCTGAAACACAGGGCAGCAGAAGCCACATGCTGATTGTCACTGTGAAGTTCTGGGCCCCTGTTTATCAAGTGTCGGTAGGGAATCTTTATAACATGTCAAGTGACTGTAAGTGAAGGTTCTACTTAAAAGGATGATTTATTTTTATAGTAAATGTTTCCCGGTGTCTGAAATGATATATTTTTCCCCTTCTATTTCTGCAGGACTCCCATCCCCCGGAGATGTCATAAAACTTGACAATTAGATCTTTGCAATCAAACTGTTCCTTGATGGGTCTTCAAGAGGAATGTTGAGAAGACCTAACAGCTGGTGTAGAATCCTAGAATAAGGTGTAACAAGGTCCTGTAGGAATAATCTTAAAATAGGAGGGAATTCTGAGGATCTGTCAGAAATTCCGCTCTGCTGTCAAAATCCTGAGACAAGAGACACTTAAATCTGGTAAATGGTGTGTGACTTGGAAAAGATGTATTTAAGTTACCTTGCGGCGCTTATTTTCAAACGGTGCTTTTCTCTGGCTGCAGTTTTCAAAAGTTATTTTACAAGATGGCATCGCACTCACTGTAGTCATTTAATTTTATTATTCTGTTAAAGTCTTACATTTATTTCGACAATCTGTGAAAGAGTCACCGGTATGTAATCAAACGCACAATGGCTCTAAAGCCTCGTACACACGCAACGATTATCGGCCGACCGATCGTCCGTCTTTTGTCCAGAGTGGTCTTTTGTTGGTTGGAATGTGCCTAGACTGCACACAAATTTTCTCGCCAGACAAAATTCTACTTCAGAAGTGATGTCATGTGTTGGTTTGCTTTCTTTGTGTTCTTTATTCTCTGAGCATGCCCAGACTTGCTCATTAGATTTTTCCCTGTCGAAATCTGTACTGACTGCACGAAAATCAGCCGTGTTTTGACGGCAGACAAAAATTTTATAGCCTGCACACCAGATTTTTTTCGGCTGAAAAGTCGGAGTCGGTTGTCGGAAGCATCATACTAACAAGCCGAAAATCGGCAGATCGGTCGTTGGATGAAAATTCCCTGCCGATTTTCGACGCGTGTGTACGAGGCTTAAGTAGTGTTAGCTTAAAAGAACATCTCCATTTAAATCTGAGCTTAAAGTGAAACTTTTATACAATGTTTTTTATTCATCATTTATGTTTAACTTTTTATTATCTAAATTATATACACACACACACACACACAGTATCTCACAAAAGTGAGTACACCAATCACATTTTTGTAAATACTTTATTATATCTTTTCATGTGACAACACTGAAGAAATGACACTTTGCTACAATGTAAAGTAGTGAGTGTACAGCTTGTATAACAGTGTAAATTTGCACAGTTTAAACATAAGGACGAGACCGATTTCTGACACTTGTTGTTTACAAGTTAAAATCAGTATTTTTTGCTAGAGAATTACTTAGAACTCCCAAACATTATATATATATATATATATTTTTTTTTTTTAGCAGAGACCCTAGAGAATAAAATGGAGATCATTGCAATACTTTGTCACACCGTATTTGCGCATCAGTCTTACAAACAAAATTTTTTTGGAAAAAATACACTTTTTTGAATAAAAAAAATCAGAAAACAATAAAGTTAGCCCAATTTTTTTCTATAATGTATAAGATAATGTTGATTGATACCTAACATGTCATGCTTTAAAATTGCGCATGCTTGTGGAATGGCGACACACATTGGTACTTAAAAATTTCCATAGGCGACGCTTTAAAAATTTCTACAGGTTACCAGTTTAGAGTTATAGAGGAAGTTTAGGACTGGAATTATTGCTTTCACTCTAACGGACGTGGCAATACCTCACATGTGTGGTTTGAACACTGTTTACATATGTGGGCGCGATTTGCATATGCGTTCGCTTCTGCATGCAAGCTCGGATGGATGGGGCACTTTATTTATTTTACCTTTTATTTTTACACTGCCCCTTTAAAACATTTTTTTATAACTTTTATTCCTATTACATGGAATGTAAACATCCCTTGTAATAGAAATAAGCAGGACAGGTCCTCTTTAATGTGAGATCTGGGGTCAAAAAGATCTTAGATCTCACATCTACACCTAAATGCAAAAAAAGTCAATTTTTTCTTTTTAAGTAAAAAAAAAAAAGGCCCTTTAAGGCCGTTGGGAGGAAACAATGTATGACGTCGCTCCCGTCCTCCAAGGCCATAGATTCGAGTGAGGGCCATCTTGCCCTCACTCGACTTCCTGCCCAGAACTGCTTTGAACCGGATCGGTTTCCCTACTGCTGATGGCTCCGGTAAGTAGAAAAAATGACCTGGAATCAGCGGGAGGGGGCACCTCTCCTACCACCCATAGAAGTGATCTCGTGGCAAACCTGCCACTGGGACTACTTTTATGTGAAAGAGGACCGCCGGCCGAGTAGAGAAATACGGAGGTTATGGCAGCTATCTGCTGCCATAACCCTGGTATTTAATGTCAAATTAGTGAAGTAAATACGCAGCAGGCGGTCCAGAAGTAGTTAAGGTTAAACCGCTTCTCTTCCAGTTTGAATGAATCCTGACGTGTCTTTTTAAACTCCCTCCCACTGAAAAGTTTTTTCTCTATGCTAGGGTCACCAGTACAGTATTTGTATATCACTATCTTATCCCCTCTCAAGCGTCTCCTCTCCAGAGAGAATAAATAATGCTTGTAGGCTTTCCCCATAGCTGAGATCCTCTAGTCCACTAGTTGTAGAGTGGGAGAATTATAGTTTTATCTCTATAGTGAATCCCCTTTTTGATGCATGGTAATATTCTGTTGGCTTTGCTTGCAGCAGCTTGGCATTGCATGCTGTTGCTGAGCTTGTCATCTACTAGGACCCCCCGATCTTTTTTCCATCCTGGACTTCCCCAGCAGTTCTTCCACTAGCGAGTAACTTGCATTTGTGTTTTTGGCACCTAAATAAATTTTTTTACATTTTTAAACATTAAACCTCATTTGCTAGATAGTTGCCCACCCCAATATTTTATTTAGGTATTCTTGAAGGGTTTCTAAATCTTGTTGTGAAGTTATCGCCCTGCTTACTTAGTTTTGTATCATCAGCAAACACTGAGATTGATCTATTTATACCCACCTCTATATCATTTATGAATAAGGTAAACAGAATTGATCCCAGAACAGATCCTTAGGGGACGCCACTTATCACCCCAGACCATTCTGAGTACTCATGATTTGTCATCACCTTTTGGACACGCCCCTGTAACCAGTTGTCTATCCAGGTACTCACCCTATGGTCCATGCCTACAGACCTCAGTTTGTAAAGTAAACGTTTATGGGGGACTGTATCAAATGCCTTGGCAAAATCCAGGTGTACCACATTCACAGTCCTACCTCTATCTAGATGCCAACTCACTTCCTCTTAGAATGTTAACAGATTGGTTTGGCAAGAACCATCCTGCATGAATCCATGATGATTACTACTAATGATACCGTTTTCATCTGCAAATTCTTGGATATGGTCCCTTATCCTCTCCTTCAATAATTTACAAACTATTAATGTTAGGCTGACTGGCCTGCAGTTACCAGGGATATAGCTCGGCCCTTTTTTTAAGTATTGGTACCAATTAGCTTTTCTCCAATCAACTGGTACCATTCCAGTCAGTAAACTGTCCATAAAAATTAGGAACAACGATCTAGCTATCACCTAACTGAGTTTCTTAAGGACTCTCGGGTGTAAGCCATCTGATCCTGGGGATTTGTTTATGGTAAGTTTTTCAAGTCTATTTCTGACACTGGCTTCTTTTATCCACAAGGTTGCATTCTGTGTTGTGTTATTAACATTGCAGTCTTGGTTACTATATACCTCTTTTTTCTTTGTGAAAACTGAGGTGAATAATGCATTTAAAATATTTGCCTTCTCCTTGTCTTTTGTAACCAAAGTCCACTGATCATCTCTTATGGGGCTAATATGCTCTGGCCTCACTTTCTCAATGTTAATACATTAAAAAAATTATTGGGATTTTTTTTTTTTTTTTACTCTCTTCATCTATGTGCCTTTTGTGGTCAATTTTAGCAGCCCTAAATTTGCTCTTACAATTCTTATTGCATTCTTTGTAGTGTTGGAATGCTGACAAGGACCCCTCAGCCTTCTGTTTTTTGAAGGTTTATCTTTTGCTTTTATATGCATTTTTACATTAGAGTTTAGCCACCCAGGATTCATATCTTTTATATTTATTGCCCATTGGAATACACTAGTCAATACCTTTATATAGTATGCTCTTAAAGCACTCCCATTTCCCTCAGTGTTCCTTGTTCCTAGGATTTTAATCCCAGGTAATATTGTGTAGCATAGAGCGCAGTTTAGGGAAGTTGGCTCTTTTGAAATTCAGTGTACTTGTATTACTCTTGAGCTTCTTATTTCTGTGATTTATACTGATTGTAATTAACCTGTGCTCACTGTTTCCCAAGTTGCCCCATATTTCCACATCCGCGATCAGGTCTATGTTGTTTGTAATGAGTAGGTCTTGTAATGCATTATCTCTTGTTGATGCATTCTAGACATTCTAGACGGTTCATTTAGTTCCGAATAAATATTCAGACTAATTTTTTGTTGTTCGGATATATCTGAATACCCGAATTATAGTATAAAGGAAGTTTACTGAATGCTCCGAATAATGAAACAAAATGAATTCCGGTTGAATTCGAACTTTAAACATATTTCTGAAATCAAAGACTGTGTGGGTTATTAGAGTACCATTTGAAAATAATGCTGATTTTGTTAAGCCAAAGGTGATTTAAAGAGTCATTGTAATCATTTGATGAAGATTTTTCTTTTGTTAGTTACTTTGCCACATGTGAATCGAAAAAAAAATCTAAAGTTTTCGATTCAACTGATTCAAAATTTATCGATTCGAACATTTGGAATAGAAATAATCTGCAAATTCGAAGAAAATTTGAAACAGACAAAACTAATTTCAAATATGAATCCCGAATACAAATTGAACGAATCAACCAAATTTAACTAAACTAAATAACTAGATTAACAAATCTAAATGAAATAAAACACATTTTTTCGTCATGCACATGTCTAGTGAATTCAGCAACTGAGCCATGAAATTGTCCTGCAAGATATTTAGAAAATGGTGAGCTTTAGCTGAATGAACGGTTTCTTCTGCCTGTTGATATCTGGATAATTGAAACCCCCATTATAATGAGATTAACCTGCCTTGCCGCCATTCCTAGCTGGTAAAGGAGGATAGAGTTTCCTTTCTTTGGAGCTCAACCACAAGGATTCCACCCCTTCTCTTGCTCTACTAGTAATGTTGTCCCTCACGTTCACTTGCAAATTATTCTTGATGTACAGGCATACCCCTCCCCCTTACCTACCCTCCCTGTCCCTACGATATAGGGAATACCCCTGAATGTTTGGCAGCCAATCATGTGATTGTGCCATTTCTGATCCGGCATCTCAGTCAATGAAGTAGATGCTGACTTTGGATGATACATGAAGAAGGAAGAAATGAAACAGAAAAAAGCTGCGCTAAAAGTGATAATAGTACATAAAAATATATCAAAATATTAAATCAAAAATTGAAATGACACATTTAGGGATATACATATATGTGCATAAATAAAGTCCTTATAATGAAAAAAAGTCCCAATATGGTGATGGGAAAGTAATGTGAATATAGCGGATAAAAAACGTGCTGTCCTCCACCGTAGTGCTCCAATCACCACAACATGCGATTAGGCTTACCAGATGACAAACTGTAATGAGCCAGTAACACAGCCACTAGATATGGATCAATAAATCGACTCCAGCGGGATATCACCCCAAAGAGGAACACCAGTTAAGTCGGACAGGATGCCACAGACCATGCAGAGCAGCAGACAACACTCAAGGCAGAAATCCACTGATAGTCCTAAGGGTCCGAATGGCTCAAGGTTTCCACCATAAAGGAAAAGATAATACTCCATAGTGTGAATCGATGTGAACAAAACTGGAAAGGTGCCGTTGGAAAACTCCTCCGAGTGCTGCATGCATTACACGCGTGCTTAATAGTAGATTAGATGGCCGTTTACCAGAAGGCTTTTAAGAATGCTCTACTGAGTGTACTGCTCCACTGAGTGTACTCAATCTGTGTCACCTTTCCTCTCATGTAAAGACTCTGAGGGAAAACACGTCGGGCGGAGCCAGCCGTGTCGTCATTGCGCCCGGACGGTACTGCAGGCAGCCTTGCTTTCACGAGTTTGACGTCATTATCAAGTATTTTTATGTAAGTGCAACTCTTTTCCAATACATTTTTTGTTTGAAAGATAATGCACTATTAGTCCTCTTCTCTCCTCATCAATGGGTCAAGAGTCTCTACCTGACAGGGAAGGTGATGCAGATTGAGTCCACTCAGTGGAGCATTCCTATAAGCCTCCTGACCGCTGGTGTCTGGTAAGTGGCCATCTAAGCTACTATTGATGCATGCAGCACTCGGAGGAGTTTTCCAACGGCACCTTTCCAGGTTTGTTCACATATTTGGGACTAATTTCTAATAATTCACAGCTTTCATATGGGATTTTTTTTCCAGTGATAGAAATTTGAAAGTTTTTTTTAACCGCATGATATTGTTTCATTGCCTTGGTATCTGTATGGTTACCCAATATATCACATATGTCACATTTATTTTTTGCTTTGAAGTGCAATATTTACAGGAGCATCAGGTGGTTAGTTATGTATGTTTGCATCTATTATCATTTGTTTTTCCTGTGTTTCCAATGTGAGTTTTCACTGCCAAAACATCTGTTTTTTGGTTTTAATTTGTTTAAGATAGCACACCCACTCCTCTCCCGGTATTAAGGGGATTCAGGGATCGATGACATGTCCCAGAAGACTGCAGGCAAAAAGAAGCCTTGGTGATCCGAGCAGAAGTGCCAGCAGGTACCTATCAAAACTAGGTACCCACTACCCCCCCCCCCCCCAAAAAATAAGTAATGTACCTGTTTTGGGGGAAGTTCCGCTTTAACTCCAATCTCTTATCAAAAGCCACAACATTCTAAAGTCCAGCAATTAGCGTGAAAAGAAAAAAAACAAGTGTTCCATGGTTGAGAAAAGAACTGCAGCTATGTTTAATTGTTGTGAGTTATGTCGTCCTTATAATTTATGAAGGGAAATTTAGGCGAATGCACAGCCTGCCGTGGCTTGATAAATTAACACATTAATTTTTGCCCAAACGAACTTTCGGCTGATTAATGTAAGAGAGAAATGTAATGGACTTTTGGGGAAATGGCAAAACGTGTTCTGCCATCTAAGTAAGTAAATTCTACATAAATTATAGTGCAAGTATTCTATGCCAAAGGGGTACTCCACTGTAGACTACGGCTTTGTGCCAGGGCTCTGGGACTGTCATTGCTGAACTGGACTGTGCTATGGTGAGCCGGGGAGCCTCTATGTAGGGCTGCTGAGAGACTGCTATTGTTGCTGTGACCCATGCTGGATTGCCCAGGTGGGGAAATTTGCCACTGGGAGAGCCACTGTGCAGAGAGAGAGAGAGGCACACAGAAACTGCTATCCAGAGGTAGAGCCCGTACTGAAAGACGTGTTGGATCTAGTGTGAGTCAGCAGCTGTATCTGACCCTTGAGGACCACCTGGAAATTCTGCAGGATGCCGGCTGGAGACTTTTTTGCTGGCCTTTTAGAAAACTGCTGGAGGCTCAGAGACCAACCACTGTGGCTTTTTCTGTGGAATAGTACTGTCCTTTGAAATTGCCTTGGACAGTTTCCTTTGGAAGCTTTTCCTTTAGGAGCATCCTTTCCCTGTGTGAATACAAATATGCTCTGTTTTAAAGCATCTATTCTAGAACTCAGGGCCCTAACGTTGGCAGGACCGGGTATAGTACTACTGGCCAGCAGGGTAGTAAGGAACTTGGAATCATTCATTTAGGTCTTTTTGATAGAATTTACTTTTTACATTAGTGTATAGTTTCTTATATTTCCAGCTCCATTGCACTATATTTTTCTACATTGTTACGGCATTATAATATAATGCTGATGTCGTGTTAACCATTTTTTCCCTCAAGGCCTTTTGCATCCTTTCATAAATCTCTTTTGTCATATGGGGGGATGAGCTTGTGTTTATTGCAAACCAGGTTGTTCTGAGCCCAGAAGTCAGCTGTCATTCCTGGGCCAATGAGCTGTGGACAGGGGGTTTCCCACCTCACAGCTGACATTCACAAAGGGACAGAAATGCTTGTGACATCATTGACCTAATATGGACATGGAATGACAGTTGACTTCTGGGTTCGAACCAAACACAGGCCATAAGTAGTGTTGGTGGGTCCTGAGGTCAGTTTTAGGCAAGTCATCACTGGAGCAACACAGAAGAACACAATCAATGCACTGGCTCCTTTTACTGGTAAGCAATACTGTACATGTAGGTGCAGCATGGTGCGGCAGCAGTAACACACACACACACTCCAAACCCTAGAGGAACTATGTTCCTCTTGACTTCCTCTCCAACTGCAATGCCACTGTGGATGAGCACCACCTGCAGTGGGGAAAGTAGACTGCCTACATACATATCTGTTACTTATCTAGAAATGTGCACAATGGTAAAGTAGAACTATACTCGCCTTCTTTGCAGTGCTGTGGTGTCCCGGAGCTCCCTGCTGGCCGCTGTCATCTTCGACCAGATCAGCTTCCGCTACCAATCTTCGCCCCATTTTCATTGGCCCACCTGAGATGATGTCCCCTGCATGACAGCTCATTAATCTTGGCATTTTGAGCTCACCACACGCAGCTCAATGTACAGGGCACAGAGGCAGATAAAGAAGTGATCCTAAAGCTTCATTTTTCTTTTTTTTTAAATAAAAAACATGGTAAACTTACCTGCTCCTTGCAATAGTTTTGCATGAGAAGACCCTACTTCCTCTTCTGGGACCCCCTGTTGGCTTATCCTCCCTTTCCACTGCCCCATAGCAATTAGCCTGCTATAGGGGCACTCGTGGGCATGATTTAGAGTTGGCCTGCTCTGCTGCACCCCTCGTTCCCTCCTCACAGGATTTGATAGACAGCAACAGGAGCCAATGGCTCCCACTGCTGCCTCCATATCCAGTAGGGAAAGAGAGAGAGCAGTACTGGTTTGAGATCAGGCTCTGGTAAGTATTTAGGGGGGCTGATCACACAAAGTTTTTACCTTAATGCAAAGCATCCATTTGCAACCACTTTATTGCAGGAGAGAGTAGGGGGGTTGTTTTACTAAAGGCAAATCCTGCCTATTTGTTAATAGTTTTTTCCAGGTTACACTTCCACTTTAAGGTGAAAAATATGAATTACAAACTGAGTTAAAGAAAAAGTATGACCAAAGCTTTTTCTTCTCCTATGGATCACAAGAGTGCAGTTCGTTATATAGTCCTGTGACCCATTTTCAGCTGACATTGTTCTAAATTCCACTGTCGGCTGAGGTCACAGGCCCAGTCCAGGCTCTGAAAAGACCCCAACCATGTGGTCTGGATCTACCCAGAAGCCTGGACTGGCAGCTGGCTCAGCCTCTCAGCGAGCTGCTGAGAGCCTGAACCAGCCGCTACCGCCCCTCCACAGCTTGGCACTTCACTGAGTGCTGAGGGGTGGAGCAGAGAGCCGGTGAAAGTCACCAGCTCTCTGCAGCTTAAAGACAGAGCGATAAGCGATCAGCGATGTTTGATCGCTGAGTTCTCAGTCATAAAGCTGGAGGACTGATGCTGCATTCACCTAGGTGGGTATATACAGTCATTGCAGCCATATACAGCCAAAAATATTGGAACTCCTGCATTTCTTTTAGACAATGCACCACTTCACCCAGAAAATTGTTGCAATTACAAATGTTTAGACATTCTCATGTTTATTTCTTTTGTTTTATTGGTATGACACAAAAAAGTGGAGAAACAAAAAGCCAAACCTGACACATTCCAGGAAAAACTCCAAAAATAGACTGGACAAAATGATTGGCACCCTCAATTTAATATTTGGTAGCACACCACTTGGAAAAAAATAACTTAAATCAATCTTTTCCTGTAACCATCAATGAGTTTATTACACCTCTCTATTGGAATTTTGGGCCACTCTTCTTTCGCCAACTGCTCCAGGTCTCTCAGATTGGAAGGGTTTCTTTTCCCACCTGCTGTTTTGGGATCTCTCTACATGTGCTCTATGGGATCTATATCTGGACTCGTTGCTGGCCAGTTCAGTACTCTCCAGCACTTTGTCTTAAACCATTTCTGGGTGCTTTTTGACGTGTGCTTTGGGTCATTGTCCTGCTGTAAGATCCATGACCTCTGATGGAGACCCAACTTTCTGACACTGGGCCCTACATTGAACCCCAGAATTCTTTGATAGTCTTCAGATTTAATAATGTCATGCACACGGTCAAGACATACAGTGCTGGAAGGAGAAAAGCAACTCCAAAACATCAGTTAACCTCCACCATGTTTGACTGTAGGGACTGCATTCTTTTCTTTAAAGGTCTCATTTCATTTCTCTTTCTGAAAATAGTAGAATGATGGGCTTTACCAAAAAGTTTTAATTTTGTTTTGTCTTTCCACAGCACATTCTCCCAAAAGGATTTTGCTTTCCTTTTGGCAAACTCCAAACTGCCTTTTTTCTGTTTGTGTGTCATCAGTGCGGTCCTACTGGGTCTCCTACCATTGCATCCCTTTTCATTCGGATGGCGACGTAGTGTGAGCTGATACAGTTGTACCCTGTGCCTGAATGTCAGCTTAAATTTTTTAGGGAAGCTGATTGAGGTTCTTTATCCACCATTCGAGCAATCTTTTGTTGCAATCTTTGATACATTTTTCTCTTTCGTCCATGTTCAGGGAAATTAGCCACAGTGCCATGGGCTTTAAACTTCTTGACAATGTTCCGCACAGTGGACACAGGAACATTACCATCTCTGGAGATGGACCTTGATATTATCCATGTTTTTCCACAATTTCTGTTCTGAAATCCTCAGACAATTCTTTGCTGTTCTTTTTTCTTTTTCTTCTCCATGTCACACAGAGACACACAACAGAAAGGTTGAGTTAATTTTTCATCGGCATTGATAAAGGCGAGTTTAATTACAAATTACAGGAGCATCACAAACTAGAAATGCAATTCATTTTTACAATTTTGAGAAGGTGCCAATAATTTTGTCCAGACCGTTTTTAGATATTTGCGTGGAATGTATCAGATTTGGCTTTTTGTTTCTCCACTTTTTTGTGTCATACCAATACAAACAAAAGAAGAAAAAAAAAATGAGACTGCCTAAACATTTGTAATTGCAACAATTTTCTGGACGAAGTGGTGCATTATCTGACAGAAATGAAGAGGTGCCAATATTTTTGTCCATGACTGTATATATACTGTATATATTTTAATGAAACCTGATGTTCTCTTTTAATTCAGAAAATAAAGGACATGCAGTTATATAAACAGGGCCTTCATTTTCTTTCTTCTAAACCTCAGGTGGGCTTTTAGTAGCATTGTCACGCTACCTAGAAGTTAGGCTGTGGCTTTTTTATAATCAGAGCTGTTATTGGACTTCTGCTATTTAGATGTTTATATCTTTCAATACTTAGCATGCTTTCATAATGTTTATTGCCTAATTGTGCACAAATGGTTTTAATATATGATGAGGTGCAATAGGCAAACACAGCACAGATTTATTAGTATGATATATCTTTTTATTGAGCACTAAGCACTGTTTAAAACAATTATCTCTATCTGTCTGTCTATCTGTCAGTGGTTATAACTATTGAAGCTGTGTTTTCATCTTTTGAAAAATCCCCTTTTGTTAACATTTTTAATTGTATTTAGGCTTTTTCAAGCCAGACGGAAATGTGCACATAATGAAAGAAATCAAAATGTTAATATTACTTAATATTACCCAGTGGATCTGCAGAACAGAAATATTTCTCAGAACAATATATTCTGTCGGAAAACAAATTGCTCTATTAAATAGGACTGTGCACCCAGCAGGAACAATCCTCCGAACTTGGCTTTCTGTAAAATAATACATCGGGTGTAACGTGATTATGTTAGACGCCTTGCAGTCAGAGCTGTAGTGGGGGGGAGGAAATTAAGACATGGATGGGGGTGCCTGAGAACGTGGGAGGCTCTCTCGAGTGGGGGCTTCAAATAAAAATAGGAAATTTACTTCTTAGTACAGAAATTCTTCCACAATCCAGCAATTTTATTGTGATGTTTAATTGCCACTGCTGGCTGGAGTCCATAGAGGGCACTTATATTGCATGCATGAATTTATTTATGGTTCAGTGTAAAGCAAATCTGATTATACATCGGAGGTGTGTCATATAGATCACCCTTAATAGTATTTTCTCTTCTTACCCACATATTAAACATGCATTATGGGGGAAATAAAATATGCAGGTTGTCATTGACTATCTCCTCAGTGGTGTTGCTATGGGCAGAGGCGGCTCCCAGGGGCCTTGCGACCGCCTAATTTTCCAAGCGGGTGCCGCTTGCTCTCCCCACCAGCAAACGATAGAAGTGGGTCAGAGGAGGAGAAATGGGTGGCAAGTGGCACACTGCATCTGGTGGCAGACTGCGGGTGGCAAGTGGCACACTGCATCTGGTGGCAGGCTGCAGGAGGCAAGTGGCACGCTGCATCTGGTGGCAGGCTGCGGGTGGCAAGTGGCACACTGCATCTGGTAGCAGGCGACGTGGCAAGTGACAAGCTGCATCTGGTGGCAGGCGACAGTGAGGGTGACACTCTGCATCTTGTGGCAGGGATTGTGGCAAGTGACAAGCTGCATCTGGAGGCAGGCAACAGTGGCAAGTTGCACACTGCATCTGGTGGCAGGGGATGGTGGCACGCTGCAACTGGTGGCAAGTGACGGTGCCAAGTGACAAGCTGCATCTGGTGGCAGGGGACGGTGGCACGCTGCATCTGGTGGCAGGTGATAAGCTCAGGGTTCCCACTGATTCTGCATTATGGTGAGTTGAACTATTTCATTATATATTACAATGTAGTAATAGAAATATTGTGATTCAATCATCTTGACACCATTTCAAGTATGACTTAAGTGCTAACACCAGCCTTTCGTCAATCCCGAGACTACGTTGCCAAAAAGGTTGGGGTCCGCTGCTCTAAAATGACATCACTTCCTCCTAGCACTCTATGATAGAGAAAGCCACGCAGGAGGGAAAGCAGTGACAGATTCCATCATTGGCGAGGAGGAGGGGGGGGTGTCCCTGAATAGCAGTTTGAAAATGTGGTCACCTTAAACTGATGGGCATGAGTGGGGCCTCATGTCTTAGTTCTTTGCGAACTGCACCCGGATGACACCCGCCAGATGGGTGACACCATCAAGTGGTAAGTGAAACTCGACTGCAATAGTGTCACCCCTCTGGTGTCGGCCTCCTGGCCCCCCGCATTATTTACCGACCAACTTGATTTTTAAAATGCAAAGAGGAGGGCAGGAAACCTCCACGGCAACCCTAGAGCCAATAGGGAGGCAGAGAGCATTGTTGTAGCCAGCCCACCTGTTTAAAAGCTCCCAGTCCAATCCGGTGGGGAGGGAGCCGGTAGTGAGGACAGTTGGGCTTGGCCCCTTAGTTCCAGTGAAGGGAACTCTTAAGGCGTCAGCATACCAAGACATTTTGAACAATTTCATACTGGTAACAGTTTGGGGATGGTCCTTCCTGTTCCAACATGACTGCGGACCAGTGCACATAGCAAGGTCCATAAAGACATGGATGAGTGAGTTTGGGGTGGAGGAACTTGACTTCTGACCTCAACCCGATAAAACACCTTTGGGATGAATTAGAGTGGAGACTGCAAGCCAGGCCTTCTTGTCAAACATCAGTGCCTGACCTCACAAATGCGCTTCTGGAAGAATGGTCAAACATTCCCATAGACACACTCCTAAACCTTGTGGACAGCCTTCCCAGAAGAGTTGAAGCTGTCATAGCTGCAAAGGGTGGGCCAACTTAATATTTAACCCTACGGGCTAAGAGTGGAATGCCATTAAAGTTCACGTGCATTTAAAGGCAGGCGTCCCAATACTTTTGACAATATAGTATATATCACACCTAGTAACCAACAACTGAGGGTAATTAGACAGCGATAAGATAACTGTAGCTAAGGATTAGGCCAAACTCAACATGTTTAACTTAAAGCGGTAGTAAACGAGGAGAGAAAAAAAAAAAAAAAAACCTCTCTCTGCAAGGTAAAGGTATAATGTGCTAGTGTGCATTGCATATTGGTACATTTTGGAAGGCTTACCTTGAAACAAAACTCTCCATATTCACCCGGTCTTCCTTCTGGTTTGCAGGCTGCGTCTGCTTGAATGGCCAAGCCATGATGACATCACTCATGCGCACAAGAGTCATGGCCACGGCGTAGAGCTCTGAAGGAACAGCACAGGTATGGCGTTCCTTCAGAGAGTATGTGCCCGTGATGTCATCGGCTGCTGCTCACTAGAATATCTCCTAAACGGTACACTTTTAGGAAATATTAATTTTACTTACAGGTAAGCTTTATTATATGCTTACCTGTAGGTAAAAATAAACGTAGAGAGTTTACTACCACTTTAAGTCTCCATTCACACTACCGCGGCACGACTTGTGCACGACTTCGAGGGCGACCTGTGAAGTCACGTGCAGCGCGACTTCGGCGCGACTTGCATAGACTTCACATAATGGAAGTCAATGCAAGTCACCTCCAGGTCGCCCTGAAGTAGTACAGGACCCTTTTTCTAAGTTGGAGTGACTTGTGTCGCTCCTATTAGAATGGCTCCTGTACTACACTATGGGAGCGTGAGGACCGCGACTTGTCAGGCTGACAAGTCGCGGTCCAAGTCGCGGTAGTGTGAATGGGGTCTTAAGCTTCTTCAGGAGTGTAAATTCAAGATTGTTACCAAAAGATGCTATCCAGCAACGTATTGGCACAGGAGGAGCGAAGGAGGGAAGTTGATACCATCAGCTTGAGAGTGGGACCAACTCCCATTAGTGTTGAGACGCCTCTTAGGCACAATCCTATTACCATTCACATGTGCACTCCACCATGGGATAAGGGGCCCCAGCGCTGTCAGGACTCTATTTCAGCATATCAATGTGCCTACCTGTCATTCTGATCCAAAGGCTTTAAAGGTTTTGTATTTACTGTGGATTAGGAGATCTGTCCTCACGCTGCCTCTCCTGATCTGCATTCTTGTTCTCAAAATACTGAAGCCAGAGACAGCCAGGAAAGATTTATTCTTGAAGGAGATCTGTGACTGCATACTCAATCGAGGTTTCTTTTAATGTGTATCACTTCATTAAATACAGCGTTTTAAAATTATTTAGTGGTTTGTGGTTGTTCTGCGTTGCCTCCTTGGGGCTTGTCAGATTCTGCTGTGGCTCACACACTGACAAAGGTCAGGGAAGGCTGGAGTTCAGTCTGTTTGCTGGGAGCTTAACGCTGCCTGCCTAGAATGGATCACCTGTCCTTATCAGTTAGGGTATTATTTATTTATGTCCTGTAAGAGCAACAAAGGTTCTAAATGGCTCCTTGGTAAAACACAGTCATTTTCCCCCATGAAAGCCCCCGGCTCAAAGCACATCTGAAACTGTCAGTTCACATCCTCGTCACAAAGGAGACAATTCAAGTCCTCTTCAAAAACGGCAAAGCCTGCTTACCTGGAACGTGAGACCTAAGCCAGAGTTTATAAATGTAGAATGAGCTGGAAGTAAATAAGATTTCTAATTAAAATTCCGCAGCAAGGATTTGCGTCGGGCTCCTGCTTGTATTAGGCTCGGGGAAAAGACAAAGCAATTCTGGCACAGGCAACAAGGAGAGCAATAAGGATCATATTGTCAGCTAGACGGCTAGCGCATGAAATCTGAAGCTTTCTATGGTATAAATATTCATTACCCAAGGAAACTGATACATTATGTATTTACTAATCAATGCAAAGCTGTCTGGATTGTGTCCATGACCATTGATAAAGTAGGATTGCCATTACAACCTCACTAATTTACATAGTTCTCCCTAGGCCCAGCTAAATGCACAGTCGTACAGCGGGGGGGGGGAAACAATTATTTGATTCCCTGCAGATTTTATACGTTTGCCCACTTAAAAAGAAACAAAGGGTCTATAATTTTTTTTATCATAGGTGTATTATAAATGATAGAGACAGAATATCAACCAAAAATACAGAAAAAACACGATACAAATGTTATAAATTGAGTTGCAGTTCAGTAAAATAAATATTTGATCCCCAAGCAAAATATGACTTAGTACTTGGTGGGGAAACCCTTGTTGGCAAGCACAGAGGTAAGACATTTCTTGTAGTTGGTTACCAGGTTTGCACACATCTCAGGAGGAATTTTGGTCCACTCTTCTTTACAGATCTTCTCTAAATCCTTAACCACTTCCATACCGAGTCATGTAAAATGACGTCGGCAAAGTGGTTGTCTAGATCCGGGCCGCCGTCATATGACGTCGGCCCGTTCTAGCTGCTACTGCGCGCCCCCGGCGGCGCGCAGCGGCGCGATCAGGGATGAGGCTCGTCCCTCGGACATAGCCCATCCCTGATCAAGGTAAACAGCCAATATAAATTGGCTGTTTACCACGTGATCGGCTGTGTCAATCACAGCCGATCACATGAGCGGCTCCAGCACGAGCCGCTCGTTCTCTCTGCAATGCGCGCCCCCGGGGGCGCCCCCGGGGGCGCGCAGAGCAGCGATCGGGGACGAGGCTCGTCCCTCGGACAGAGTCGATCCCCGATCTAGGTAAAGAGCCAATGAAATTGGCTCTTTACCACGTGACCGGCTGTGTCCAATCACAGCCGGTCACAAATGTCAACAGAGAACACGGTAACTAGCTGTCACCATGTTCTCCTCCTCACACACTGATCCTGTGTGAGGAGGAGATTGTGGTAACAGCTAGTTACCAACTACAGTGCACCCTAAACACACTGATTGCCCCCCCCCCAATAAAGAGCACCTGTCACTAGCCCATCAAAGTACCCGAGTACCTGTCACCAGCCCATCAGGTACTCAGATGACAGGAACTCGGGTACTCTGATGGGCTGGTGACAGGTATTCGGGTACTCTGATGACAGGTACTCTGATGACGGATACTCTGATGACAGGTACTCGGGTACTCTGATGACAGGTACTCGGGTACTCTGATGGGCTGGTGACAGGTATTCGGGTACTCTGATGACAGGTACTCTGATGATGGATACTCTGATGACAGGTACTCGGGTACTCTGACGGGTACTCGGGTACTCTGATGACAGGTACTCGGGTACTCTGATGACGGGTACTCGGGTACTCTGATGACAGGTACTCGGGTACTCTGATGACAGGTACTCGGGTACTCTGACGGGTACTCGGGTACTCTGATGACAGGTACTCGGGTACTCTGACGGGTACTCGGGTACTCTGATGACAGGTACTCGGGTACTCTGATGACAGGTACTCGGGTACTCTGATGACAGGTACTCGGGTACTCTGATGATGGGTACTCGGGTACTCTGATGACGGGTACTCAGGTACTCTGATGACGGGTACTCTGATGACAGGTACTCGAGTACTCTGATGACGGGTACTCGGGTACTCTGATGACAGGTGCTCGGGTACTCTGATGACAGGTACTCGGGTACTCTGATGACAGGTACTCGGGTACTCTGATGACGGGTACTCGGGTACTCTGATGACAGGTACTCGGGTACTCTGATGACAGGTACTCGGGTACTTTGAGTACCTGTCAACGGAGTACCCGTCATCAGAGTACCTGAGTACCTGTCACCTACCCATCAGAGTACCCGAGTACCTTCCACCTGCTCATCAGAGTACCTGACGCCTGAAGTACCCAAGTACTTGCCGCCTGCTCATCAGTACCCATCACTACTCATCAGTACTCATCAGTACCTATCACGTATCAGTACTGATCATCAGTACCCATCAGTACAGTATCACCTATCAGTCAGTGAGTACTACTCATCAGTACCTATCACCTGCCTGTCACCTGCCCATCAGAGTACCCGAGTACCTGTCACCTGCCTATCGGAGTACTCGAGTACCTGCCACCTGCTCATCAGTACCAGAGTACCTGTCACCTGCCCAACAAAGTACCCGAGTACCTGTCACCCTTCATACAGCCACCATGTCCAAGTCCAAAAAGGTTTATATACGTCCTCCGTTTAAACCTAAATACCGGTGTTATGGCAGCAGATAGCTGCCATAACCCTGGTATTTTTTTAAACGGTGGACGGTTGGCTTTCCGATAAGGGTGGTCCCAGCGGCGGATTCGCCGTGGGATCACCCTTCCGGGATGGCGGAAGAGGCGCCCCCCCCCCCCTCCCGACGTGTTCCGGTCCTTTTCCCCGCTTACCGGACCCGCCGGCAGCGGGGAAAACGATCCGGTCCCGAATCCTCACAGACAGGATGTCGAGTGAGGGCAAGCTTGCCCTCACTTGACTCTATGGTCTTGGAGGACCGGAGCTACGGAAAATGTTGTTGCCTAGCAACCGGTTTAAAGGTCCTTTTTTTTTTTTTTCATTTTATATTATAATTATTTATTTATTTTTTTTTTTTTCTATCTTTTAGTGTACTTGTGAGATCTGAGGACTTTTTGACCCCAGATCTCACAAAAAAGAGGTCCTGTCGTGCCTATTTCTATTACGAGGAATATTTACATTTCTTTTAATAGAAATAAAAATGATCAATTTTTTTTTTTTAAACGGTGTAAAAATAAAAAATAATAAATAAAATAAATAGTAAAAAAAAAAAAAAATTAAAGCGCCCTGTCCCCGTTAGCTCGCGCGCAGAAGCGAATGCATACAGAAACCCCGCCCACATATGTAAACGGTGTTCAAACCACACATGTGAGGTATCGCCGCGATCGTTAGAGCAAGGGGAATAATTTGAGCCCTAGACCTCCTCTGTAACTCAAAGATGGCAACCTGTAGAAATTTTTAAATTGTCGCCTATGGGGATTTTTAAGTACCAAAGTTTGTCACCATTCCGTGAGCGTGCGCAATTTTGAAACATGGCATGTTGGGTATCTATTTACTCGGCGTAACATTATCTTTCACATTATGGAAAAAAATTGGGCTAACTTTACTGGTTTCTTATTTTTTAATTAAAAAAAGTGAATTTTTTCCAAAAAAATTGCGTTTGGAAGACCGCTACACAAATACGGTGTGATAAAAAATATTGCAATAATCTCCATTTTATTCTCTAGGGTCTCTGCTAAAAAAAATATATAATGTTTGGGGGTTCTAAGCAGTTTTCTAGCAAAACAACTGATTTTAGCTTGTAAACACCAAATGTCAAAAATAGGCCTAGGCAAGTGGCTAGGATGCATGATGATGCTCCTTGGATGTTAGGCCCCTCTATATGGCTAGGCTGTGAAAAAGTCTCACACATGTGGTATTGCCATACTCAGGAGGAGTGGCAGAATGTATTTTGGGGTGTCATTTTTGCTGTGTACATGCTATGTGTTAGGAATATCCTATAAATTGACAACTTTGTGTAAAAAAAAAAAAGTTTTCATTTTTTTCCCACATTTTCCAAAAACCTGTGGAAAAAAATGATATGTTCAAACGACCCATAATGCCTCCTAGAATATACGTTGGAGTGTTTGCTTTCCAAAATGGGGTCATTTTGTGGACTTTTCCATTGTATTGGTGCTCTAGGGCCTTGAAAAGTGTGATAGGTAGTAAGAAAGTTTTATGTGTATTTATGCTCCTAGAACGCCTGAATGTGCTTCTTGGACGTGGAGTCTCTTTTTGTGGCCAGGCTGAGTAAAAGTCTCACACATGTGGTATCGCCATACTCGGAAGGAGTAGCAGAATGTATTTTTGGGTGTAATTTTTGCTGTGTACATGCTATGTGTTAGAAATAGCTTATAAATTGACAACTTTGTGGGAAAAAAAAGAAAAAAAAAATTTTTCCTTCATTTTCCCAAGAATTGTGGGAAAAAATTACAACTTCAAAAAACTCACAATGCCTCTTACTAAATACCTTGGACTGTCTACTTTACAAAAAGGGGTCATTTGGTCGGTATTTGTACTGTCCTGACATTTCATGGCCTCAAGAAAGGAGATAGGCCGTCAGTACATCTGGTGTGATCAATTTTCAGTAATTGGTACCATAGCTTCTAGACTCAATAACTTTCACACAGACTAAATAATATACACTAATTTGGGTTAATTTTACCAGAGACATGTAGCAGTATACATTTTGGCCCAAATGTATGAAGAAAAATTTATTTTTTGCAAAATTTCATAATTGAAACTAAAAAAAAGTGTTTTTTTTTCAAAATTTTTGCTCTTTTTTTGCATATATCACGAAAAAAAAAAAAACCCAGTTGTGATCAAATACCACCAAAAGAAAGCTCTATTTATGTGAAAAAAATGATAAAAATTTTGTTTGGTTACACTGTAGCATGACTGAGCAATTGTCATTCAAAGTGTGAGAGTGCTGAAAGCTGAAAATTGGTCTGGGCAGGAAGGGTGTCTAACTGCTCTGTATGGAAGCGGTTAAGGTTTCTTGGCTGTCACTTGGCAACTCAAAGTTTCAGCTCCCTCCATAAATTGTAGGTCTGGAGACTGGCTAGACTACCATATGACCCTAATGTGCTTCTTGTTGAGCCTCTCCTTTGTTACCTCGGCAGTATGTTTTGGGTCATTGTCATGCTGGAAGACCCATCCATGACCCATCTTCAGTGTTCTGGCCGGAAGAAGGTTCTCATCCAAGATTTTACAATAGATGGCCCTGTCCATTTGTCCCTCAATGCGGAAAAGTTGGCCTGTACCTTTAGCAGAGAAACAGCCTCAAAGCATTATGTTTCCACCTCCATGTTTGACTGTAGGGATGGTGTTGTTAGGGTCATAGTTGGCATTGTTTCTTCCTCCAAACACGGCGAGTTGAGTTAATGTCAAAGAGTTCAATTTTGATCTCATCTGACCACAGCACTTTCTCCCAATCCTTTTCTGAATCATTTAGATGTTCATTGGCAAACTTCAGACAGGCCTGTACATGTGCATTCTTGAGGGGGGGGGACCTTGCGGGCGCTGAAGGATTTCAATCCATGGTGGCGTATTGCGTTGCCAATAATTTGTTTGGTGACTGGGGTCCCAAATGCTTTGAGATCATTCACAAGCTCCTCCTGTGTAGTCCTAGGCTGATCCCTTATTTTCTCATGATCATCCTTACCCCATGAGGCACAGTTTTTGAAGGAACTCGGCAGGTTGGTTGTTCCAAACTTCTTGGAGTACTAACCACAGATCTTCTGTGGATGTACAGTGGTGATCGAAAGTTTGGGCACCCCAGGTAAAAATTTGTATTAATGTGCATAAAGAAGCCAAGGAAAGATGGAAAAATCTCAAAAAGGCATCAAATTACAGATTAGACATTCTTATAATATGTCAACAAAAGTTAGATTTTATTTCCATCATTTACACTTTCAAAATAACAGAAAACAAAAAAATTGCATCTGCAAAAGTTTGGGCACCCTGCAGAGTTAATATCTTGTACTGCCCCCTTTGGCAAGTATCACAGCTTGTAAACGCTTTTTGTAGCTAGCCAAGAGACTTTCAATTCTTGTTTGTGGTATCTTTGCCCATTCTTCCTTACAAAAGTCTTCCAGTTCTTTGAGATTTCTGGGCTGTCTGTCACTCACTGCTCTTTTAAGGTCTATCCATAGATTTTCAATTATGTTGAGGTCAGGAGATTGTGAAGGCCATGGCAAAACCTTCAGTTTATGCCTCTTGATGTAATCCCCCGTGGATTTTAAGGTGTGTTTAGGATCATTATCCATTTGTAGAAGCCATCCTCTCTTTAACTTCAGCTTTTTCACAGATGGCATCAAGTTACCATCCAAAATTTGCTGAAATGTTATTGAATACATTTTTCCTTCTACTCGTGAGATGTTCCCTGTGCCACTGGCTGCAATACAACCCCAAAGTATGATTGATCCACCCCCATTCTTAACAGTTGGACAGAGGTTCTTTTAATTAAATTCTGTGCCCCTTCTTCTCCAAACGTACCTTTGCTCATTCCGGCCAAAAAGTTCATTTTTAACCTCATCGGTCCACAGAACTTGTTTCCAAAATGCATCAGGCTTGTCTAATATGTTCATTTGCAAAGTTCAAACGCTGATTTTTGTGGTAAGGATGTAGAAGAGGTTTTCTTCTGATGACTCTTCCATGAAGACAATATTTGTACCAGTATCTCTTTATAGTGGAATAGTGTACCACAACTCCAGTGTCTGCCAGATCTTTCTGGAGGGATCGTGCAGTCAAACATGGGTTTTGAATTGTTTTTCTCACAATCCTGCGAGCTGTTCTGTCTGATATTTTTCTTGGTCTTCCAGATATTGCTTTAACTTCCACTTTTCCTGATGACTGCCATTTCTTAATTACATTCAGAACAGAGGATATTGACATCTGAAAACGCTTTGCTATCTTCTTATAGCCTTCTACAGCTTTGTGAGCGTCAACTATTTTCAGTTTCAGTTTTCTAGACAACTGCTTAGAAGATCCCATGGTGCTGATTGTTGGGGAAAGGTCAGATGAGTCTGGGCATTTAAAACCTTTGAGACTGATATCACCTGGTCTTCCCAGACGTTGATTGAGAACAATCCATGACACTGGCAGGTCTCAGCCTTGCAAAAGGGGCAGTGCATGCTATAAATTCTGCAGAGTGTCCAAACTTTTGCAGACGCCATTTTTGTGTTTTCTGTAATTTTGAAAGTGTCAATGATGGAAATAAAATCTAACTTTTGTTGACATATTATAAGAATGTCTAATCTGTAATTTGATGCCTTTTGGAGATTTTTCCATCTTTCCTTGGCTTCTTTATGCACATTAATACAAATTTTTACCTGGGGTGCCCAAACTTTCGATCACCACTGTATGCAGCCTCAAATGCTTCTGTCTTTTCATGTAATCCCAGACAGAATCGATGATGTTGGGATCAGGGCTCTGTGGGGGCCAAACCATCAATCACAGTGCCTGACCAACCCACTGAAAGAAGAAGAAAGGGGACCTGCCGACATGCATCTGCTCCTATCACTTTCTCTTGTTAAATGGCAGGTACAGTGGATGACAACTGATATATACAAGGGATGGGTTCTCTTGGGTGAGGTCCTTGACCATTTATAGTCAATAATGTCATGGAACTCCAATAATCAATTTCCTTTAAGAAATGAAAATGTCCAGACCTTTTTTTTTTTTTTTTTCTTACATTAATCCCTTTGGCTTCAATGGGCTTTGGATTCAGCACCCAAACTTTAGTAATGTTAACCAAACCCTGCTTGAAGTGGACCCAGGTATGTTCAGCTTAATACTAGTCACGACCAGATAATGCTTTGGCAACAGATATGAAAAGAACCGTAAGGCTGTCTGGGTGCCACCAAATTCTATGCTGATAGATGGAGTTACTCTGGCTTCTTAGACCAGAAAAATGTGTCATTATCCAGTGAGTCCATTCTGACATAAGACTACAGTCTGTGTTATTTTACTCCCCATAGAGTGATTCATCCTGGGCTATTTCCAGGAAATTACACATCACAATGCAAGCTGTAGAGGTCGGATTGACCAGTGGTCACCACGTTACAAATAAGAGGATCAGTTTGGCTGAGCACAATTCAGTCTGACAATGCGTCCATCGCTGGCCTCTCTAAGAGATATTTTCATTAACCCTCCATCACTTGTGATTACAGTCCTTGTTTCACTATTAATCTCTTTTTGAAATCGTAAGAAAATGTTTAGATTTGAATACTAAAGAAAGCTCATAGAATGAAACGCTAGAACAGATTGTCCACAATGTCGAGTGAACAAGATAGATAATAGGGAGTTGGTTACATTAATAGGAGTATTTATACACACAAGATCCTCTGGAGAATCAGCTATTCAGGGGATTCTGATTCTATTCAGTAGATTGTGTTCTGTCATTACAGTGATGTGATTCAGTTTTTCAAAAAAAAAAAAAAGGAAAAAGAGGTTTCAGGCGATTTCTAATTCAATAGTTTTATTTTAGTTCCATTGCTGAATGGTGTGAACATTAAAAATTAAAAAAAGGAAAAACAAACGTAATAGTTGAGCATAAAACATGTTTTTTTATTTGAATTAAATTTTAAATTATGTCAAACATATAGGGGACTGGAAAGGTGAGAGGCATGGGAGGAAACATTAGTGGGAAGGGGGGAATAAGGGTATGGAAGAAGGTAAGGGGGGGAGATAGGTAGGGGGAAGAAGGACAAGGTAATAACAAAGGAAGTTGAGGAAGAAGAAAATAAGGGAGTGAATGGATTTATTCTCCCTCGAGAAGAGACGCCTGGAAGGTGACATGATAGCGACTTACAAATATCTCAACGGTGATCTCAGCATAGAAAAAAAAAAAAAAAACTATTCAGTCGCAAGGAGTGTAAGAGGACACAAGGCCATACAATGCGATTAGAGGAAAAGCAATTTAACCCTAGGGGTATTTTACAGTAAGGGCAATAAGATTGTAGAACTCTCTTCCACAAATGGTGGTAAGTGGGGGGAGTATGGCTACTTTTAGAAGACTCTTGGGCATACATCTTTCAAGATCAAAACATTCAGGGGTATGGGAAATGAATATGTCCACGGGAAATTAATATGTCCACACACACCAACACAGGTTGAACTGGATGGGCTGTTGTCTTTTTCCAACCTCAATTACTATGTAACTATGTATGTAATGATAAAGTTGTCTCTCTAGGCTGTTTTCAAGCACTTTTAGTGGCTAGGCTTCAATTAGAAATGAAAAACTAAGCCTTGAGATGTGTACAGGGAACCCAACCTGCTCTATATGTACTGTATGAAGCACAGCTGCCCTGCCCAACTGCGGCATCTATGGTATGGCGCTATCACAGCTCACATTGTAAAGAATGCAGATGTCAATTATCCTTCTTTCCAACTACATAAACTAGGTGCTCCCTCTGTCAGCTTAATCTGAAATGTCACCTGGTGTGCAAAGGATGATGAAATACTTGTGTTATGATGATACTGTATGTTACTTTTACTAACAGACAAATCAGCTTGGATGTTACACCACTTCCTCAAAATTCATCTATCCAAAACCAAACTCGTACTATTTCCTCTCCCACGTGCCTCTTCCCCTGGCTTCACTGTCAAGATCAGGGACACAACTGTGAAGGAATGTGATGAACACTAGTGAATTAAGCAAAATGTCTATTTTTCTATGTCTGTTTTTCAGTACATGTACATATATTTTTCTCTGTCGTCCTTACTCAAAATGGCCGTTACTAGATACCTACCCCCCACGCACACCGAGATGGAATGTGAGAAGAAAGATGGAGCCTTGGCACAGTGCCTTCAAAAGAAGATAACATTCATGAACTCGAAGGGGACCACCTTATAACGGACCTGACTAATCAGAAAGCTGCAAATAATCAGTATTATGCTAATATTATGCTTATGATGTACTAACATATGACACCGCCTACTAACTATATAATAGACTGTCCATTAGAAATAAACAGGAAGTATCATTTACCTGAAAATGTGTGTCAGTCTATGATATCCTCGTGCATGCCCTCTAATTACCTATTTAATCAGATCCAGCAGCAAGAAATCTATTTTGAACCTGATTGAGGTTCGCTAACCATTACAAATGGCGCCCAACGTGGGGCTCCAGGTTCGTCCGACAAAAAGCCGCATAGGAGGTTTGGCGACTGGATGAGACAGACCAAGAGGGACTTGCACACCCCTGAGAGTACGGTAGGTACTTTTACCTTACCACTGTACGACTTGTTTCTGTCTTATCTTATCACCGATCTTGTCGGCTTTCCAAGGACATTTCAGAGGTGGGTAATTTTTTATTCCTCACCTGGGGCTGTTTTTATTGACCTGCCGTAAGATTTCTGCTGGCTGTATATTGTTTGTTCAGTGTCTGCCATCCTGAGTGAGTGTGTCTCTGCAGGCTGGAAGGTTGCATTTGTGTGTCACCAAGTAAACTGTTTTGCCCTTGGATTCAAGTGAGCTGTTTTGCCCTTGGATTCAAGTGAGCTGTTTTGCCCTTTAATAAGATGGATATTTGCAACGTACGTCCTTCGGGACGGGTTACTCAGGGGGTTGACTGATTTGAAGGATCCCCTGAGGGGAAAGCCTGGCTGCAGGTGGATGCCCGACACTAGGGGAGGCAGGAGTAATGTCTTCAGTGTCTGTCGTTTTGCTTGAAGTGTGTCTCAATAGGCTGATACAATAGTTGTAAGCGTGCCTTGGATTGAAGTGAGCTGTCTGCCCTTGAAAAGATGGACCTTACAACATACGTCCTTCGGGATGGGTTACTCGGGGGGTTGACGGATTTGAAGGATCCCCTGAGGGTTAAGCTCACCTGTTGAGGTCACATGACAAGAGAGAGACGACAGGAGTTATGTTTTGTTCTGTGTATGTTGTGAAATGAAACCTACATTGTTACACAGATAAATCCAGTCAGGTTTGAGGTTGCTACGGGCAACAGAGAGAGAGACAGAGAGAGGAAGGGGTTACGTTTTGAGTTTGTCTTTTTTTTTTTTTCAGTTGAACCCCCTCCTTCTCTTCTGTGCATCCCTGACAGTTTTTTTTTTCTTCTGAGACTCGCACTGTTGAACTGTTATCTGGTAAACCCTCCCCCGCTAGCAGCTTTTTTTTTTTTTTTCTGGTGAGAAAGCGGGAGGGGGTCACTCCTTGCGCAAAGCTTGGAGGACAATCAGTCTCAGCATTACCACATATATGCAATTATTACTTTTTTATGGAATTTTTGGAGTTTTGCCATTTAACCATTTGTGTATAAAGCATAGGAACCTCTGGGAAGAGTGATACTAGTGAATAAAAAAAAACAGTTTTTGTCAGGAAACACAGTTTGCCGTAGTTGGCTGGATGTTTTGAGGCTATTTTTTATAGAATTAGAGATAATGAGAACTTACATTTTGCACATGGGTCCCTATGTAAAAGGGAGCTCTGGGGCAAAATTTAGAAAATTGGCTACTTGCCAAGGGGGGTTCAACTGTGAATATCTTTGTTCCTGTAATAGTTATAGAATTTATTTTTGGACAGAAAAGGTTACCGCAATTAGTGTGACCATTGAACCCTATTGGCACTGAGCCAAAAGTTTCAAATCAGATTAACTTTTTATCTGATTATAATATTTAAGAGATATTTAGGGGGCATCCTCTATTGCAGGAGGGGAACCTCTGGTCAGCTCTGCTCACCCCTGGTCTGAGTTTTGAAAATTGGCACACAGCCAAAACCTTTACATCAAGTTAAGCGATTGGTTACTAGTACTGCCCCCTCTGGCCATCAGCTGAGACAGCGGCAGGAGAACAGAAAAGAGTGCATTTGAGCTGGGTGGCCCAGAGGGGGGGGGGGAGAAGAATATGGATCAGCATATTAGCAAACCGGAGAAGGGAAAGTTTGTGAGTTTAAACAAACAAAAGTGCTGACAGGCTGCAGAGCAACCGTAGGAGTAGCAGCATACGCTGATAACAGAACAGAAAGGAATGTTGTTTGAGAACAGCTAAGACATTGCATAATGAATGATGGATCGTAGAAGCTAAGAAAGATGACGATCAAGGTTGGAAATTGCATCATGTATGAGTATTATCAAGTCGATCGTAAAGCCAATAAGCCTCCGCCCTATCATGGCGTCTGGAGAGATAACGGGGAGGGTCCTTACTCTCCGCCTACCACCCATTATCCTCACACCACTCCTACTCAAACGCAACCCACAAGGACAGTTCCTGCAAACGGCCATCTTGGTGCAGTCCTGTCTTCACTTCCTGCCCCGCCCAGTACAGTTCCTGCAGACGGCCATCTTGGTAAACCCCGGAAGGCCTAACAAAGGTCTATATCCAATTCTCCCTGTTCTAACACTCCCATCCTCCCTGGATTACAGGTCCAATATACTAGTGATGAAGACACATCCGACTGGGACGACCAACCGCAGGTGACAAGCGCACCCGATGATTTAACCCCATCACAAACAGCGACCCTAATGACAAGTCTGCCTGACCCACAAACACAGCCAATGCCCCTATACCACAGGATAGTGCAGCTACAAGAAATTTACCTAGTCTTCTTACTGAGCCACTCCGAGTGGGGACATTTCCTGATTTGCTTGCCAGATTTATGGTGTCTTCTACATGCCCCTTGAATCTGTTACGCCAGAAGGAGGAGTGAAGCTACATACTCCCCTATCCTTAGAAGACTCATCTGCCTTGTGTTCTCTGGCTCTCATGAAGACACTCTGTGCAGCGACAACTCCAAGTTCAGTACCACTGAAGTACTTGGCAGGATCCATGCATGCCTATGGTCCACAGAACCGGAAGACATTGATCACCTAAAAGTACCACTAGTTATGGTGCAACTAAAACCTGGGGCACTCCTACCTAGAAAAACACGCCTCCAGAGAGACTGGACCCGTTGAAGTTAGCGCAATCCGAAGCTATCTCAAAACAGGTTGAGACCCTTGTGTCTAATGGTGTTTTGATACCCTGTACTTCTGAATGAAACACACCTTTGTTCCCAGGGAAGAAACGGATCCCAAAAGGTGAAATACAGAATGGTCCAAGATTTCCAAGCCAATTTGCCAAAGCCATAACCCCCATCCTTGATACCTGGCAACAGGAACACCCTACAGTGACTCTTCTCCTCTTTGCAGATGACTACCCCGCTGCTGAAGAAAATTCGGAAAGTCTACTATGCTACCTTGCAGAACAAGGCTGTAAGGCCTCCAAAGAGAAAATACGGTGGTGTTCCAAGACTGTCACCTTTTTAGGCCACTGCATTTCTAAAGGCACAAGACATATCACATCAGACCGAGTAGCTGCAATCCAGAATATTCTTCAACCAAAAGCAGCTAAACAACTGCATGCCTTTCTTGGACTCTATGATGCTCTCAAGTCCGTGCCATTTTCTCTGTCAAACGAGGCCCTGGACAATTTTATTCTGCTGAAGCAAGCAATATCCACAGCTCCTGCTTTGGGCCTTCCAGATTATGAGAAACTCTTCAAACTGTTTGTGTCGGAGAAGAATGGCCACGCCATAGGGGTCCTGGCTCAGGAACATGGAGGACGGACTAGACCCATTGGTTACTACTCTTGCCGCCTAGACCCCGTGGCTAGAGGTGGTCCTTCCTGTCTAAGGGCTGTCTTTGCTACCCAAGCACTAGACAAAACCTCAGCCCTTTTCTTAGCACACCCCCTGCTTTTTCTGGCACCGCATGACATTGCTGCCATCTTAAATCAGGTGCAACTCCGACACCTGTCCACAGCCAGACATCTACGGCTGCAAATCTCCCTCCTACTTCCTGACAACGTGACCCTCCAAAGGTATCTCACTCTCAACCCGGCCACCCTTCTGCCGTTTTTCGAGGGGGGAGAAGGAGAAGGTGAAGAAGGAGACCCCTATGACACTCCACATGACTGCCTTGAAATGATGCGCTTGGAAACCTCATATCTCCCTACAGTGAGTGAAATTCTTCTGGAAAACCCTGACTACACACTTTTTGTGGATTGCTTTAGACCGTGGCGGCCTGTGCATAGGGGGCGCCAGGGCGCTGCCCCCCCCCCCCCCCTAAAGAAAGAAAAAAAAAATTTACAAAAAGAGCAATAAAGTTTAAAAAAAAATACTGCGTTCGCCGGCCTATGTGGAGGCTGTGGGGGGGGGGGGTGGTATGGTTTACGACCCAGAAAGGCGCCGATTGGCTGCCTTCTTGGGGCGTAACCTGGGCGCAGGGCACAGCGCTAGGACACCTTCACTTTCGTGATATCCTGGCTGTGATTGGTCCAGTCTCCAGCCTGGACCAATCATCATCCAGGACATCCCGCTGACGTTGCAATGGGGGCGGTGCCGGTGCGTGCATCAGTCACTCACCGTCACCGCCGCTCACCTTCCTGCCGGTTCCCGCCGCAGAGAAGAGGAGAGGCCGAGACGAGGGAGAAGCCGCTCACCTTCCCGCCGCCGCAGAAGAGGACGAAGTATCGAGGAGGGGAGAAGCTGCCGTCGGGAGCCGAGCCGCCGCCAGGTAAGTGCATTAAATTGAAGGGAGCACGCACGCTGGTCTCTGCTTTGATTGGGGGACAATGCTGTGGGCAATCTGCAATCATTGGGGTACAATGCTGTGGGCACTCTGCAATCATTGGGGTACAATGCTGTGGCACTCTGCAATCATTGGGGTACAATGCTGTGGGCACTCTGCAATTATTGGGGTACAATGCTATGGGCACTCTGCAATCATTGGGGTACAATGCTATGGGCACTCTGCAATCATTGGGGTACAATGCTGTGGCACTCTGCAATCATTGGGGTACAATGCTGTGGCACTCTGCAATCATTGGGGGACAATGCTCTGGGCACTCTGCAATCATTGGGGTACAATGCTGTGGGCACTCTGCAATCATTGGGGTACAATGCTGTGGGCACTCTGCAATCATTGAATCATCTTGTAATAATGGCATCTGACGAATGGATATATTAGGCAGCAAGTTGTCCCTGAAGGTAATGTGTTGAAAGTAGAAAAACAGGGCATTGGACCGTGTTGTGTATGGGGCTGCAGGCTAGTCAGGGTGCCCATGTTGACCCATGTCCACAGCCATAAGTCCCTACAATGGGAACATGAGCATCACTGGAACACGGAGCAATAAAAAAAGGTGACCTGGTCTGATGAATCACAATTTCTATTACATCATGTGGATGGCCGGGTGTGAGTGAATCGCTTACCTGGGGGAGAGATGGCACCAGGATGCTGTATGGGAAGAAAGCAAGCTGGCAGAGGCAGTGTAATGCTTTTGGAAAAACTGTTCTGCTGAGGAACCTTGGGTCCAGCCATTCATGTGGATGTTACTTTGACACAAACCACCTACCTAAACGTTATTAGGGACCAAGTACACCCCTTCATGGAAATTCTATTCCCTGATGACAGTAATCCCTTTCAGCAGGATAATGCACCCTGCCACACTGCGAAACATGGTTCAGAGTGTGAGGAAAACAACGAGCTCAAGGAGCTGACTTGGCCTCCAAATTCTACAGATCTCAAGCCAGTCGAGCATCTGTGGAATGCACTAAAAAAAAACAAGTCTGATCCATGTAAAGCCCACCTCCCAATTTACAAGAATTAAAGGATTTTCTACTGACAGTTTGTTGCCAGATACCACAGCATACCTTCAGAGATCTAATGGAGTCCATGCCTCAATGGGTCAGGGCCTTTGTTGGTTGCAAAAGGGTGACCTACTCAATATTTGGTGGGTGGTCATAAAGGTATGGCTGACCAGTGTATATGGCTCTATAAACTGTTTACAATAAATTGAATCATGAATATTAACTCCGTTCCACAAAACATTAGCCTGAAATAGAATTAGCATCTTCTATCTGAACAGAGAAAATGGACACTGCATGTCATTTGAATTTCCATAATTCATTCATTAGCACAAGAAAATAATCCTCGCCGTACTATCTCAGTGGCGTGACCTCCCCTGACACGAATGATTGCCTTTGCCCGAGTACAGGAGTTTATTAGGTGGCCTCGATGTGTATAAAGGAAACCTTTTGTCTCAGCTCCTCCTGTGACTCCGGGAATAAGAAAAAGGCGGAATGATTGCAGCAAATGGCATAAATTAATGGGAACTCTAAAATGTAGGAACACAGAAAGGGAAGCCTTGTTAATCAGAGAAAATAATTCACAGCATATCCAAGAACAAAGAAGCTTCATTATATGAAAGTGGTTCTATTAACATTCTCAGACAAATGCTTAAAGTGGTAATAAAGTCATTTTTTTCCCTAAATATAATTTATGTGTATGTACATGTATTTGATGTTTTTTTAAGCGGTTGTAAATCCTTGCAATATACCAACTGAATTGGCTGGCCTTAGGTCTTACACAGAGAAGAAACAAATCCTTCATAAGCTGTAATGGTTTATCTGCAGTCCTCTGTTCTCTACATCTGTTCAAACTGCAGACATTTCACAGCATTTCTCAGCTCCAGAAGGCAGGTGGTGGGCATCTGATGTCACACACTGCACAGTATAGAGCAGGGAGCTGAGTGTAATCTGAGACCTGGGTGGAGGGAATGAACACTACCCCCTCTGCACAGTCTCATAGGGAAACATGCATACCTGAGGCTTTCAATCACCTGCTGTGTGCTGGAGGGGGAGCAGGGCCATCTCCTGGGATTGTCTGGTGTCGGCATAGTCTGTCGGAAGTGACTCATGCAGATATCAGAGGAATGACAGAGCAGCCAGAAATCATACTCAGGTGCTTCGGATAGAGGCAAGTACACACTATATGCTTTGTTCATTTTTCATTTCAGGTTTACAATAACTTAATACATTTACTCTTGGGAGCTTGCTTTTTAAACTGTCCCCAGCTATACTTTTACATTGCCATTCTATGTCTGCCACCAGGACCTATGGAGTCCTGTAGAAGTCTCCACCACAAGCACGCTCCTGCTGAGACTACAACTGCAGCCATTCACAGTTTAACACACAGGCAGCCCGAAAGGGACACAGAGCGAAAGCCACCTCTCTCCTCCTCCTCCACATTGGTGATTGTCCGCGACTCCATAGGTCTCAAAAGCACAGGGGGCACACATAGAACGTTAATGTAGGAGCGCTGCTGGTTTAAATATAGAAGCTCTAAAGAGAAATTAAAAAAAAAAAAAACATTCAATACATGTAAGTTAAATTATTAGTATCTAATTAAAAAAAAACATATTTTGACTTAGGCCCTTTCACACTTGTATTACCTAAAAGTCGTGTGACTTTGACGTGACTTGAAGCAATGCCTGTGCAATCTTGAGGTTTATGGACCTCAAGTCCCATCAAAGCCAGGCCAAAGTAGTGCAGGGACTACTTTGAAGTGGCTGCAACTTGAAGTTTCACAGGTATGAATGGTACTCATTGGAAATCATGGGGTATGACTTGTCATGCGACTTTGCAGTCCTAAGTCGATGGGCAAGAGGCACAAGCGTAAAAGGGGCCTTAATACCACTTCAAAGGGCAGAGAGCAAAGGACTAGTTAACAGTGAACAAACAGTATTACCTGTAATCAGGGCTTTTTTTCTCAGAGAATAGGTACAGGAACTCCTCCCTTCTGAGTCACCCCTTGACTCCGCCCCTACCCATTCCCCGAGCACCGTTCCTTGATTTCACCTCCTACCCACCTCCCAGTACCACCCCTTTTAGAGAATTAACAATAACAAGAAAGGCAATATAATAGATCTAGAAACAATGGACACCCTAGCGACAATAGCTCCACCCCTGCAACAATGGACTTCCAACATCCAGCATCAAAAGACTCTCCAGCAGCCAGCAGCATTAGACCCCACCCTCAGCAGTAGATCCCTCCCAGCATTGATTGATTCCCTGCAACATGATACCCCACCAGCAACAACAGACTTCCCCGGCAACAATAGACCCTCTGCGCAAATAGATCCCCTCCAGCAGCAAATAGATCCCCTCCAGCAACAAATAGATCCCCTCCAGCAACACTAGATTCCCCACTAGCCAGCATCAATAGGCCCTCCAGCAGCCAGCAACAAACATCCCTCCCTCAACAATAAATCCCTCCCATCAACAACTGACCCACCAGCAACAAAAGATCCACCCCAGCAACAATAAATACCCATGAGCAACAGAAGACCTCCCCAGCAACAATAGACCCCCATCCTCTGCAATAATAGATCCCCTCCAGCAGCAATAGATTCCCTATTAGCCAGCATCAATAGACCCTCCAGCACACCCCAGCACCCCTTGCCATTACATACATTCAGTTCTGGAGGTGCCGCAAATATGTTTCCCCACGTTCCCGCTGAAAAAAAGCCCTGCCTGTAATCTCCCTGCATGTGATGGGACACCCTTTGGAGTACAAATCTTTTCCAAATTGGAGCTCCCCAATGGAATCTTCTAAGGACCCAATGATGGCAGGACTTTGTTGCAGTGTGACTCTATGTTGACATCCATCTTGGTTGAGACAGGCTTTGCTTGTTCCTGTCAAAGCCTAACCCATGATAACATCTCCCTCTCCAGCAAGGAGAACAATAAGCAGCACAGTAGTGACATCTCCAAATCTCACTTCTTCTGATTCTGGCAGCCAGAGGTAGCAATGACTGAGGCTTCAAGATCTGGAATTGCGATTCCAAATCGAGTGTCAATCAATGCACAACGTGCAATGCGCATTTGAGTGCCATTATCTGTTAATGGCACCCCAAATATGATGCGATTCTGCTATGATTGTCCCGTGACTGGATCAAGCGGCAAAGGTGGCAAACTGTGCCTTTAAAAATTGCGTGAAGCTTGACGCTCGAAAAGGAGCAGGAGCTTCTTTTTTAGCGACAAAGTGCGAAGGGCAGAAAAATTTTGTTCAAATCGCTTAACAAAATCGTAAGCGGGAAGACTTGTTCCCATTACTCAGAAGTGTGAATGGAGCCTGAGAAAATCTGACTGCAGATATACAGCTTTAAGACTCAAGGCATCGGAAACAGGATGCTGCTTTTTTTTTTTTTTTAGGAGGAAGTCAAGACACAAGGTGGAAATTTTTCACACTTAGGAACAACTAACATTTCTAGATGTCCCGAATAAGATAGCTGATCTTCACTTTTTATGCACTCTTTATTAGAATAGTAGTATCAGAAAATTATATAATGCACATCAAATATAATGGCCATAATCAACCATAATGGGTCACTAGACAAGGAATTATTCTTAGAATTATTATTACTCCCCACTATACCGCTTTCAACCTAAAGTGGACCTGCCATTAAAACAAGATCTACTCCCTCACCCATCTAAATGGTTGCAGAAGGCAGGAAATACTTTAGCTGGTAAAACCACTGCTCTGAGAGAGAATTCATGGCAGAGAGTTTTATTAGCAAAAGTTCAGACATCTGATCACGTGAAGGTGAGCATCAGACAGTCAAAATACTGGTCCCTTTATCGGGGGTTACATGACCATATGCCAATGGACTTAGTCCCGTGGTCAGAACCTGATTTTCTGAATCGCTGACCTATCTTCCTGCTTTCTGTTCAGAGGTTTAGAGAGTATTGAAGAGCTGCCAGGCAACTAGCGTTTTTTTTTTTTTTCCCCAGACGGTCAGCAATGGCCTGTTTCATATTTCTGTTAGTACAGATTTTAGGTGCTGATTGTTTGAAAGCAGTGGCCTCTCTGCAAGAAGTTTAAGCTTTGCTGGCTGCAGAACTATAGGTCTAACAAAGCAGGGGGCTTGTTGGATCTCTGCAGAGTGCACAATAGTAAAGTGTAGTAGAGGCAGACCAGTGCAGTCATATCAAAGCTTCCTGGCTTTTGGGGATTCCAGGACTCATTAAAAACATTGGCCAACAATAAAAGGTACAAGCTATTTTTTCTGCTGTATAATATTTTTTTTTTACAAGGAAATTGTCTCTTTAACCACTTCCCACTTGTCAAATAGCAAAATAATGGCGGCAAAGTGGTTGCTCTATCCTGACTGGGCGTCATATGACGGCGATCGGTAGTGTGGTGTGTCGCTCTGACACACCGCATCTCCGATTCTGGTAAAGAGCCTATGACTGGACACAACTGGTCACATAGTAAATAGGAAGTGCCATTGATCGGCTTTCCTCAGCTCGGGCCTGATAGGCACGAGTAGAGGAGAGCCAATCGGCAGATCTCCTGACAGGGGAGGTCTGTGCTGGTAATCAGAGCATTGATTAGCAGTGCAGACCCTTGGGGTATGCCACTAGAGCCACCAGGGATTGCCCACCCATGGCCACCAGAGATGCTCACCCATGGCCACCAGGGATGCCCACCCATGCCACCAGGGATGCCAATCATTGCTCAGGGAGCCTGCCAGTGCCCTCCTCATCAGTGCTGCCCTTAATTGCCTTCTATCAGTGCCGCCCACCAGTGCCCATCATTGCCATCTATCAGTGCCACCCACCTATGCCCATCATTGCCGATTATCAGTGCCCATCATTGCCGTCTATCAGTGCCACCTATCAGTGCCGCCTATCAGTGCCCACCAATGCTGCATATCAGTGCTACCTATCAGTGCCACATATCAGTAGCCATCAGTGCTGCATGTCAGTGTTGCCTATCAGTGCCCATCAGTGCTGTATATTAGTGCCATCCCATCAGTGCCTCCTCATCAGTGCAGGAAAAAACATATTTATTTACAACATTTTATAACATAAACAAAAACTTTTTTTTTTTCAAACTTTTTGGTCTTTTTTTATCTGTTTAGCAAAAAAGAAAAAACCTTGTGGTGATCAAATACCACCAAAAGAAAGCTCTATTTGTGGGGGAAAAAATTACATAAATTTGATGTAGGTACAGTGTTGTATGACCGCGCAATTGTCATTCAAATTGCAACAGCGCTAAAAGCTGAAAATTGGCCTGGGCAGGAAGGGGGTGAAAGTGCCCCGTATTGAAGTGGTTAACCACTTTACCACCGGAGGATTTTGCTGTCTTACGTCTGGGCCACTTTTTGCAATTGGCACTGTGCGACTTTAACTGACAATTGCGCGGTCATACAATGCCGTACCCAAACGAAATGTATGTCCTTTTTTTCCCCACAAACAGGGCTTTCTTTTGGTGGTATTTGATCACCTGTGCGATTTTTACTTTTTGCGCTATAAACAAAAAAAGAGCGACAATTTTGAAAAAATAACAATATTTTTCACATTTTTTTATAAGAAATCCCCCCCCCCCCAAAAAATGTAAAAAATCCAAATTTTTTATCATTTTAGGCCAATTTATTTTCTGCTACATATTTTTGGTAAAAAAAAAATCGCAATAAGCGTATTTTGATTGGTTTGCGCAAAAGTTATTGCGTTTACTAACTAAGGGAAAGATTTCTGTCATTTTTGGTGTTTTTTTTTTTTTAACGAGTAATGGCGGCGATCTGCAATTTTTTTGTGGGACTGCGACATTGCGGTGGACAGATCGGACCCTTGACTGACATTTTTGACATTTTGGGGGTACCAGTGACATTACTACAATAATCAGTGCTATACATATGCATTGTTACTGTAAAAATGACACTGGCAGGGAAGGGGTTAATTTTATTGGAGAAGGAGGGGTTAATGTATGCCTGGTGCTTACTGACATGTGTGGGGGGAGGTGACTGAGTGACACAGGAACAGATCGCAGGTTCAGCTTTGCTGAACCCTGCAATCTGACCCTGCCTGTCACTTAGGAGATCCGTCCGCTTTGTTTACACAAGCGGGCGGATCTCCAGACTTGATTCCCCGACGATCGGGGAAGAGCAGCGGTAATCACCACTGCTCCTCCCCTGGCCCGACTCCCGCTGTGACTGAATACTGCGGGAGCGAGCCTCCGGCGGCGCGCGCGCACCGCCGAGAAAGGGGAGTGTCTGACGACGTAGTACTACGTCGTCAGACGATAACGAGCCACTCTGCCGCAGTAATATTACTGCAGGCAGAGGTAAAGTGGTTAAAAATGTTGTTAGCATGTTGATGAGGAGGGAAAGAATGAACCAGGGTAGGGAATAAATAAGAAGCTCAAACTTCAGGATTTCTTGTTCTTGAAGAAGTAGCACTATCCCTGTAAGCTTTTCTCAGCCTTCAGCTTCCTGTTTGGCCTTTACATTCTGTCATTTATGGTAATTCTCGTTGGGACATTTCACCTGCAGCAATTGCAGTCACGCTCACTGGCAATGATATTGTGGCAAGGTACAAATTTCTAAATCAAACTCTCCTCTCTCATTTTCATTGAAAGTGACAAATGGTTTAGGTGAGCATAAAAAAACACAGAAGTGAATGAATGAATCACATGTCTTTGTAATCTAATGCAGCTGTTGTGTGAAAAATCAGTTCCCTTGTATCCCTTTGGGTGTAATAAAAAGTCAAGTTCAGTGTGCTGTAAATCCTTCCAAATAACCAGTTACCAATGTTTAACACTGTTATTTCTCCTAGAGGACACTTACCTCATTAGAAAGATTTACAGCTACAGGAGCCAAGTCTCTGATGGGTTACTTATGTCACTAATACACAGTGCAAACATCTAAGTCAGCCCTTCTCAACCTTTTTTTTTTTTTTTTACACCACAGAGGAACCCTTGAAATAAGTTTAAAATCTGCTGGAACCGATTCATTGAAGGTCAGTGGAAACACAATGCCTTTTACATTGGTAGCCAGTATAAAAATACTCCCCCTACAGTGGTGGCCAGTAGAAGAATGCTTACCTTACATTATTTGCCAGTGGAAGAATGCTCCCCTTACATTGGTGGCCAGTAGAAGAATTTTCCCCTTACATTGGTGGCAAGTAGTAGTATGCTCTTCTTTCATTGGTGGCCAGTAGAAGAATGCTTCCCTTACACTGGTGGCCAGTAGAAGAATGTTTCTCTTACATTGGTGTCCATTAGTAGAAAGCTTCTCTTACATTGGTGTCCATTAGAAGAAAGCTTCTCTTACATTGGTGTCCAATAGAACAATGTTTCTCTTACATTGTTATCCAGTAGAATAATGTTTCTCTTACATTGGTGACCAATAGAAGAATGCTTCTTGTTACATTGATGGCCAGTAAAAGAATGCTTCTCTTACATTGTTATCCAGTAGAATAATGTTTCTCTTACATTGGTGACCAATAGAAGAATGCTTCTTGTTACATTGATGGCCAGTAAAAGAATGCTTCTCTTACATTGGTGGCCAGTACAAAAATGTTTCACTTACATCGGTGTCCAGTAGTAGAAAGCTTCTCTTACATTGGTGTCCAGTAGAACAATGTTTCTGTTACATTGGTGACCAGTAGAAGAATGTTTCTCTTACATTGGTGTCCAGTAGAACAATGTTTCTCTTACATTGGTGTCCAGTAGAACAATGTTTCTCTTACATTGGTGACCAGTAGAAGAATGCTTCTCTTACATTGGTGGCCCGTAGAATAATGTTTCTCTTACATTGGTGGCCAGTGGAAGAATGTTGGTGGCCAGTAGAAAATATTTCTCTTACATTGGTGGCCAGTAGAAGAATGTTTGGTGGCCAGTAAAAGAATGTTTCTCTTACATCGGTGTCCAGTAGTAAAAAGCTTCTCTTACATTGGTGTCCAGTAGAACAATGTTTCTTTTACATTGGTGACCAGTAAGAATGTTTTTCTTACATTGGTGGCCAGTAAAACAATATTTATCTTACATTGGTGGCCAGTAGAAGAATGTTCCTCTTACATTGGTGTTCAATAGAAGAATGTTTCTCTTAGATTGGTGTCCAGTAGAATAAAGTTTGGTGACCAGTAGAAGAATGTTTCTCTTACATTGGTGGCCAGTAGAAGAATGTTTGGTGGCCAGTAGAAGATTGTTTCTCCTACATTCATGTCTAGTAGTAGAAAGCTTTTCTTAAATTGGTGTCCAGTAAAAGAATGCTTCTCTTACATTGGTGTCCAATGTACCATTGTTCAATCCACTAATGTAAGGGGAGTATTCTTCTACTGGACACCAATGTAAAAGAAGCTTTCTACTACTCAACATCATTGTAAGATAAATATTCTTCTACTGCCCACCAATGTAAGAGAACAATTCTTCTACTGCCCACCAAACATTTTTCTCTTACATTGGTGTCCAGTAGAAGAACACTTCTCTTACATTGGTGGCCAGTAACAGAATGCCTGCCATACAGTGGTGGTCAGAATTCCACCCTTTTAGGAAGTTTAAAAGAATCATTGGTGTCATTCTATTGCCTCTGCCTTGAGAATGGCATGTATAAAACCTAAGGACTAGTGTGTGTTAATGGGAGTGAACGCTTCCTATTCTGGCCTTGTTTAAATAAGCAGTCATTGGACATCAGATACAGCATGCCAGCTCACTGGTTTCCCAGCCCATGAGGTGACAGATGCATACCTGTCACTGAAAGTTTGACCACCATAAGGAAGCTCACCTGTGGGTTTGGTATACACTTGGCATACTTACAATAATTTTACTATGGCATTAACCACATTGCAACTGCAGGCCACTGGCATTCTTCAATGACAGATGAAAAGATTATTTTCTCAGCTTCTCTCTCGATTTCTGCTATACAATGATCAGCTGATTGGTCTGCTTCCTCCAGAAGAAAATAGACTGTCCACCACCTGGCTAGTTCGGTACACTGCAGTTTAAAGTACAATATATCTAAAGTCAAATCCTTTTTTTTTTTTGTACATGTAAGACAATAGTTAAAGGCATGTTCCATCTATTGCAAAAATTCCATAAATGTACCCACATTTAAAAAACAAAACAAAATATTATTATTTTATATATTTATTACATGTACAGCACAGGTACACCATATATATATATATATATATATATATATATATATATATATATATATATTGTTTCCCTGAAAATACGATCTACCCTGAAAATAAGACCTACTGTGATTTTCGGGGAGGGCTGAAAGTCCTACCCCGAACATAAGCCCTAGTTTAATGTAGTTGTAAAATCCTAGAATCCACTCTATTATTGCTTTATATAATGTCCAATGTGTGTGTTTCTGTAATATAATTGTGCCAAATACCTTTGGCACAGCGCCGCTCGGTGCTCAGCTGACCTCCCGCTGCTCTTCTCCTCTTCTCCCAGCTGTCAGCAAGGGATCTCGACCCCTCCCTCTCCAGTGCTCGGAGCGGGGAAGAGAGCTCTAGCTGGTCACAGAAGTGCCGAGCGGGGCTGTAACGAAGTTATTTGGCACAATTACAGTATGTTACAGAAACACACACATTGGACATGATATAATACTGTAATAGAGTGGATTCTAGGATTTTACAACCAGTTTTACTCGGTTCACACTGGGGATTCCTGACAGGCGTGGAGGGAGTGGGGGAGAGAAAACAGCACATTACATGATAAGACCTACCCCGAAAATAAGCCGTACTGAGTCTTTTGGTGCCGAAATTATTATAAGACCGGGTCTTATTTTTGGGGGAACATGGTATATATATATATATATATATATATATACACAAACAGGGCTTTTTTGTTCCCTCAGAAAATAGGTACAGAACCACAACCCTCCAAACTTTATCAACTCTGAATAGTATCAAAGAGTTGGTGTGGTCAGACTTCATGAACAGTGGGAGGATCTTAAAGGGGCATTAAATACCAGGAGTGCAGGGTTTGGGAAGGGGGGTTACACACAGAGCGCAGAGTTCAGGGGTGCTCTACATACATGCAGAGTTCAGCGGTTTGCTGCATACAGATTGCAGAGTTCAGGGGTGTGCTACACACACACAGAGTGCAGAGTCCAGCCTTTTTCCACAGCTGCTTACCTCTGTATCCCCCATCCACATCTCACTTTCATACCTTTTCAGCTCTGACCTCTGCAGGCAACCCACCCCCCTCCCCTCCACTGCCCCCAAATTCTCCCCACCTCCTTAAAAGCTCCACCATCTTCCACATGTCTTATTTTTGTTGCTGTATTAAGCTAAAGCACCCAGCCGGCTCTAGTACCTCCCCACACACTGCACCCCGGGCATCTGCATCTCCATTGTCCCAATCATGCATTCAGTGGGTGCCACTCCAGAGACCAGATCTGTGGGAGCCGTTGGGGAACAAACTGTCACTTGTAAACACAGAAGCCAGACCAAACTGTCACTTGAAAACACCGAAGCCAGACTTCTATGTTTACAAGTAATAGTGGTGAGCAGGAACCAGAGGTCCTGAGACAGAGGTGGCGACAACCAGGTGAGGAGTACAAAGACAAGTGTGTCTTACCTACAGTCAAGCATGGTGGTGGGAGTGTCATGGTCTGGGGCTGCATGAGTGCTGCCGGCACTGGGGAGCTACAGTTCATTGAGGGAACCATGAATGACAACATTTACTGTGACATACTGAAGCAGAGAATGATCCCCTCCCTTCAGAGACTGGGCTGCAGGGCAATATTCCAACATGATAATGACCCCAAACAGACCTTCAAGACGACCAGCTGAGGGTAAAGGTGATGGATTGGCCAAGCATGTCTCCAGACCTAAACCCTATTGAGCATCTGTGGGGCATCCTCAAATGGAAGGTGGAGGAGCACAAGGTCTCTAGCTTCCACCAGCTCTGTGATGTTGTCATGGAGGAATGGAAGAGGACTCCAGTGGCAAATTGTGAAGCTCTGGTGAACTCCATGCCCAAGAGGGTTAAGGCAGTGCTGGAAAATAATGGTGGCCACACAAAATATTGACACTTTAGGCCCAATTTAGACATTTGCACTTAGGGGTGTACTCACTTTTGTTGCCAGCGGTTTAGACATTAATGGCTGTGTGTTGAATTATTTAGAGGGGACAGCAAATTGGCACTGTTATACAAGCTGTACACTCACTACTTTACATTGTAGCAAAGTGTAATTTCAGAGAGAGAATGCTGGTGACATCATTGACCTTCTATGGCCCCGTGACCATATTTGGACAACGTTATTAAGATTCAAGCTGGACTTTTGGCCCAAACCCACGGGAACTCTCACATGATAACAGGCATAATCAGCTGCGGTCATGGGATTCTGTGACCTGAAGCCAATGTAACAAAGGGGCAGCAATACTTGTGACATCATTGACCTATTATGGCCATATGGCAATATTTGGTCAATAATGGCTAGCTTAAAACTTCTCTACTCTATCCAAAACAAAAACGTTTGGTCTAAACATATACTTTACTGCCTAACTGCAGGTTTTATGGTACTTTAAATAGTTCTTTTGGTTCAGCTTGGCCCAAAGATCTATTTAAAGTAACACAAAATTTGGAGTTAGACTCTAAATCCAGCTTTCGGTTCCTGGTTGACACAAAGCCGTACCATCCCTACTATACTTAGTAAGCACCCTTATTGCTCTGTTCCTTTTTCCAGAAAGGACAGAAGGAGAGACCTCTAAAATTGCAGTAAATGCTGTGGATGGCTCAGTCCCCATGGGGCAGGAAGACGGAAGAGATATGGCTGGAAAAATTGTTTTGGCAGAATTATGTCTTTGTTCATTTGTCTGTTCTGAGAGGAAGGCGTTTTCCATTTTGTCCTATGATTTACAGTTAACTGCTGGAGGCAAGTAAGAACGGTGTCTGAAAATCAAGATTTTATATAAGACGGGATTAAAGGTGAAATCCTCCAGGGGAAACATTCCAATGAAGTGTACGGAGAAAGAGAATCTTGAAACTTGGAGGACCTCAAACGTTTTTTTTTTTATTTATTTAACCCATGAATTACCTTTGAATGTATCCAATCCTCGAACAATTGAGTCATAACTGCCTGTCAAATCCCTCTAAAGATCACTCTTCAGAGGACACTGCATGTGTAAAAGAGTCCTAAAAGGGATGCATTGATAGAAGAAGGAATTGACAAAGAACGGGAACATTAACAGGCAGGCAGTGGCTTTTATAACGGTGTGAAAAGACTTTTGCGTTTGTGAGCAGCATATCTCTGCGGTGTTCTCTCTCTGTGTTACCCACCACTGATACAGCAGACAAAAGCTGGAAACAGATCTCTAGGTATTGTATCTGTAATTGCATAAAGCAGCGGGAACCACTGGCTGCCTTCCATTAATAGGAAACACTGGGGGTTTCGGGGTGCGGGAAACAGATGGTAACAAGCTGCATTGAGAGTACACTAGAGGGATTCCACACAATCTATTTGGCCTTTTGGGGAAGTGTGATCTCTACAATATGTGACATATTTATAGCAAAAGCAATGCAACTGCACGACTGAAATTTGTAAAGAGCTGTGCCAGCTATATTCTCAGACGGTGACAGGTTGGAACAGAGGAAAACTGTCTCTCTTTCTCTCCATATATGGTATATATATATATATATATATATATATATATATATATATATTTGTACTTGGAGTCTATTAGAAATAGTCCAAGAAAGGTAAGGGAGGGAGAGGGGAATAGTGACCTGGGGTGTGCCATGGTCACATGGACAGTATGCCTAATAGAGGGCAAAAATAAAGACAGTGGGATAAAAGGAAAAGGGGATTATTGAACAATTTGCATAATAGACTAGTCAGCCAAGTGTGAAAATTTGTAAAACATCTCAACGTGTGGATCCGGGATATGCCTGGAGTAGAAGGATGACTCCCACCTACCTAACGTCACATTGATGTGAACGTGAACCCCTTGGTGAGAGGTTGCTGAAGCATTTCCTATTCTGAAGGAATGGCCAGAGTATAACTTAGGGTCTAAGCCTAGGTTCACTAGGATGATGCGGCAATGTTTAAATAATCGTGTTGTAGTAAGCGGTGTACTTGGCAATATCCTTGGGTTTGTCTGCCATATGCCCCATGAGTTGGTCTAGGACTGCTACCAGGCACCAAGCGGTATGGTTCTCAAAAAACGTAATATTGGTGCTGGCTCCAGTCTACTGTGTCTTGCAGGTGCAACTGGAAATGGTCAGGGTATCTGATTAACTGTTTAAACAGGACTTAAGACCAGGCAAATTTTCATTTACTGGTACTAAGAACCCATAGAAGGTTAGATATATGGCTGCCTTGAGGACCAGGTTAAGTAGTAGCCCAAAGGGGGACCTGGTAAGCATATCGGACATGTTGCAGAATATATGCCCGGTAATAGGGAGCCTGCTGGCCGAGGCAGGGGGACTACTTTTCTGAATCCCATTTAATATTGCATTAATGGGATATGCTGAAGGGAGGGCCTATCAGGGTGCAGTAAGGAGGCAAAGTGCTGAATTCCTGCCAAATATGTGCTAACGGTGTTGTGAGAAAGTTTCGGCTGGGAGTGGCAGTAGGCTACGAAAGCCAACAGGTATTGAATGTCATAGTAATTTATACAGTTGGGGGGAGTACCGCGCTTTAAAAGTGCTTAAATAACATAAATAAAATATATATATATGTAAATACGTGAAAAAGTGCAAAAGTGCTTCTTAAATAATATTAAAATTGATGTGTCTTAATGTATACAATAATATAATCCGATATGCTTTATACAATAAATATAATAGGTGATGAAATATTCATTAAAAAAATATAAATCTTATTGAAACCAACTATATCAATCCATCATACAGTGAAAAATTTATATAAAATTAAAATCGGTGACTTATTTAAATATAAAGTGCTCTAAATAAGTGATAACCAATAAAGTGCTGAAGTGTCCTTTTAAAATTATTTTTATAAATATATAATGTGATGAACGCAATCTTCTTAATCCAAATTTCACATGCAGGTGCTTCGTGCGGTGCCCACTAGGTGTCCTAAGCGCTCACCTCACTGCTCCTTTAAAAGAGCCTTGGTTGTATTTCTCAATATGTTGTTCCTTCCTCCTTATTGTGCCATTATAAATCCTTGGTTATATCTCCCTTGTAAATGCAGCTATCTTTCAGGGGATATAAGCGGTTCCTTGTATCTCCAAAAAAATCAAATTGGGGCCAACAAATTGGGGATCCCTGGAAGAAGCTGCGTGATGACGCAGCGTAACGCGTAGGATAGCTCAACCGGAAGTGACGTATCGGCAAAGGATTGTATGTTATGCTTGAAACAAGACGATAAGCAATGTGAGTGTTACTCTATCTTTTTTAAATAAATTTATGGGATGTACTTCACTATGTTGGCCCCAATTTGATTTTTTTGGAGATACAAGGAACCGCTTATATCCCCTGAAAGATAGCTGCATTTACAAGGGAGATATAACCAAGGATTTATAATGGCACAATAAGGAGGAAGGAACAACATATTGAGAAATACAACCAAGGCTCTTTTAAAGGAGCAGTGAGGTGAGCGCTTAGGACACCTAGTGGGCACCGCACGAAGCACCTGCATGTGAAATTTGGATTAAGAAGATTGCGTTCATCACATTATATATTTATAAAAATAATTTTAAAAGGACACTTCAGCACTTTATTGGTTATCACTTATTTAGAGCACTTTATATTTAAATAAGTCACCGATTTTAATTTTATATAAATTTTTCACTGTATGATGGATTGATATAGTTGGTTTCAATAAGATTTATATTTTTTTAATGAATATTTCATCACCTATTATATTTATTGTATAAAGCATATCGGATTATATTATTGTATACATTAAGACACATCAATTTTAATATTATTTAAGAAGCACTTTTGCACTTTTTCACGTATTTACATATATATATATTTTATTTATGTTATTTAAGCACTTTTAAAGCGCGGTACTCCCCCCAACTGTATTTATCTTTATTGTGTAGGTTACCAATTTTAGTACCTGCAGCATTAAAGGTGCCTATTTTTTAGACAATAATTAGAGAAGACAGCGCGAGAATTTCACCAACCCTCTATATCTATAGTAATTTATACTGGGATACTGAGACTGGACTGACTGGAAAGTATTCCAAGCTGTATTGTACGCCTTCATAGTGTTGGCTGATAGTGACTTATTGATCAATGAAAACCGCACAGGCCCAGTGAGTATCTAATCCATTGTTAACAGTGAATAGTGCAGGGCCGGAGTGGCAATTGCGTCTGCGTCTGGAATGTGCTGTAAAAACAGTAGATTATTAAATTGAGATAAAGCACCCGCGGCTGTATTATCTACACCGTTGAGGAATTCGCAGTGAAAATGGAATTTGTATTGGAGGGACAGCCAAATGAACCTGCAAAAGAAGGGCATGAAAGTAATGAACTGGACCTACCTTTGTTAATGATTTTAGAGGTAGCCTGATTGTCTGTGGAGGAAACTACAGTGTTACCTGTCCACTGGTGACCCCACACTTGTGCTGCTGAAACTATAGGGTTAATTTCAAAAAGCAATGATGTTTGTGCAAACCTGGGAATTCCCATACTTTCGTCTTGCCAATGTCCTAACAGTGAGTGCCAAAAAATTCTGCATAGACTTTGGTGGCTGCAGCATTGGTAATAACATGGCAATGCTGTTCCAAGGCTGAAGGAACTCGTCCCACATGTGTAAATCGAATAAGGCAGTGGGATCTAGTTTGATCCGAGAATCAGAGTCAGGGGCTGTGGGTAACAATGCCAGCAACCTAGAAATGAAGGAGCTACCTTGGGGAATAATTCTCATAGCACAATTTAGCATACCCAGCAGTGATTGCTGTTCCTTCCTGGTACAGGCTTAGCAGATCATAAACACATGGATATGGTCTCTAATTCTGGCTAGTTTGTCCGCAGGCAGACTAACCTGCATGAACTGGGTGTCTAATGTATTCACCAGAAAGGGAGATTTGTGAGAGGAATGTGGTAACCGTGCATAAGATGACTCAGCATTGGGGCCTGGTGCACTCGGGAATAATAGTCCCAAAAGTTCAGCTTTACGAGCTGAAGCTGGGTACAAGATACCCCTGTGCTGCAGCTCAGTTATGAGCTTGGGGATGGTCCAGGATCTCAGAGAGGGCGTGCTACCATGTTCTGATTCCCCTGGCAGAAGATGGTGGGACGGGAGCAAATTCTTCAATGTCAGAAGCCTGTGACATGACCTATGTAACTATGAACAAATCTATTGTGAATATAAATATATTTAAAAAAAAAAATGTTCTTCTTTTCAAAATGTGTACAAGTGTGAGTTATGTGGTGCAACGAGCGGACTCACTATGGTGATATTGGGTCAGTTAGCAAATGAAAACTTGAGTTGCTTTGGACTGAAAACGTGTCAGTCTTTGAGTGTGATAGAGGCCAAGTTACCTGAGGCATACCAGGTAAATTAACAACATAAACTCAGGCGTTAGTTACCTTACCTGAAAACATGTCAGGTAAGAGGTGTGAGTGTTGCGATATGCCGTAAACGTGTGACGTATGTGGTAAACGATGGGGAGACTTGTCTCCAAACAAGTCAATTAAAGAATGAACATTCTGAGCTCATCTCTACTCACCAGTTCCAAAGAGTGTCGTCTCCGCTGATGAAGTTCCTCCACTTGGGATGTAATGCGTATGGAGGGTAGGAGACGCCGTGACGTCACCCGCTGTCTCAGGGAAATTCACGAACAAGTTGTCTGTACCCCGCACTGGTTTTAGTAAGAGGCGCATTTTTATTCTAATAAAATGGTGTTTTATCAATAATAAACTATGATCTGCTTACATATTTTTCCTGCCTGGGCTGATCGCATGGGCTGATTGATATTATGAGAAGTACTCTGTTTGGTCTTTCTGATCTGGGTCTGAGGATAAGGAAGTAGGAAGCAGGACGGAGTTCCAGTGATCTATTTATCCTTCTCTAGAGAGATAAAGAAAAAACTTTTATGACCTACTGTTAGTTCAGGGGCCCACTAGCAAGGTGAGAGGCCAGCATATATGGTGGAGGATATGCACGTTGTATCACCTCCATTCATCAGATATACCAGATGATTTATATTTCAGAGCACCTTCTCTGCAAGGGCTTCTTTTGCATGGACTTTAACTTAGACTGTTTTCTTTGAATTCATATCATAGGGGCTGGATTGTCCAGCTATATCCATTTATATAGCGCTGCACTATTTATTTTGCTTGTAAAGAATGAACATCTCAATCCGCAGGTACCTGTAAGTGTGACAACTGTAGTGGTGTAACGCCGTAAGCGACAGTATAAATTATGTGCAAACAAAAAATTGACGTGTATGTGATAAGAGGAGAAAGTTTGAATATATTATGTGTGACTGACTATAAAGGCTGAGGAAATACCCATCTGTATTGCCTGCACCAAAAGTCGGACTTATAAGTCCTGTGGATATGTAGAAACAAGAACTATGCAAGTGACTAATAAACCAGACAGTATATGCAAAGTATGACCAATACAATTTAAGCGAGAGTACTTGTAGATGCCGCTGGATTTTTTACAAACAGTACCATAAATATGTTACAACATGACACATGTGACAAGGTGTAAATCGTATGTACTGAGGAACATATCAAATGGAACTGATTGTGCGGCGGCTATGGATATAACCAAAAGTAAGAGATAAGTGAGATGCAGATACGTAAATATGATGGATGAATATCGTAAGCAACGGAAAATGAAATCCTGCATAAATATTGACATAGTTGTATTTTGATAAGCACTTAGTAAAGAGTTCAGGGAGGTTGAAGCTAGAAAAGTAAAGGAAGTAACGGTGACTGTGTTAGGCTAAACAATACTATGTGTGGAACATTCGAATCGTATGAATAGATAGCATGAAAAGGCGGATAAGAAGAAAGCCTTTTTCAAAAAAAGGACAATATTTTTATAACATATTGATGCTGAAACTAAACCAGTGAGAAGGCAAGTGTATCGGGAATGAAATTTTTATTTTTTTTTTCAAAAAGTGTGAGCTATGTGGTGCAACGAGCGAACTCTCTATGGTGATATTGGGTCAGTTAGCAAACGAAAACTCGAGTTGCACAGGACTGAAAGCGTGTCAGTCCTTGAGTGTGATAGAGGCAGAGTTACCTGAGGCGTACCAGGCAAATCAACAATGTAAACTCAGGCTTTAGTTACCTAAAAAGTCTCAGGTAAGAGGTATGAGTGTTGCGATATGTCGTTAATGTATGACGTATGTGTAAACGGATGAGGAGTCTTGCCACCAAACAAGTCAATTAAAGAATGAACAAAAAAAAAAGCAAAAATATGCAGCGCTGTTGGAGTGCAATAGTGCTGATGCATATAAATATATGCCAGCCAAAAATAAAGTGCATAAACTATGTGTAAAATCGCATAATTACAGTGCTAAATTGTGCAACTTATAAAGTATGTAAGTACTTCAATACATAAAGTGCAAAGTTGTATATGGACTACAAAATTACTGCAGTACTGGGCAATAAAGTGCAAAATTATATATGGACCACAAAAACATGAAAAACATATATATATAAAAATATATGTAAGTGAATAGGTGATTAAGTGGCTGATGCTGTTAATACAAAATGCTCATTAAAGCAAAAAAGTCCACAGATTCCACCATGGACGTGCAAAAGTGCTAATAAGTCTTCTATTATGAATTCAGGTCATCATCACCAAGAGGGCAACTGTAATAAAGGCTTACCAGATGTAGTGGACCCAATAAAGTATACACCTTTTGGGTCATTCAGGCTTCTAGGAAATAGATGGACTTGCTACCAGTATAATATCCAAAGATCAATGGCTCAATCCTCCAACATCATCCACTCATAAGGAATGCTATAGCCACTAGCAGTAAGAGCAGCAAGAAATCCTCTTCCGGACGCTCAAAAAACAAAAAGCTCACATAATGTGTATCTTTTAAGACATTTAATGGTTAAAAGAAGAAACACACTTACACAGAATTGATGGTATAGCGCTTGTACAAGTAGATAAAAAATGGCATTTGCAGTAGACCCTGGGTCTGCTTTGGGACATAATCCAACAGCGCTACATATTTTCGCTTTTTTATTGTTTTTCACAAATTTTCATTTGTTGTTGCTGGTTGCTGTATATTCAAGGTTGGCGCAGTATATATTACAACCAAATTAAAGAGCGAACATCTCAATTCGTAGGTACCTGTAAGCGTGACGGGTGACAACTGTAGTGGTGTAACGTCGTAAGCCATAGGATAAATGATGTATGAACAACAAAATTGACGTTTGTGATAAGAAGCAAACATTTTGAATATATTATAATGTGACTATAAAGGTTGAGGAAATACCCACCTTTGTTGACTGCACTCAAACTCGGACTTGTAAACCTTGTGGCTATGTGGAAAAAAGTACTATGGGAAATAAGAAACATAAGAGAACCACTGCGCGGTAAATATGTTATATGGGCCCTAGGTTAAGTAACAAGATCTACCCACAGTGCAAGTATCTAATCAACCTGACAATATATGTGAAGTATGACCAATATGCAGATTAAGCAAGACTATTTGTAACTGCCACTGGATATTTAACAAACAGTACCTTAAATATGTCACAAGTAGTGTTGAGCGAACACGGACTGTATTATTCGTGTTCGTACCGAATAATTGGATTTTTTTTACCCGAACACGGACACGGACACTTTACTGTATGTTCGGGTAAAAATCCGTGTTCGGTCGTTTTATTTCCGGGTTTTGCATGCTTTGGCGCTCTTTTCATGGCGGGCTTTCAACAGCCAATCAACAATCGTTTAACTGGTGTGCCTTAAGCCATCCCAGCCATGCCTGCAAATGTCTTAGTAGCTGTGATTGGCCGTCTGAAGCATGTGACCAAGTCTTTATAAGTTCGAGGCAGCCGCCGCAGCAGCGTCATTCTGCTGCTTAGCTAAGGGACAGAGCACACATCAATGTGCTGGCTGCTGATTAGGGACAGATAGGCAGGAAAAAAACATTTGTGTCCGGATAGAATTGAGGGACAGGTCGGAGTGTTTAGGCAGGGCGAGTTGTAGGCATTTTAGGGATAGAGTCTGCTGAATTATAGGGTCAGTGTCTTCTACAAACTACAATCGATATTGCTGTGTGGGGGGTGGGGTGAATCTGCACTCAATCCTGATCTACGATCTCTTCTCAATCCTGTTAGGGACAGAGTCTGCTGAATTTTAGGGAAACTGTGTTCTACAAACTACAATCGATATTGCTGTGTGGTGTGGGATTGGAGATAGGCAGGTGTCAGTGATCCACATCCATTTTTCTGTGTGTGAGCTGCAGTGAACACAATCTTTTTGGGCTGCAGTGAACACAATCTTTTTGGGCTGCAGTGAACACAATCTTTTTGGGCTGCAGTGAACACAATCTTTTTGGGCTGCAGTGAACACAATCTTTTTGGGGTGCAGTGAACAAAATCTTTTTGGGGTGCAGTGAACACAATCCTTTTTGGTGTGCAGTGAACACAATCTTTGTGGGGTGCAGTGAACAAAATCCTTTGTGGGGTGCAGTGAACACAATCTTTTTGGGGTGCAGTGAACAAAATCCTTTTTGGGGTGCAGTGAACAACATCCTTTTTGGGGTGCAGTGAACACAATCTTTTTGGGGTGCAGTGAACAAAATCCTTTGTGGGGTGCAGTGAACACAATCTTTTTGGGGTGCAGTGAACACAATCTTTTTGGGGTGGAGTGAACAACATCCTTTTTGGGGTGCAGTGAACAAAATCCTTTTTGGGGTGCAGTGAACAAAATCATTTTTGGGGTGCAGTGAACACAATCTTTTTGGGGTGCAGTGAACACAATCTTTGTGGGGTGCAGTGAACACAATCTTTTTGGGGTGGAGTGAACAACATCCTTTTTGGGGTGCAGTGAACAACATCCTTTTTGGGGTGCAGTGAACACAATCTTTTTTGGGGTGCAGTGAACACAATCTTTGTGGGGTACAGTGAACAGAATCTTTGTGGGGTGCAGTGAACACAATCTTTGGGGGGTACAGTGAACACAATCTTTTTGGGGTGCAGTGAACACAATCTTTGTGGGGTGCAGTGAACACAATCTTTTTGGGGTGGAGTGAACAAAATCATTTTTGGGGTGCAGTGAACAACATCCTTTTTGGGGTGCAGTGATCAAAATCCTTTTTGGGGTGCAGTGAACACAATCTTTTTGGGGTGCAGTGAACAAAATCCTTTGTGGGGTGCAGTGAACAGAATCTTTGTGGGGTGCAGTGAACACAATCTTTGGGGGGGTACAGTGAACACAATCTTTTTGGGGTGCAGTGAACACAATCTTTGTGGGGTACAGTGAACAGAATCTTTGTGGGGTGCAGTGAACACAATCTTTGGGGGGTACAGTGAACACAATCTTTTTGGGGTGCAGTGAACACAATCTTTGGGGGGTACAGTGAACACAATCTTTTTGGGGTGCAGTGAACACAATCTTTGTGGGGTGCAGTGAACACAATCTTTGGGGGGGTACAGTGAACACAATCTTTTTGGGGTGCAGTGAACAACATCCTTTTAGGGTGCAGTGAACACAATCTTTGTGGGGTGCAGTGAACAACATCCTTTTAGGGTGCAGTGAACACAATCTTTGTGGGGTACAGTGAACACAATCTTTGGGGGGTACAGTGAACACAATCTTTGTGAGGTGCAGTGAACACAATCTTTGTGGGGTGCAGTGAACACAATCATTGTGGGGTGCAGTGAACTCAATCTTTGTGGGGTACAGTGAACACAATCTCATACTTCTGAAGATTTGAGGGTGCTGCCTGTTCCATACTCCCCCTACTCCTCATCTAGCCTTTTAGGGGTACAAACAATAGTAATTGGGGCCCAGTGTGGTTGTGTACGTGTGATATACATACACTTTTTTTGGATCATATTTTCTATTCCGCTATTTAATCAAAAACCTTTGGGGATCAGTTAAATTGGGGGATAGTCTGTGTTGGTACGTGTGAGAGAGATCCACCTTTCCAAGTTGTTGGGGTTCATCTCATACTTCTGAAGGTTTGAGGGTGCTGCCTGTTCCATACTCCCCCTACTCCTAGCCTTTTAGGGGTACAAACAATAGTAATTGGGGCCTAGTGTGGTTGTGTACGTGTGATATACATACACTTTTTTTGGATCATATTTTCTATTCTGCTATTTAATCAAAAACCTTTGGGGATCAGTTAAATTGGGGGATAGTCTGTGTTGGTACGTGTGAGAGAGATCCACCTTTCCAAGTTGTTGGGGTTCATCTCATACTTCTGAAGGTTTGAGGGTGCTGCCTGTTCCATACCCCCCCTACTCCTCATCTAGCCTTTTAGGGGTACAAACAATAGTAATTGGGGCCTAGTGTGGTTGTGTACGTGTGATATACATACACTTTTTTTGGATCATATTTTCTATTCCGCTATTTAATCAAAAACCTTTGGGGATCAGTTAAATTGGGGGATAGTCTGTGTTGGTACGTGTGAGAGAGATCCACCTTTCCAAGTTGTTGGGGTTCATCTCATACTTCTGAAGGTTTGAGGGTGCTGCCTGTTCCATACCCCCCCTACTCCTCATCTAGCCTTTTAGGGGTACAAACAATAGTAATTGGGGCCTAGTGTGGTTGTGTACGTGTGATATACATACACTTTTTTTGGATCATATTTTCTATTCCGCTATTTAATCAAAAACCTTTGGGGATCAGTTAAATTGGGGGATAGTCTGTGTTGGTACGTGTGAGAGAGATCCACCTTTCCAAGTTGTTGGGGTTCATCTCATACTTCTGAAGGTTTGAGGGTGCTGCCTGTTCCATACCCCCCTACTCCTCATCTAGCCTTTTAGGGGTACAAACAATAGTAATTGGGGCCTAGTGTGGTTGTGTACGTGTGATATACATACACTTTTTTTGGATCATATTTTCTATTCCGCTATTTAATCAAAAACCTTTGGGGATCAGTTAAATTGGGGGATAGTCTGTGTTGGTACGTGTGAGAGAGATCCACCTTTCCAAGTTGTTGGGGTTCATCTCATACTTCTGAAGGTTTGAGGGTGCTGCCTGTTCCATACTCCCCCTACTCCTCATCTAGCCTTTTAGGGGTACAAACAATAGTAATTGGGGCCCAGTGTGGTTGTGTACGTGTGATATACATACACTTTTTTTGGATCATATTTTCTATTCCGCTATTTAATCAAAAACCTTTGGGGATCAGTTAAATTGGGGGATAGTCTGTGTTGGTACGTGTGAGAGAGATCCACCTTTCCAAGTTGTTGGGGTTCATCTCATACTTCTGAAGGTTTGAGGGTGCTGCCTGTTCCATACTCCCCCTACTCCTAGCCTTTTAGGGGTACAAACAATAGTAATTGGGGCCTAGTGTGGTTGTGTACGTGTGATATACATACACTTTTTTTGGATCATATTTTCTATTCCGCTATTTAATCAAAAACCTTTGGGGATCAGTTAAATTGGGGGATAGTCTGTGTTGGTACGTGTGAGAGAGATCCACCTTTCCAAGTTGTTGGGGTTCATCTCATACTTCTGAAGGTTTGAGGGTGCTGCCTGTTCCATACCCCCCCTACTCCTCATCTAGCCTTTTAGGGGTACAAACAATAGTAATTGGGGCCTAGTGTGGTTGTGTACGTGTGATATACATACACTTTTTTTGGATCATATTTTCTATTCCGCTATTTAATCAAAAACCTTTGGGGATCAGTTAAATTGGGGGATAGTCTGTGTTGGTACGTGTGAGAGAGATCCACCTTTCCAAGTTGTTGGGGTTCATCTCATACTTCTGAAGGTTTGAGGGTGCTGCCTGTTCCATACTCCCCCTACTCCTCATCTAGCCTTTTAGGGGTACAAACAATAGTAATTGGGGCCCAGTGTGGTTGTGTACGTGTGATATACATACACTTTTTTTGGATCATATTTTCTATTCCGCTATTTAATCAAAAACCTTTGGGGATCAGTTAAATTGGGGGATAGTCTGTGTTGGTACGTGTGAGAGAGATCCACCTTTCCAAGTTGTTGGGGTTCATCTCATACTTCTGAAGGTTTGAGGGTGCTGCCTGTTCCATACTCCCCCTACTCCTAGCCTTTTAGGGGTACAAACAATAGTAATTGGGGCCTAGTGTGGTTGTGTACGTGTGATATACATACACTTTTTTTGGATCATATTTTCTATTCCGCTATTTAATCAAAAACCTTTGGGGATCAGTTAAATTGGGGGATAGTCTGTGTTGGTACGTGTGAGAGAGATCCACCTTTCCAAGTTGTTGGGGTTCATCTCATACTTCTGAAGGTTTGAGGGTGCTGCCTGTTCCATACCCCCCCTACTCCTCATCTAGCCTTTTAGGGGTACAAACAATAGTAATTGGGGCCTAGTGTGGTTGTGTACGTGTGATATACATACACTTTTTTTGGATCATATTTTCTATTCCGCTATTTAATCAAAAACCTTTGGGGATCAGTTAAATTGGGGGATAGTCTGTGTTGGTACGTGTGAGAGAGATCCACCTTTCCAAGTTGTTGGGGTTCATCTCATACTTCTGAAGGTTTGAGGGTGCTGCCTGTTCCATACCCCCCCTACTCCTCATCTAGCCTTTTAGGGGTACAAACAATAGTAATTGGGGCCTAGTGTGGTTGTGTACGTGTGATATACATACACTTTTTTTGGATCATATTTTCTATTCCGCTATTTAATCAAAAACCTTTGGGGATCAGTTAAATTGGGGGATAGTCTGTGTTGGTACGTGTGAGAGAGATCCACCTTTCCAAGTTGTTGGGGTTCATCTCATACTTCTGAAGGTTTGAGGGTGCTGCCTGTTCCATACCCCCCCTACTCCTCATCTAGCCTTTTAGGGGTACAAACAATAGTAATTGGGGCCTAGTGTGGTTGTGTACGTGTGATATACATACACTTTTTTTGGATCATATTTTCTATTCCGCTATTTAATCAAAAACCTTTGGGGATCAGTTAAATTGGGGGATAGTCTGTGTTGGTACGTGTGAGAAAGATCCACCTTTCCAAGTTGTTGGGGTTCATCTCATACTTCTGAAGGTTTGAGGGTGCTGCCTGTTCCATACTCCCCCTACTCCTCATCTAGCCTTTTAGGGGTACAAACAATAGTAATTGGGGCCCAGTGTGGTTGTGTACGTGTGATATACATACACTTTTTTTGGATCATATTTTCTATTCCGCTATTTAATTTAACTGGGCCTCCATGCGAGACCTGTGTGCCTTGTTGCGCTGTTTTGAGTACTCCACCAACATGGCCAGTGGCAATGACGCCGTTCTCAGCTTAACTATCCCACTTCTATGCCTCCTTGAAAAAACAATTCGGGCGATGATGGAAGAGGATGTGGCACAGGATGAGGAGGAGGAGGAGGATGAAGAGGTAACATTTCCAAGGCTTTCAGGGCAGTCATTCGCAAGGGGCTCCGAGGGTGGGTTCCTGCACACGCAAACGCCAGGGACGCAATTGTCCAGCAGGGGCACAGTTCTGGAGGATGAGGAGGATGAGGAGGAGGAGGAGCTGGAGGAGGAGATGGAACCATGTTCACAGCAGGGTGGCACCCAGGCCAGCTCATGGCCATCACTGGTGCGTGGCTGGGGGGATACAGAGGACACGGACGATACACCTCCCACAGAGGACAGCCTTTCGTTGCCTCTGGGCAGCCTGGCACACATGAGCGATTACATGCTGCAGTGTCTCCACAACGACCGCCGAGTTGCCCACATTCTAACTTGTGCTGATTACTGGGTGGCCACGCTGCTGGATCCCCGTTACAAGGACAACGTACCGTCCTTAATTCACTCACTGGAGCGCGATCGCAAGATGCGCGAGTACAAGCGCACGCTGGTAGACGCCATGCTGCTGGCATTCCCATCTGACAGCGGGGCCACAGTGGAAGCACAAGGCAGAGGAGGAGGAGGAGGAGGTCGCCAACGCAACCAGGGCACCGCCAGCACCTCAGAAGGCAGGGTTAGCATGGCCGAAATGTGGAAAAGCTTTGTCAGCACGCCACAACAAACAGCAGCACCAGCAGCTCAGATGGAACGTCTTAGCAGGAGGCAGCATTTTACCAACATGGTGGAGCAGTATGTGTGCACACGCCTACATGTAGTGAATGACGGGTCTGCCCCCTTCAACTTCTGGGTCTCCAAATTGGGCACATGGCCTGAGCTTGCCCTTTACGCCTTGGAGGTGCTGGCGTGCCCTGCAGCCAGTGTATTATCTGAACGGGTATTTAGCACGGCTGGGGGCGTTATAACAGACAAGCGCAGCCGCCTGTCCAGAGACAATGTGGACAAGCTCACGTTCATTAAAATGAACCAGGCATGGATCCCACGGGACTTTTCCGTACCTTATGCAGAATAGCAATGGATACCGACCTTACCCACCCATTGTTCCATTTTTGCTCTTTCTCACTCTTTTGGGGTGTACCCTCATTTAAAATTTTTGAAAAGAAGCAGTGTTGGCTACCTCGTCCTCCTCCTCAGGGCCAGATTAATGTAGGGGCTATTGGAGCTGCAGCTCCAGGCCCCTACCTTTTATATAGGCCCCGGGTTGGCCATATTCACTGTTACCGCTCTTCTGTCACTTGTAAACACAGAAGTCTGGCTTCTATGCTCGCTTCCCCAGGCAGCACCCTCAGAACCTCCCCACACAGCGTGAAGGCCGGACAAGGAGGGACAGTTGGCGATGCATGGATGTGTTTATGGGCTTCAGAGACAGCATCCCATGTTGAATTAGGCATGCATGGCTGCACCCTTCCTCCTCTGGGTGCATGGCAAGGCACGGCCCTTAAGGCCCTTCAAAATCCTCAGCACCAAGCCCATGATGCTGTTAATCCGGCCCTGGTCCTCCTCCACCGCCGCTTCCACCTACACCGCCCATAGGTGTGCGCAGCCTATTGCATTAAGGTGTGCACCCCAAAGTTGAAATACACATGCATGTGTTTGCCAGCAGGGAGAGTAATGTATCGGGGCCATGTACCTGTAGGCAAGGAGAAATAGAGCAGAGCAGGTCCCAGGGAGATCTTTCCCATCTCCTCACTGGCAATGCTATGTGCCCTAGGTGATTAGGGTGTGCCCAGGCACACCCAGCACACCCTGTGCGCACGCCTATGTCACCGCCACATCCACCACCACCTCAACCTCCCTCCTACTCCATATGGGCCTCGTCCTTCAGAGATGAAGAAGAACATTGTTTTATTTTTCTGTTTTTTTTTGTTGTTTTAAGTTATTTCCCTATCCACATTTGTTTGCAGAGCACTTGCCATGCTCTTAATTACGTTTTGCTGCCATTTGCAGCACTCTAGCCCTTTCCTTTGGTGTTTTAGAGCCATTTTAGTGCCTTAAAGTTCGGGTCCCCATTGACTTCAATGGGGTTCGGTGTCCGGGAAAAGTTCGGTAAAAGTCCGGGACACGGACCCGGACTTTTTTTTAAAGTTCGGCCGAACCCGTCGAACACGGACATCTAGGTGTCCGCTCAACCCTAGTCACAAGGTGTAAATCGTATGTACTGAGGATGGAACATATCAAAAGGATCCGATAGTGCAGCGGCTACGGTTATACCCAAAAAGTAAGAGATAAGTGAGCTGCAGATGTGTAAATATGATGTGTGAATATCGTAAGTGACGAAAAATGAAATCGTATGAAAATATTGACGTATTCCTAATTTGATAAACGCTCAGTAAAGAGTTCAGGGAGGTTGAAGCTAGAAGGTAAAGGAAGTAACTGTGATTTTGTTAGCCTTAACCACTCAAGCCCTGGAAGATTTTACCCCCTTCCTGACCAGGGGGTATTTTGCGATTCGGCACTGCGTGACTTTAACGGATAATTGCGCGGTTGTGCGACGCTGTACCTGAACGAATTTGACGTCCTTTTTTTCCCACAAACAGAGCTTTCTTTTGGTGGTATTTGATCACCTGTGCGATTTTTTGATCATGCGCTATAAACAAAAAAATAGAGCGTTGATTTTGCAAAAATAACAATATTTTTCACATTTTTTTATATGAAATTCACCCCCAAAAAAATTTAAAAATCAAAATGTTTTAACATTTTTGGCCAATTTGTTTTACGCTACATATGTTTGGTTAAAATAAATCGCAAAAAGCGTATTTTTATTGGTTTGCGCAAAAGTTATCGTGTTTGCCAACAAAGGGAAAGATTTGTCATTTTTGTTTTTTTTTAATGTGTAATGACGGCGATCTGCGATTTTTTTTGCGGGACTGCGACATTGCAGCGGACAGATCGGACCCTTGACTGACATTTTAACACTTTTGGGGTTACCAGTGGCATTTCTACAGTAATCAGTGCTATACATATGCACTGTTACTGTAAAATTACACTGGCAGTGAAGGGGTTAACTTTATTTGAGAGGGAGGGGTGGTGTGTGTTCCTAGGGGCGTGATTCTAACTGTGATTGGCTGTGGCTTGAGGTGTAGGAACGGTGATCAACGGTCCTACATAGTAGAACCGTATGATCACTGTTTCTACACAGGGGGAGAATGACAGGCGGCTTGTTTACACTAGCCGCCTGCCTTTCTCCCTCTCCACCGACAATCGCTGAGTGACCGGCGGACATCGGGTCCACCGGTCACACGCGCGGGGAGGGTCCGTGACCGCAGAGCCTCACAGGCTAGTGACGTATATATACGTTACTTTGCCTGTGAGTGGCTGACCGCCGCAGTATATGTACTTGCGGCGGTCGGCAAGTGGTTAACAATACTATGTGTAGAACATTTAAATCATATGATTGGATAGCATAAAAAGGCAGATGAGAAGAAATCCTTTTGCAAAAAGCACAATATTATCGTACCATACCGATGCTGAAATGAAACCAGTGAAATGCAAGTGTAACAGGAATGAAGCAAACTGATAGCAGTAACCTGTGAAAAACCGTGGCAAAACCAGTGCCCAATTCCGGGAAAATTAAAATTTTCCATAGAAGAGCCGTGCAGACTACCGCGGTGAAGCAAACCTCCTGGCAATGTCGGCATAAGCAGAAGCAGCAATGTGAAAATACATGTTGACGAGATGAGAGGGTAGAGTGCAGGTATTTAGAAGCGAGACTCCTCCTGAAAATTCAGGCTTACCTGGGATAAGCCTTCTTACATATATATATATATATATATATATATAGTATCTCACAAAAGACCCCTCACATTTTTGTAAATATTTTATTATATCTTTTCATGTGGCAACACTGAAGAAATTACACTTTTCTACAATGTAAAGTAGTGATAGTGCAGCTTGTATAACAGTGTAAATGTGCTGTCCCCTCAAAATAACTCAACACACAGCCATTAATGTCTAAGTGAAAATTTAAAAATTGGACCCAAAGTGTGAATATTTTGTATTTTATTTTCCAGCACCACCTTAACTCTCTTGGGCATGAAGTTCACCAGAGCTTCACAGGTTGCCACTGGAGTCCTCTTCCACTCCTCCATGACGACTTCACGGAGCTGGTGGATGTTAGAGACCTTGCTCTCCTCCACCTTCCGTTTGAGGATGCCCCACAGATGCTCAATAGGGTTTAGGTCTGGAGACATGCTTGGCCAGTCCATTACCTTTACCCTCCACTTCTTTAGCAAGGCGGTGGTCATCTTGGAGGTGTGTTTGGGGTCGTTATCATGATGGAATACTGTGCTGCAGCCCAGTCTCCGAAGGGAGGGAATCATGCTCTGCTTCAGTATGTCACAGTACATGTTGGCATTCATGGTTCCCTCAATGGACTGTAGCTTCCCAGTGCCGGCAGCACTCATGTCGCCCCAGACCATGAAACTCCCACCACCATGCTTGACTGTAGGCAAGACACACTTGTTTTAGTACTCCTCACCTGGTTGCCACCACACATGCTTGACACCATCTGAACCAAATAAGTTTATCTTGGTCCCATCAGACCACAGGACATGGTTCCAGTAATCCATGTCCTTAGTCTGCTTGTCTTCAGCAAACTGTTTGTGGGCTTTCTTGTGCATCATCTTTAGAAGAGGCTTCCTTCTGCAGACCAATTTAATGCAGTGTGCGGCGAATGGTCTGCACTCCTTCAACCTCTGCAGCAATGCTGGCAGCACGCATACTTCTACAGTATTTCCCAAAGTCAACCTCTGGATATGATGCTGAGCACATGCGCTCAACTTCTTTGGTCGACCATGGCAAGGCCTGTTCTGAGTGGTACCTGTCCTGTTAAACGGCTGTATGGTTTTGGCCACCGTGCTGCAGCTCAGTTTCAGGATCTTGGCAATCTTCTTATATGCAAGAAAATATACCTGAATTCACAAGTATATTGCCTGCGCCAAGGGGGATCTAATGAAATATATATGTGGCCTAATTCTATGGTGAGTAATATATAGTGAATAAATGTGATACCTAATTAATGATCACTGAATCAATCAGTAAAAATAATAAATAATATATAACAATAAAAATGGTATATATATATATATATATAGCAGCTGCTATAGAAAGTGCTAGTGCAAAATTGTGAAAAACAGTAATCAATATAAATCGATTACCTATAGCGCTTGCTAAGATGTGATAAATCGATATGTTTATATTGTGACACGCATAAAGTTATAATCATAAATTACATATAAATAACAATCAAATCCATGTGTATAATAATATATAAAAATTAAAAAAATGTAAAGTAGTCCAGTGAATAGTGTAAATTCCAAACAATTCGATCAATAAATAATTAAATAATTAATTAAAGTGCCAATATTTCTTCTTCTCTTCTTCCCATTAAATTGTGACCCTTCACCGTGGAGAATAAGTGAAATTCAGACTCACCAGAAGACGTGGGTCCTGTATGCCTTACAGCACCAGGACCAATCTTGCTTTGGAGACAATCTCCAGATACAGGAACGTCCCCTCCTGGTGGACCCAGATATCCCTTCTGCAGTGCCAAATTCCGTTGCTGACTCTCTCCGGGGAGGGGGTGATGGTCCCAGTAAGCTCAGCGGGAAAAAAGTCCTCCTATGCAGGGTCAGCTCCAGCCACGGGGTATAAGGGACAAAAAACTCGGATAGTGCAGTACTGTATATAAATAGGATTTATTGCACACCCCCGGTTCACTTCAAATACATGCAGTCCCAAGTGTTAAAAAAATTGTGCAAAGTAGGCAAAAGACACACAATATATAACAAATTGTGGTAAAAATCGTGGTAAAAATCCAGACTGGTATGGTAAAAACAGAGTGACGGTCCATACACAAGCAAACAAGCCGTCATACACGTGGGCTTGCAGTGGAGAGCGGTAGTTCCGGCTTGCGTTCCACCAAGCGCCGTATGACATCACGACGTGCGTTCCACCTAACGCGTTTCATCATTCGTTAGACGTCTTCAGAGGTGGAGTCAGCACGTCTATCCAGATCTATTTGTATTGGAGCCACCGCTATCCACTCCGCCCCTCGTTAATGCCGGAAATAGCCGCAACATCCATGTCCCCATCACATAGATTAATACAGCGGACTAAATCCTCATATAAAAATACACTTTGGGCAGAAATAAAAGAAGTTTTATTCCCGTGCGGTGCAAACAACGTTAATTAACAAATAAAAAAGTATCGGGGAGCGGCTCCATCCGTGTGGATTAATATTATGAACCCTTCTCATTGGTTCCAAAATAAATATACATTGTGCTCATATATAATGTAATCTTAATATACTTCATACCACTTTTATAACATACAATGTGTTGACACTCAATGAATTAATTTAAAGAATGTTAAAGGTTATAAGTTATGTTACATATTAAAAAATTCTTTATTCATGTTGATTAAAAATTCAAGGAAGTGTATTACTGGGGGTGGTTTAAATGTATAATATTAGATAATTAAATATAAAATATTTTAATATTTTTAATAATATAGTGAACATATTGGATAATTGAATATAAAATAATTTTATATTATTTTATTTTTAATAATATAGTGGACATACAATAAATTCCTAATAAATATATATCCCATATGACTAAATGTTAATATAATTTGTATAAAATACAAATTTTGAATTAAATATCATGTGCGTGTTGATATTTAATTAAATAAAGTAGAGTATATTTTAAATTTATTTAAAATTAACGATAACATGGAATATATTTTAAGATTTATTTAAAATTAACAAGAGTAACAATTCATTTAAAATTAACGAGAGTAAAAATTCCTAAAAAATGATTATGTTAATTCATTAAAAAGTTAGACAGATAAAAACCACAAGGGGCTAATTCATGGGTTTGAGATGAAACAATTGATGTCCATGTCAATGTTCATACCCTTGGGCTGTAGGGTGGACAATTCAAAAATCCATCTCGACTCATTTTGTGAAACTGCAATTCGCATGTTGTTTCCTCTCCAATTTTTCTCTATTCTGTCTATACCTTGAAATGATAAAAAGTAGGATCTCTATTGTGTACTAATCTAAAGTGCATGGAGACGCTGTGTTTCTTGAATCCATTTCTGATGTTGGTAATATGCTCACCAATGCGAACCCTGAGTTCTCTTGTAGTACAGCCTACATATTGTAGCCCGCAAGGGCACGTCAGAAGATATGTGACGTGCGTGCTGTTACATGTGATTCGTTTTTTAATTTTATATCTCTTTTTGGCCACATTCGATTGAAATTCCAAAATCTGACGTCTTCTCGTTTTCACCGTTCTACAAGGTTTGCATCTTCCACATGAGTAAAAACCATTATGATCTAAAAATGTTAAAAGGCGTTTTGGGGGGTCTGGTACATTTTTCACAAGTCTATCTCTAAGATTTGGCCCCCTACGATAAATGAACTTAGGGTGATTAGGGATGATTTCCCTTAATTTCTCATCCCTAAGTAAAAGGTGCCAGTGCTTTTTTATGATGTTCTCTACGTCCTTATATCTCACGTTATACTGGGTAATAAAGTTCAGCGAGTAGTCCTTATTTTCTTTTGGCTTATCCTTTAAAAGCATATTTCTATCCATATTTATGACATCTTCTTTCAGTTTAAGAAGGGTATTTTCTTTGTAGCCTTTTTCTTGGAATCTTTTGATAATCATGTCAGCTTGACAGTGAAAATCCTGCTCATAGGTGCAGTTCCTTCTTAGTCGCATCAGTTGTCCGTTAGGTATTCCTCTAATCCAGTTGGGGTGATGTCCACTATGGGTGGGGATGTACCCATTTCTGTCCGTGGGTTTAAAGTGCGTTTTAGTGCATAATCCATTTTTGCCCCTAAATACCGTGAGATCAAGAAAATGAATCTAATTTCTATCCCATGTGCCACTGAATTTGATCTTATAAATATTGTTATTCATATCTTCTATATATTTTTTCAGTGATTCTTCCGAGCCTTTCCACACGATGAACACGTCATCTATATACCTTTGGTACATCACCACCTCGTTTCGTTTTTTTCCAAAGATTTCTTCGTTTTCCCATTTACTCAGGAATATGTTGGCAACACTGGGGGCATAACGTGCCCCCATGGCAACTCCTTTGTGTTGCCGGTAATATTCCCCCTGGTGCCAGAAGTAGTTGCTTCTCATCGCCATTTTTAGAAGTTTTAGAATGAACTCTTTTTGCTCCAATTCCAAGTCCAACTGGTCCTCCAGGGCCCATTCAATGGCTGTTAGAGCATCCTTCTGTTCAATGTTGGTGTATAAAGATTCCACGTCCACCGTGGCTAAAATAATATCTTCATCCCAACTTTGTTCCTTGATCAAGTTAATGAGGTGTTTGCTATCTCGTAGATGAGATGGGTATCGTGTAACTAAAGGGTTGAGATAAACATCTAGGTACTCTCCGATCCGTGAATACAGGGAGTCTATCCCACTGATTATGGGTCTACCCGGAGGTTTTTCGGAATTCTTGTGAACCTATGGTAGTTGGTAAATAACGGGTAATCTGGGGGCTTCAATCTTCTTATAGCCTAGGCCATCTTTATGTAGAGCAACAATTCTTTTTTCAGATCTTCAGAGAGTTCTTTGCCATGAGGTGCCATGTTGAACTTCTAGTCACCAGTATGAGAGAATCAGTGCGATAACACCAAATTTAACACACCTGCTCCCCATTCACACCTGAGACATTGTAACGTTGTTAAGTCACAAGACACTGGGGAGGGAAAATGGCTAATTGGGCCCGATTTGGACATTTTTCAATTTGGACATTAGGGGTTCACTCACTTTTGTTGGCAGCGGTTTAGACAATAATGGCTGCGTGTTGAGTTATTTTTAGGGGACAGCAAATTTACACTGTTATACAAGCTGTACACTCAAAAAATGAAAGAAACACATTAATTTAAATGGGGAAAACCATCATGCTGCTTATCTATCCTGGTATGGACTGGGTAATGTGTTAGGAATGAAAGGATGCCACATCGTTTGATGGAAATGAAATCACAGGAGTAAAGAACGAACTGCACTCCTGTGACCAACAGGTAAAGTACAGCCAAAAAAGCCTTGGCTGTACTTCTCCTCTAACATCGGTTTATAAACATTACCTTTATTTATGGTCTTGTTTCACGGGAAATATTTTATCTTTGATACGTTGTTGCTTGTTTTTACTAATGGCAGCAGTTTGATTTATTTTCCCGTTTGCCATGCTAGAGTTGCTTTTTATTCCAGTCAGAGCTGGTGTAATGCATATATTTTCTTTATTATAAATTAATTAGGACGCTTTATCCTTTTGCTGCTTCTAGACTTTACATCCGGGAGGGAAGCGGTTTGTAAATGTGGTCTTTTTGCTAATGTACTTGGCACACATATGCCCTGTTTAGTCCGTACGTAGACGATTCTCCCTGTTCTCGTACTCTACATACATGACATCACGGAGATGCCAGGGAAATTGTGACCTGACTAAGAATAGTTTTTCTTTGCCATTCCCTGGGAACATTTAAAAGGCTTCTGCAGGTGACAGGTAAAATGCACTAAATTGTTGTGTTATTTAGGGAATATCTTAACTATCCTGAAGGCTGAAGTCTGATGCATTTAACTTTCACCAGATTTATCAGTTTATCAGACATACACTGCTCAAAAAAATGAAAGGAACACTTTTTAATCAGAGTATAGCATAAAGTCAAATAAACTCCTGGGATATTGATCTGGTCAGTTAAGTAGCAGAGGGTTTTTTTTTTTTTTTTAATCAAATTTACCTGCTTTGGTGGTAATGAAATTAACAACAGGTGCACCAGATGGGCAATAAGATGACTTCCAAAAACAGGAGTGGTTTTACAGGTGGAGGCCACTGACTTTTTTTCCCTACTCACCTTTTCTGACTGTTTTTGCATTTGGCTAGGGTCAGTGTCACTACTGGTAGCATGAGGTGATACCTGGACCCTATAGAGGTTGCACAGGCAGTCCAACTCCTCCAGGGTGGCACATCAATACGTGTCATTGCCAGAAGGTTTGCTGTGTCTCCCAGCACAGTCTCAAAAGCATGGTAGAGATTCCAGGAGACACGCAGTTATTTTATGAGAGCTGTACAGGGCCGTAGAAGATCCTTAACCCATCAGCGGGGCCGGTATCTGCTCCTTTGTGCAAGAAGGAACAGGATGAGCACTGCCAGAGCCCTACAAAATGCTCCGTGGAGCTCGATTGGAATTTGCCATTGAACACCAGAATTTTCAGGTTTTGCTGCCTGTAACATCATTCAGCATGACTGGTTTGGTGGTTGGTCAGTGATGGTCTGGAGCTCGATTGGCCTTTGCCATTGAACACCAGAATTGGCAGGTCCGCCACTGGCACCCTGTGCTTTTCACAGATGAGAGCAGGTTCACCCTGAGCACATGTGACAGAGGTGAAAGGGTCTGGAGAAGCCATGGATAATAAAATGCTGCCTGTAACATTGTTTAGCATGACCGGTTTGATGGTGGGTCAGGGATGGTCTGGGGAGGCACAGTGGCGTACCAACGGGGGTGGGGGGGCGGCCCGCCCCGGGCGCCACGCACTGGGGGGGTGTCAGGCCGGCCCACATCTCAGTGTGAAGGAGCTGCAGTGGCAGCTCCTTCAGATCGCGCTGTTTGCTGGGGTGGCGGCCCGACAGGAAGAAGGTGAACAGCCTCGCGTGTGTGTGTGACTGGATAGGAGAGGGGATGGAACAGCTGCTTATAGAGGAATTCATCTTTCTGTATTCCTCCTGCAGCTGATGGCTGATTCTGCTCTCCCTCCTGCATACATTCAGCGGCAGTAGGAGAAATATGGAAAGATCAATTCATCTAAATGCAGCTGTCCCATCCCCTCTCCTATACAACTTCTTTTGATGGCCCCCTAGTGCTCTCCAGCCCCCCCCCCATGCTCTTAACACCCCCTCAGTGCTCTTAACACCCCCTGCTCTTAACACCCCCTCCCAGTTCTCTTAACACCCCCCCTGCTCTTAACACCCCCTCCCAGTTCTCTTAACACCCCCCTGCTCTTAACCCCCCCCTGCTCTTAACCCCCCCCCCAGTGCTCTTAAACCCCCCAAGTGCTCTTAACCCCCCAGTGCTCCTTAGCCCCCCCAGTGCTCTTAACACACCCCTTGCTCTTAACCCCTTCCTCTGCTCTTAACCCTTCCAGTGCTCTTTTGCCCCCCCAGTGCTCTTTAGCTCCCCCCGTGCTCTTTAGCTCCCCCCGTGCTCTTTAGCCCCCCCTGGTGCTCTTCAGCTCCCCACAGTGCTTTTCATCTCCCCGCTATGCTCTCTGGCTCCCCAAGTGCTCTCCCCCCCCGTGCTCTCTGACTACCCCCTCAGTGATTTCCAGTTCCCCCCTCCCCCCATGCCCTCCATCCCCATGGTTTTACCTGTCCCCCCCAGTGCTCTCCACCCCCTGTGCCTTCCAACCCCCCTGCAATGCTTTTCAAACCCCTCTTAATTCTCTCCAGTCCCCTCCGCCCTTCAGCTCCTCCAGTGCTCTCTGCTTGCCCTGTGCTCTCCGGCCCCCCTAGTGCTCTTCTATCTTCTATCATGTCTGCAGTCTCTAACCTTCTTTTGAATCATGTCTGCAGTCTCTGACCATCACTTGGATCATGTCCTCAGTCTCTGACCATCTCTTGGATCATGTCCTCAGTCTCTGACCATCTCTTGTATCATGTCCTCAGTCTCTGACCATCTCTTGGATCATGTCCTTAGTCTCTGACCATATCTTGGATCATGTTTGCAGTCTCTGACCATCTCTTGGATCATGTCCTCAGTCTCTGACCATCTCTTGGATCATGTCCGCAGTCTCTGACCATATCTTGTATCACATCTGCAGTGTCTGACCATCTACTGTATCATGTCCGCAGTCTCTGATCATCTCTTGTATCACATCCACAGTCTCTGATTATCTCTTGTATCACCTCTGCAGTCTCTGACCATCTCTTGTATCATGTCCGCAGTCTCTGACCATCTCTTGTATCATGTCCGCAATCTCGGACCATCTCTTGTATCACGTCTGCAGTCTCTTACCATCTCTTGTATCACGTCTGCAGTGTCTGACCATCTACTGTATCATGTTCGCAGTCTCTGACCATCTCTTGTATCATGTCTGTAGTCTCTGACCATCTCCTGTATCATGTCTGTAGTCTCTGACCATCTCCTGTATCATGTCTGTAGGCTCTGACCATCTCCTATATCATGTTCTCAGTCTCTGACCATCTCTTGTATTATGCCCTCATTCTCTGACCATCTCTTGTATTATGCCCTCATTCTCTGACCATCTCTTGTATTATGCCCTCAGTCTCTGACCATCTCTTGTATTATGTCCTCAGTCTCTGACCATCTACTGTATGTTATGTGCAGTCTCTGACCATCTCTAGTATTCCATCAATAGTCTCTGACCATCTCCTGTATCATGTCCTCAGTCTCTGACCATCTCCTGTATGTTGTCTGCAGTCTCTGACCATCTCTAGTATCCCATCCGTAGTCTCTGACCATCTCTTGTATCATGTCCTCAGTCTCTGATTTCTCCTGTATTAGGTCCGTAGTCTCTGACCATCTCTTGTATCATGTCCTCAGTCTCTGACTATCTCCTGTACCATGTCCACAGTCTCTGACCATATCCTTTAGCATGTCTCCAATCTCTTACTCAAAATTACACATTGATAATGGTATTAGCTATCTGTTTATGCCAAAGGTAGGGCTGTGCAGGGGAGGCAGAGAGTGCAAAGTGCAAAAGGGGGAACTGTGATTAGAGAGACAGGGGGGCAGACTGCAAAGGGCACTGTGATGGGGGGCTGTGAAATTTGTGCAATAAAAATTATTGGAAACATTACAAATTTTTGTGGGTGTTTTTACATTTTAAAGTTGGGGGGGAAGCGGGTTAAACCCCCCAAGTGCTCTTAACCCCCCAGTGCTCCTTAGCCCCCCAGTGCTCTTAACACACCCCTTGCTCTTAACCCCTTCCCCTGCACTAGCACCTACCTAGTGCTACATAACAAACCCTGATTTGGCCTAAATTCACGTAGAAAGATTATTAACCACTTAAGCCCCAGCCCTATTTCGGACACTTTATGTTTACAAGTTAAAACCAGTATTTTTTCCTAGAAAACTACTTAGAACCCCCAAACATTATATATATTATTTTAGCAAAGACTCTGGAGAATAAAATGTCGGTCATTGCAAAATTTTTTGTCACGCGGTATTTGCGCAGCGGTCTTTAAAACGCCATTTTTTTGGAAAAAATTTGAAAAATCACATTTCACTGCATTTAAAAAATACTAAACAGTAAAGTTAGCCCATTTTTTTTTGTATATTGTGAAAGATGATGTCACACCGAGTATAATAGATACCCAACATGTTACGGTTTAAAATTGCGCCCCCCGTGGGATGGCGACAAACTACGGTCAATAGAGATCTCAATCGGCGACGCTTTAAATTTATTTACCAGTTACCAGTTTAGAGTTAGAGTGTAGCTCTTTTTTTAAATGATTGCCCACGCTCTGGCGATCGCGGCGATACCTCACATGTGTGGTTTGAACAGCGATTTAATTCGCGGCTCGACTTGCGTATATGGTTTTTTTTTTGCGCGCGAGCTAACGGCTACGGGGGCGGCTAAATTTTTTTTTTTCCTATTTATTTATTTTTTTTAACTTTATTACAGGTTTTTTTAAAAAAAAAAAAATCTGATCACTTTTATTGCTGTCACAAGCAATGTAAACATCCCTTGTGACACCAATATGTAGTGGCAAGGTACTCTTTATGGAGGGATCGAGGGTCTAAAAGACTCCTCCACTCCACTTCCATGTATGCAAAACGCCGAAAACGGCGTTTTTGCATACAGCCGTTTTTTAAATTTGCCGCCTTTTGCAGCACAGTAACCCGGAAGTGACATCATGGACGCCGCCTCCGGGTTACGTCATCGGAGACCCGATCGATGCCGTTTCCGGCATTCATCGGGACTCCATCCAGCCGGCGGACGTGCCGGCTGGGTGCTCGGGGCTCCCGGTGGGACGGGAGCCCCGAGCAAAGCCTTGGAAGGTGGCGGGAGGGGGGGGACGTCCCCTCCCGCTCACCTGGGTAACGGTCGAGTGGCTCCCGAGCCGCATCGGTCGTTACTGACGGAAAGCCGACCGTCGGCTTTAAACCACGGTTCCCGGATGATGCCTCTAGCTAGAGACATCATCCCGGTATAACCCCGCAAAGTCAGCTGACGTATGGGTATGTCAGTATGCGGTAAGTGGTTAACAAAGTTTTCTCTACCAATTACTACGGTAAGTCATGTTTTGCTTGTTGATCAAACATTTATTTTACTCACTGAACTGTAACTTAATTTATATCATTTGTTTTATGTGTTTTTTTTTCTGAATTTTTGATTGATTTCTATCATTTAAAATACACCTATGATAAAAAAAAAATATAGCCCCTTAATGTCTTTGTAAGTAGGCAAACTTACCAAATCTGCAGGGGATCAAATAATTATTTTCCCCACTGTATGTACAATCCCTGCATTGTTGATCCAGGCAATGTTTGGGGGAACAGATAGGTATTTATTTTTTCCTGCTAGGACAAATTGGACCAAGCTTCATAGGGGTTTTTGCCTTCCTCTCTAGATCAACTGTGGGTATAGAATTCTGTATATGGAGATTTTCTATTCTTCTATTTGTTTCTGCTGGTTGAATTAATTTGACTTACGTCTTTTTTCAACCTGACTATGCAACTATATAATTATTATATTTACAACTTAGTGACCACGTAAATGGATTGTGCACTAGAGATGTAAGAATATAGCAGAGATTCTGAGACACGAAAATGAATTAAAGGTTGAGAAAGGTTGCACTACATAAGTTTCGGTAGATGATTTTATTTTTTTTTTGTGAAGTATAGGGAAGTACAAGCGTTGGGTGTAAATGACTAGAACAGACCTCTCCGCCTTTGTATTATTACGTTATGTAGCATAATATTGTATTACATAACATTACACAGAGTTATTATATGATTATCCACATGAAGATCCCCGGACCTACTGGGAAATTCTCCATCTCCTGGAATGAGCGGATATAGAAGACAGAAGGGCAAAAAAGCACAAGGTTGTAAAAGCTTTGTTCAGCTGCCGGAGAACAATGAATTCATTAAGAACATCTAAGAGGGCTCTAGCAAGATAATCTGAGCCTCTTATTTGAATTTACTTCAATTATTTGTTCCATATTCATCATGCATACATTTCTTGGACCTATTTTCATACATTTCCATAAATATTCTATGGTATAGAACATTGTGAATCAGTATAAGTTATAGTCATTTACATAGAAACGCCTGGATGCTAGGAAGCTCACAGGCATGGTCTGGTCTTGATTTAGTTTGTCACTAGATGTCAAATAGTTCTGATCCCTGTGGCTCTGGGAAAAGGTTTATCTTAAAGAACGTCCAATGTATTTAATCATACCCACTGGATAAAATTGCTCCATGCATTAACACATTGGAAAAACTCATCCCTCACTGCTTGCCTTTGTTAACCAGAGATGAGTATATTTTTATGCATATGTTCCTGATTTCAAGGTGGAAAACAAGAAGACATTTACGCAGCCAATTTTGTGGGCGGGGCTTACTGCTCCCAAGTGAGGTTCATGAGAGAACATTTGCTAGTGCCCCCAAAGGTGGCCTAAGGCTGCCGTTTAACCCAAGGTTGGTGTTAAGGCAGCACTCCAAAAAGCAAAGCTTTTCCAAATTAACACATTTAACTCCTTGTAATCTGGGGCCCAACTTCCATAACACATCACATTGTTCACTATAAACATCCTTTCTCATTGCAATTGGTAAAGCATGGATAGGAAATCATCAATATATTTTATAACTCTTCTCTCTGTATGTGCAGCATTTCTGAGCCGCTACTGCTAAGCTTGCACCGGACTAAACCAGCCCAATAACCTATCACCTCATTCCCAGTGACTCTCAGTTATATATTACACCTGAATACTAGAAAGCTGAACTGTTGTACATATTCCGTGCTTGTTCTTCTACCGAGGCCTTACTCCATCTTTTGTGAAGTCCAGGCTGGGTCCCTGATATGCCTGTGCCAAGATGTCAGACCCAGTATTGAGGTTCTGGTCGCCAGGGAAAGAGCCTCAGCACACAAGCTCCATTACTACCAGGGCCTTCTGTCACCTTTCCAAAATCACACCACTTCCCAACCAGCTGGCTGCATATGCACTAGTACACTAGTATAGTCATTAGCAATGGCGATAAAGCCTCCTCTAAATAGCTTTGCTGCACATTAGACATTGGTACTGAATCTTCTCTGACTTGTCTTGTTCCCTAATAATCCCTGTTCTTTGTGATACACCACACATGCATGTACTTTAACCAAGGTGTGCATGCAGACTGTTAAGCAAGGGGAGATGAGGATCAGATACAGGAGCCTTAGGAGAGCAGTAGCTAATGTCGGCCAGCTGTGTGATGAACACATATAAGCTATGCTTATAATTATCTGCAAGTTATGTGAGAAGATTTTAACTGTTTAACAAATTTGACTGAGGTTAATGGTATTACATGATTGTACTGTTTTCTTGTTTTATTTGGGGATATGTGTAGCACTCAGACTGGATTAGTCTGGCAGTTTGCTTCCAGGTTCTATTCCCTGATAGACACACAACAGCCAGGCAAACAACATTTCTCACACACTTCAGTCAGTAAACAGGCTGTGCAGCTCTTTTTTTTTTTTTGGGGTAGAAATTGGATAGGGTGAACCTAGGAAGAGTTTAGTTACTGTAAACTTGAAAATGAGGACATTAACTCTGCATTCAGACTGTCAAACTCGATTTCATCGAGGGCCGCATCAGCATTATAGTTGACCTCAAAGTACCGGTTGTATCTGTAAAACTATGTATGCAGCAGTGGCGGCTGGTGCATTGGGGGCGCTGGTGTACCGCCCCCCCTATACATGCGTCCGGCCCCCTAATCTACATGCGGGGCGCTGGACGCATGGAGTTCAATGGGGTTTTTTTTTTAATCACCTGATTAGAGCCAGAGGCTCTAATAGGCTTCAGAATAGGGTGGACCCGGGGCGCAGAGCAGTGTGCCCCGAGCCCACCCATTGTGTGACAGTTGCAAATGGAAATTCGCTATTGTCACACGGATCCTCCTCCTGGCCAATAAGGAAGCGGGTCCGAGACCCACTTCCTGATTGGCCGAAAGGCGAACGCATGCCATTGGAGGAGGTGGGAGGACTCAAGGAGACGCGGGGGACTGAGGAGAAGCCGCCGCTGCAGGTAAGTCTCTCTGCATTGAAGGGGGCACGGCACGATGGTCACTGCATTGATGGGGGCAAGGCCCGGCACGGCACGCTGGTCACTGCATTGATGGGGGCACGCTGGTCACTCTGCATTAAAAGGGGGCACGCTGGTCTCTCTGCATTGACAGGGGGCACACTGGTCACTCTGCATTGAAAGTGGGCACGCTGGTCTCTCTGCATTGAAAGGGGGCACGCTGGTCTCTCTGCATTGAAAGGGGGCACGCTGGTCACTCTGCATTGAAAGGGGGCATGCTGGTCTCTTTGCATTGAAAGGGGGCACGCTGGTCACTCTGCATTGAAAGGGGGCACGCTGGTCTCTCTGCATTGAAAGGGGGCACACTGGTCACTCTGCATTGAAAGGGGGCACCCTGGTCTCTCTGCATAGAAAGGGGGCACACTGGTCTCTCTGCATTGAAAGGGGGCAGGCTGGTCTCTCTGCATTGAAAGGGGGCACGCTGGTCTCTCTGCATTGAAAGGGGGCACGCTGGTCACTCTGCTTAGAAGGGGGAATACTATACCTTGATTACTGAAGGCCCCTTTCACACTTTTGTGACCTCAAAGTCACACAATTTTTTACAGCGTTTTTTTGCAGCAAAGCAATGCCTATTACATTTTTCGTTTTGCGCCCCCCCCCCCCCCCAAAATTTGGAGCACCAGCCACCACTGGTATGCAGAGTTCAGGAGTGCGCTACGTACAGAGTGCAAAGTTAGGGAGTGTACAGAGTGCAGAGTTAAGGTGTGTACTGTGTAGAGAGTGCAGAGTTAAGGAGTGTACTGTGTACAGAGTGCAGAGTTAAGGAGTGTAATGTGTACAGAGTGCAGAGTTAAGGAGTGTACTGTGTAGAGAGTGCAGAGTTAAGGAGTGTACTGTGTAGAGAGTGCAGAGTTAAGGAGTGTACTGTGTACAGAGTGCAGAGTCAAGAAGTGTAATGTGTACAGAGTGCAGAGTTAACCACCTACCGTAAAGTGACGTATATTTACTTTGGCAGACTTTGCTGTTTTATACCGGGATGATGCCTCTAGCTAGAGGCACCATCCCGGTACCGTGGTTTAGAGCTGACGGTCGGCTTTCCGTCGGTAATGACCGATGCGGCTCGGGAGCCGCTCTATCGCTACCCGGGTGAGCGGGAGGGGACGTTTCCCCCCCTCCCGCCGCCTTCCGTGACATTCCCCAGGCCTCCCGTCCCACCGGGAGACCCGAGCACCCAGCCGGCGCGTCCACCCGCTGGATGGAGTCCCGATCTAAGCCAGAAGCGGCTTCGATCGAGCCTCTGATGACATAACACAGAGGCGGCGTCCATGACGTCACTTCCGGGTTACTCTGCTGCAAAAGGCGGCAGATTTAAAAAACGGCTGTATGCAAAAATGCAGTTTTCGGCATTTTGCATACATGAAAGTGTATTGGAGGGGTCTAGGGTCTTTTAGACCCTCTATCCCTCCATAAAGAGTACCTGTCACTGCATATTGGTGTCACAAGGGATGTTTACATTGCTTGTGACAGCAATAAAAGTGATCAGATTTTTTATTTTTTTTAAAAAACCTGTAATAAAGTAAAAAAAAAAATAAATAAATAGGAAAAAAAAAGAAATTTTAGCCGCCACCGTCACCGTTAGCTCGCGCACGAAAGAAAACGCATACGGAACTCAAGCCGCAAATGAAATCACTGTTCATGCCACACATGGTATGGCCACGATCGCCAGAGCGTGAGCAATAATAAAAAATAGGAGCTACACTCTAACTGTAAACTGGTAACCGTTAAAAATTTTTAAAGCGTCGCCTATTGAGATCTCTATTGACCGTAGTTTGTCGCCATCCCACGGGGGGGGGGGGGCGCAATTTTAAACCGTAACATGTTGGGTATCTATTTACTCGGCGTGACATCATCTTTCACAATATATAAAAAAATGTACTAACTTTACTGTTTAGTATTTTTTAAATGCAGTGAAATGTGATTTTTCGTAATTTTTCCAAAAAAAATTGCGTTTTAAAGACCGCTGCGCAAATACCGCGTGACAAAAAATATTGCAATGACCGACATTTTATTCTCCAGAGTCTTTGCTAAAAAAATATATATAATGTTTGGGGGTTCTAAGTAGTTTTCTAGGGAAAAAATACTGATTTTAACTAGAAAACAAAAAGTGTCCGAAATAGGGCTGGGGCTTAAGTGGCTAAGGAGTGTGCTGTGTACAGAGTGCAGAGTTAAGGAGTGTACTGTGTATAGAGTGCAGAGTTAAGTAGTGTACTGTGTACAGAGTTAGGAAGTCAGTCAACTTCTGCACTCCATTCGCTGGTGTTCTGAATCCTTAGGATACTTTCCGTGAATGCAATACTTCAGAAGGGTATATATATATATATATATATATATATATATATTGTGACAGGAAGTCAGGTAAATCTGGGAATGTAGTCACTGAGAGGAGACACATTCCCACCTGCTTTGAAAAGTTCACTGATTATTATAGGGTGTCGGCTGCCAAAGGCAGCAGGAAGGTGTAAAGAAGTTGAAAGGCCTTCAGCTGTTCAGAATGAGGAGATCGGGGCCTCTATAATTTGTCCAGAGAAAATCTATTGAGTGCTGCCTCCTGTCGCCGTATGGGCTGGGAGAGGAAGGCAGACAAACTGCTGCATCCTGACGCCATGTGGGTAGAGGACAGTCCTGTGTGCCCCCTGAAAGCTGAGTGAGCATGGGGAAGACCTCCTGAAGCGGTGTGCGCTCAGGAGGGTAAAAACGAGTGAAGACGTCTCAAAGGTGAGAAGACAAAGTGTTTCTGTGTGAAAGAAAACAAAGGGACATGTTCAATGGACAATGTTTGTGCTGTGTGAAAAGCAAACAAATGGACATTTGAGTGTCTGCTGTAGGATCAGCAGTGTCGGCCCAACAGTAGGTTGGGAAGACTTCTTAGGCAGGTTCCAGCTGTGAGAAGGTAGCCGCCCACAGAGGCAAGGATTTATTTTGTTTTATTTTATTTTGATGTTTTGCTGCATGCACTGGTATGAAGAAAATTGACCTAATAAACCAAACTATTGTTTTCAACCACTCCTCGGCTATCTCCCTGTGTGCCGACCCCCCCCAAAGGGGTCACCCATACGCCTACCACCGAGCTAATCCCTTACATATGGTGGAGGATGCAGGCATAAGCAGAGATCCCTGCAAGGAAGTGCAAATGTTTGATGAACTTTATCTGGTGCATGAGATTGCACAATCTATGTGTGCAGGAGAGAAGATCCTGACAGAAAAAAAAAAAAGTGTTTTAAAGAGACAGCGGTCTCAAAATTATTTGATGAACTTTGTTGTGTCTGGTGCAAGTGACTGCACAAACTGTGTGCGCAGGAAAAGAGATCTTGCAAGAGAGAGAAAAACTACATGTGTTAAAGAGACAGTGGTCTCAAATTTTGTTTGCTGGACTGTGAAAAATTTGTTTGTGGAGTTATTGAAGATGGGGCGATCCAAACGCCTGAAAAATGCAAAGATAGATGAAATGAGAGACCGGATTCTATGGATGGAGGGGATGCTGCCGTCTGAACCAGCCCCATCCATGCCTAAAGAGAGTCTACTAAAGAGGAAGGTTGTTGTCCCTAGCAACACTGATGAAACTGCTATGGAGACGCAGTGTGCTCAGATGAAAAGTAAGCTCAAAATGGAGGAGATGTTGAAACAACTGATTATATCAAATACAGCTCAACAGCAGGCAAATGCAGCTCAACAGCAGGCAAATGCGGATTTTCAGCGGAGCTTTGCAGCTCAACAAAAGGCTCATCAAGAGAGCATGGCAGGCTGGAAACAGAGACGCCAGCAGCCAATGGAGGCCATCGGTTTGGAGGAAACCGAGCATGTGTGCAGGGCTGAGTTGGATGCCTTGCAACGGAAAATGGAAGAAAAGGAACAAGCCTTGGAATTGCTTAAAATGGAGCATAGAAACTTGCAGGAAACGAATGAACTACTCAAGTCTCATGTGTCACAGTGGGAAGAATCCACTGCTCTTCTTTTGGTCGAGTTGCAAAAACGCAGAGAGACTATAATGGAGAAAGATACCATCCTCATGGAAAAGGAAAGTGAAATTCAGACTTTGCAGAAGCAAAGTATGGCTGATATGTTGGAGTTGCGTAATCAGCTGGAAAAAAGTCTTCAGTCTTTGGGAGCTACAAAAATAGACCTGCAGGAGTCGCAGGAACAGAATGTTGCTCTGAAAGCGACATTGTCTCTCAGCGACAAAGAGAAAAGTGAAAGAGAGGCTAAATTACTGAGTACTGTGTATGAGCTCACTACTTTGAGCAATGTGGTAGATGAATGGCGTGCGGACTGTGAAAGTTGGAAAGGGGAAGCCCAACGTGTCCAGCAGCAGTTAAAGGAGAAAGAAGCCTGTGTGGCAGAATTACATTCTTATTCCCAGATGCTAGCCAATGAGGTGAAGGCTCTTATGCAGGGAAAAGGAGATTGTGAACATAAGAGGGAAAAAGTAGAGGCACAGCTTCTGGAATCGCAAGTCAAGGTGTCAGAAGGTGACCGATTGTGTGCTAAGCTGTCAGAGAAGGCAAACCGACTGCAGGTTGAGTTGGACAATGTTACAAATCAGCTTTCTCAAGCAGACAGCAAATCTAGAGAAATTGCGGAAGATTTTTCTATCTTGGAATCGCAGCTGCAAGACACGCAGGAACTCTTACAGGAAGAGAGGTGTCAAAGGCTGAGTTTTAGCACAAAGCTCAAACAAATGGAAGATGAGAAAAATGGCTTCCTGGAACAATTAAAAGAGGAGGCGGAAGCAAAGAAAAACCTATCAGAGCAAGTCGCAACATTGCAAGCTCAGATAGCGGATATGAAAAAATGCATGGAAGAAAGCGTTGGTTCATTACAGTGTGTTGAAGATGTGAAAAAGAAGTTTGATCAGATGCTTGGTGAAGAGAAGACTGTGTCTGCAAAATATGCAGAAGAACGCGCCCGTGCAGAAACGGAGGTGCGTGATAACGAGAGCAAAGCCCTGTTCTTGGCTCGCTCTTTGGAGGAAGCTCTAGAGTGTAAGGCTGAACTAGAATGTGATGACATGTGGCTTGAATCACCCCTTTGGAATAAACCGTTCCTTCAAAAACTTCAAGCATTGGAAAATGTATCATTAGAACTTCAGCAAACAAAGGAGCTGAGTAAGAAATGTGATGATTTCTCAGTTCAGGCTGAAAACCTAGTGGGGAAAACTAAGGCTGTTGGTGAAAACGTGAAGCAAATGAATAAGTGCCTTTCAGGGAGTGTTTCCAAAATGGAACTGGTGAAAGACGGGTGGCAGAAGTTTGATCGTGATCTTGAGATGCATTCCATGTGGAATTCAGATAGAGAAAAAGAACTAGGTGACCTTGAGCGGTCAAATAGTTCAGCAGAAAGTGCATTGAAGAAACCTGTAAAAGAATGTGTTGCAGTTCCATGCTTCTTCACTGATGCAGAGAGGAGGTCTATAATGGATACCACCCAGATCGCTGGGTTCAACTGTGTTGTTGCCTTTGACCCCTATGTTGGTGGAAGGAAAGTTGATGATGTTCTGGTTGGCTTCTTCTGTGAAGAGTTTGGCAAGAAATATAAACTCAATATCAAATCAAATAGTAGGCCTTTACTGCGACTCGCTCAGGAGGGCGAAAAGTTTAAGAAGTTGATGAGTGCAAATGCTTCAGATCTGCCTATGAATATGAAATGTTTGGTGAATGATATTGATGTCTCTGGGAAAAGGAACAGGGGTCACTTTGAAGAAATGTGTGACAGCCTGTTGTCTCAATTGGAAAATCCTCTGCACAGCATCTTAGAGCAAGCAAAGCTCAAGAAGGAAGATCATTCCCTTTTACAACAAAAAGTCAATGATTGTGTACAGCTGTATGGAGAGGCAACTCAAGTCACAGAGGGATGTCAAGAGTCCCTACTTGGAACAAAGCTTAGTGAAGCAAAGGTTCTCAAAGTTTTGTGGAAAACATTTATGGATTGCAGAGAGAGGCGTCTTAAGAATGTTGAAGACATTAAGACTAGCCCAATTGAGTTGCCTATGGATCACGGTCCTCCATGGTGGATTGGACAGACGGTTATGAGGGACAAGCTGTCTGACATTTATGAGAAAGCTGTCAATGAAGATGACAGAAACGAGAAGGAGCAAAATGATGCCAAAAATGCAGTTGAAGAATGTGTATATGAGATGAGAGACAAACTGTGTGGCATTTATGAGAAATCCGTCAATGAAGATGACAAAACAGTTTCATCCGGAAGCTTGAGGATAATAGGAGGCTTATCAGTGAGTCAGCAGTGCCTGACACATGCGTGCCTAGAAATATGTGTCCCAACCCTAGGGTTGAAACAAGAGGGGGGGGGTATGTGACAGGAAGTCAGGTAAATCTGGGAATGTAGTCACTGAGAGGAGACACATTCCCACCTGCTTTGAAAAGTTCACTGATTATTATAGGGTGTCGGCTGCCAAAGGCAGCAGGAAGGTGTAAAGAAGTTGAAAGGCCTTCAGCTGTTCAGAATGAGGAGATCGGGGCCTCTATAATTTGTCCAGAGAAAATCTATTGAGTGCTGCCTCCTGTCGCCGTGTGGGCTGGGAGAGGAAGGCAGACAAACTGCTGCATCCTGACGCCATGTGGGTAGAGGACAGTCCTGTGTGCCCCCTGAAAGCTGAGTGAGCATGGGGAAGACCTCCTGAAGCGGTGTGCGCTCAGGAGGGTAAAAACGAGTGAAGAAGTCTCAAAGGTGAGAAGACAAAGTGTTTCTGTGTGAAAGAAAACAAAGGGACATGTTCAATGGACAATGTTTGTGCTGTGTGAAAAGCAAACAAATGGACATTTGAGTGTCTGCTGTAGGATCAGCAGTGTCGGCCCAACAGTAGGTTGGGAAGACTTCTTAGGCAGGTTCCAGCTGTGAGAAGGTAGCCGCCCACAGAGGCAAGGATTTATTTTGTTTTATTTTATTTTGATGTTTTGCTGCATGCACTGGTATGAAGAAAATTGACCTAATAAACCAAACTATTGTTTTCAACCACTCCTCGGCTATCTCCCTGTGTGCCGACCCCCCCCCAAAGGGGTCACCCATACGCCTACCACCGAGCTAATCCCTTACAATATATATATTTTTATATATATTTTTTTAGAAGAGACCTTAGAGAATACAATGGCGATCGTTGCAATCTTTTATGTCACACTGTATTTGCGCACAAGTCTTTCAAACATGTTTTTTTGGGAAATTGAAAACATTAAGATTGAAACAGTAAAGTTAGCCCAATTTTTTTGTATAATGTAAAAGATGATTTTACGCCGAGAATCGTGATCTTTATTCTAAGCAAAAAAATAGTGATTCTCATTTTATCCAGAATCGTGCAGCTCTAATCTACAGTATATTGGAGGTGTATTGCTGACCAGATGTGATCTGTGAACAGCCCCTAACTGTGAAGTGAAATCAAGCTGCTCTTGCCAATCTGTTTGTTCAGAAAGGCATGTACAAGCAGTGCCATCTTAAGAGCTTTAACCACTTGCCGACCGGTCACGTTGACCACACTGCGGCAAAGTGGCTCGATATCGTCCAGCGATGTAGACCTACGTTGCTGGACTCCTCCACTCGTGGGCAGCGCGCGCGCGCCGCTGGAGGCTCGCTCCCGCTGTTTTCAGTCACAGCGGGAGTCGGGCCAGGGAAAGAGAGGCGGTGATTACCGCCGCTCTTCCCCGATCGTCAGGGATCGAGTGTGGAAATCCGCCCGCTTGTGTAAACAAAGCGGGCGGATCTCCTAAGTGACAAATAGCTGAACCTGCGATCTGTCCCTGTGTCACTCAGTCCCCTCCCCCCACACACGTTAGTAAGCACCAGGCATACATTGACCCCTCCCTCTCCAATAAAGTTAACCCCTTCCCTGCCAGTGTAATTTTTACAGTAGCAGTGCATATTTATAGCACTGATTACTGTATTAATGTCACTGGTACCCCCAAAAGTGTCAAAAATGTCAGTCAAGGGTCCAATCTGTCCGCCGCAATGTCGCAGTCCCGCAAAAAAAATCGCAGATCGCCGCCAGATCGCCGCTATTACTAGTTAAAAAAAAAAAACAATAAAAATGACATAAATTTCCCATAGTTAGTAGCTGCAATAACTTTTGCGCAAACCAATCAAAATACGCTTATTGCAATTTTTTTTACCAAAAATATGTAGCAGAAAAAAATTTACCTAAAATGTTAAAAAATTTTGATTTCTACATTATTTTGGGGGGAATTTCATATAAAAAAAATGTGAAAAATATTGTTATTTTTTCAAAATTGTCGCTCTTTTTTTGTTTATAGCGCAAAAAGTAAAAATCGCACAGGTGATCAAATACCACCAAAAGAAAGCTCTATTTGTGGGGAAAAAAGACATCAATTTAATTTGGGTACAGCATTGCACGACTGCACAATTGTCCATTACAATAATGCAGTGCCGAATCACAAAATATGGCCTGGTCAGGAATGGGGTAAAATCTTCCGGTCTTAAAGCGGTTAAAAATACGCTCATTGAGGGGGGCGTGGCCGGCTGGAGACAGAGATGGACGCTCTGTTCTAAGGCTCTGAGGTAGAGAACGGGCAACAGCGAGGATATAACCGACTTCACGGCTTGTGGGCAATCCTGTGGCACAGCGTCAGTTTCCCTGATCCCCCGGGGCATGTCAGCGAAACGTAAGGAGGAAAGGGCATCTCACAAACTGACAGCCTATATGTTTCAGCCGGCGGATCGGCGGAGCCAAGATGGCGGCGGAGCCGCTGCCTCCTCACACAGCTCTGATCCCCCTCAGCCTACCTATACAGAGGATGTCACCTCGCAGCCCGGGACTTATATAGAGATGGCAAATGTCACTGAAGACTCACCACCGCATACCCTAACCACCGGGAGCCCGGCTCAGACACGGATGAGGATGGATCCCTCCCTGCCTGGACACTCTGAGGTGAGCCAGATGTCACAATACAATGGGCTGCGATCTCCCTACCCTGATTCCATTGCTATGTATCCGACCGTTAATCAACCGGTCATGGATACCACACTCAAGGACATGATGTTATCACTGAGGAACACTCTTCAGTCAGATATGCTGTCTTTTATGCAGCAAATCAAGTATGAGGTCACTAACATGGGTGAGAGAATCACACTAGTCGAATCTAAAATGGATGCCTGTGCTGTAGCCATACATGAGGTAAAGCAAACGCATTTAGAACATGACAAGGAACATTCATGGCTTAAAGACAAGATTGCTGACTTAGAGGATAGATCTCGTCGAAACAATGTGAAAATCAGGGGGATCCCTGAAGACGTACTGTCCCCAGATCTTTCCACTTATGTCAGGAACATGATTAAATCACTTTTGCCTGAGCTTAAGAATATTGAGCTAGTCATTGATAGAATTCATAGATTGCCTAAGCCCCCACACCTGTCTGACACTGTTCCTAGAGATGTTATCCTCCGAATTCATTTTTTTCATGTTAAAAATCAATTAATGCAAAAGGCGAGAGCATTGGGATCCCTACCTGACCCATACGCCCATCTACACATTTACGCTGACCTGTCACAACACACTTTACAAAAACGCAGGCAGCTGAATAATATCACTAAAGCCCTCAGGAACCACAAGATTGTATATCAATGGATCAATCCGGCCAAACTTTTGATCACCTACCAAAACATCAAATTCATGATATCCTCTGCTGACGAGGGATTGCAACGTCTACGCAGCTGGGGAATTATCCCAGAATTTTCATCTCCACTTGAGATTCCTGCAGGACCCAGACAGCCCACTTCAATTCTCCAATTGCCACAACGCACCAACCGTAAACCCAATGCCTAATAATTGATACCTGTGGAGTCTTCCAACTACTTCGCCCGTTCTCCCACCTGATGGCCCTCGGCCGTACAAACTCTTTACCCCGCATTTATCCTGCGCACAGTTGTGCTCCGGCAGGATACATATTTGTTTTTGTTCTTTATTTTATATTTTTACCTTGGTGGCTCTCACGTCACTGCTTTTCAGCTACTTCAGCAACTCAGCACTGCTGATACCACCACCGCGGCGCATCGCCCACAGTATTCCAAGCTTTTTGGATCAGTTCCCCTCTGCAATCTAAGGACTGCCAAGAGAGCCGAACGGAACGTTAGTATCACTGAACCTTCTAGCACTTGATACCACCGACCTGACAATGACCATAAAAATTCTTTCCCTTAATACTAACGGATTGAACCATCCTGCAAAACGTTCTTCCTTATGGAAGCTAGCGATTGAATCGCACTGTGACATCTTGTGTGTACAAGAAACCCACTTCCCAGCGTCTAACCCGCCCACATGCTCTCACAAAAATTTTTCCCGGATCTACTCGGCGAATGGACCTAAAAAGAAAAACGGTGTGCTTATTGCTATTAAAGACTCACTCAATTTCCAACTGGACTCCTGCACTGCGGATCCTGATGGTCGCTTCATCATACTCCTATGCTCCATCAACAACAAACCCTACACTATAGTCACGGTGTATGCCCCCAACAATCATCAATTGAAATTCCTGCGGAAGCTGCACAAACAACTCGACCATACTCGCCGTGGCTCTATGGTATGGTGTGGCGACTTCAATGTCACCCCAGACCCACTTCTGGACTCTACGACCCAGGGCACTAGGAGGAAGCTTGCACTTAACCCCTTCTTGCAATCTACCCAACTCTATGACGTTTGGAGATGTCACCATGTAGAGGAAAGGGACTTTACGTTCTTCTCCCCATGCCACAATTCCTATTCACGGATTGACCTCTTCTTGACAGACCAGTGGACCCTACAATCAGTTTCATCATCATCCATTCTTCCTTGCACATGGTCGGACCACCCTCCGATTTGCCTAAGTATTGAGAATGACCTCATATCCTCTCTGGTTTCTCTATGGAGATTGAATACGAGCATCCTACGCCAGGAATCTGACCTAAAACTCCTGAGCTCTAAGCTTGAGGAGTTCTTTCAACTGAACAAGGACTCAGTCCCTGACCCATTCCATGTCTGGGCGTCGCACAAAGCCTATATGCGAGGGCTCCTGATACAGCTGGGGCCAGAATTAAGAGGCAGCGAGGGCAGCAGCTTACGAGCATCCTAGAGGCTATCCAATCGACAGATTCCCTAAACAAGCGTAATCCCAGTACAGACCTCAAATCCAAACTTGTGAAATTGAGATTAGATCTCAGAATGGCCCTTCTAGACAAATTTGAACAAACCCAGAAAAAACTTAAAATGCACTTCTATGTCAACGGTAATAAAGCAGGTAAATTGTTAGCGAACTATGTCAAAGGGAATAGGACCAGAAAGAATATCCCACATCTTTACCACCCCACGTCCAAGAAAAAATTGATAGACCCCCAGGACATTGCCAACGCATTTAGCACCTACTATAGTTCTCTCTATAATCTGAAGGACGATCCTACTCAAGTCCAACCTACTGACCAATCCATACAAGCTTTCTTAGATACGGTACAATTACCCTCTCTATCTCCCGATCAGCTTACAGTGCTCAATTCCCTCTTTACCGTTGACAAAATTTCTGCAGTCATAACTGCACTACCTAATAATAAAGCCCCTGGCCCTGACGGGTTTGTTGGAGAATATTACAAACATTTTAAATCGGTCTTAGCACCTAATATGGTCACGATCTTTAACGCTGCTGCCTCCGCTGCCTCACTTCCATCAGAGATGCTTTCTGCGTTGGTTATTGCATTGCCGAAGCCAGGGAAGGAACCATGTTATCCACAAAATTTCAGACCTATCTCCCTACTCAACCATGACACAAAAATATATGCAAAGGTCATAGCAAACAGACTAATCAATATGCTCCCATCTTTGATACATCCCGACCAAACGGGTTTTGTTAAGGGCTGTCAAACTTCGGATGCAACCCGCCGGATGATTAATGTCATCCACTGCGTAGGGCGTCGGAGAATGCCTTCTCTGCTTCTATCTTTAGATGCAGAGAAGGCATTCGATAGAGTCCATTGGCTCTATCTTCAAAAGACTCTTCATAAATTTGGGTTTCATGGCCGCATATTGTCGGCGATACTAGCACTATATTCTACTCCCTCTGCTCGCGTATATTGCTCCTCTATGCTGTCGGAACCCTTCTGTATGGCACACGGCAAGGGTGCCCCCTGTCACCACTTATATTTAACTTGATGATTGAACCCCTCGCGGAATGTATTAGAGCCAACACAAGCATTACAGGTGTCACATTGGGTCAAGTGGAGCATAAACTTAGCTTATTTGCAGATGACATTATCCTCATCTTATCCAATCCCAACTCTTCCCTGGCTTCGGTAACTAACTTACTGCATAACTTTAGTGGTGTATCCTACTATAGGGTTAACACAGCTAAATCTTCTATATTAGCTTTGAACATATCTCCCTCTTTACAACTCGATTACGTGCACAGTACCCATTTTCCTGGGCCAGGGATACTATCCCCTACTTAGGGATTCAGCTTACTGCATCTACGTCCAATTTATATTGAGTTAATTACTCCCCGATACTGCAATCTCTACCTCTGGAACTATCAAACATTTCCAAATTGTATCTTACCTGGTCGGGGAGACTCTCTTAAAATGCTTAAGCCCCTGCAACTCCTTTACCTTTTCAGGACTATCCCCATCCCCCTGCCGAACTCCTTTTTTGCCTCACTGCACAAGATCATACGTAACTTCATATGGAAGAACACTAGACCTAGATGTGCACACTCAGTTCTGATCAGACATCGGTCAGTTGGTGGAGCAGGATATATAGATTGCAAAGACTATTATCTTGCCTCCCTTTTGACACAACTCAAGAGCTGGTTCTACCCAGACCTGACATGTCTATGGCACCACCTTGAATCCCTCCAGGTGCAGGGGCATAACCTCCTAGCATGGCTGTATATTGCGCCAAGCGTTGCACTCACCGACCCAGAATTGTCCCCCACTATAGTAGCCACGACGCATGCGTTCCGCCATCTCCTGTCTCTACCACCTACAGACAATACATTCCAAAATATCCCTACGCCAATTTCTATTCTTCCTGTGCTGATCCCGGATTTATCTGTGCAATCCTGGCAATCCCAGGGTATTGAGTGGATTTCTGACCTCTATATTGGAAATCTACTGAAACCCTTCTCTTCCTTGCAGACGGAATTTTCTTAAAAAGTACTCTCGCATTTCTCACTGCTTACTGAGACTCCCGAGGGTTTCTATCATCATCCCTGAAAAAGCGTGGTAATTCTATATGAATGTACACAGCACACAGAAGGGTATTACGTTATTTTATCAACTTCTGAAGAGCAAGACCTCCTTTCATAAAACTCCAAAAATGTTGAAGTGGGAAAGGGATCTGAACACCGCCCTCACAGATTATCAATGGCGCACAGCCCTTTCAATGAGCTACCAAGCTACTCGCTCAGCCAACCTTTGGGAATTGAGCTGGAAAATCAATCTTACATGGCACATCACACCATATTTGGCCCACAAATTCAACCCAGAGAATTCCCCCCTATGTTGGAGAAATTGCGGGGGTCCAGGCACCTTACTTCACATCCTTTGGGGATGTCCGTGTTTGACTTCACTTTGGATGGAGGTAGCCTCGCTAATTGAATCAGTCACCAATACCCCTTGTACACTCACACCAGAGCTAGCCCTTCTACATATAGGGATACACAGAGTCCCCAAACGCCATTGTATCTTACTCATCCACATCTTGCTAGCCACTAAACTACTGATCGCCCGCAACTGGAAATCCGACGCACAAATTTCCATTACCAATGTGATCACGTTGGTCCATACCCATGGATCCTATGAACGCATGTTTGCATATACTCAAGGCAGGGGCCCTCGCTGTCATACTTTCTGGGCCTCTTGGTTTGAATGGTATAACAGCCATTTTCTTCCAAGTGCTGATGTTCAGCCTTGACATGCTGAGTTACCTACCTATTTTGATCTTCACTTGCTATGTCTGGGGGTTCCCCCCTGGGCCCTATGGCACAGCCTGGTCCCGTTTTGGGGTGCCTGGACCTGGGGGGGGGTCACCTCCACGACGTTCTATCCATAAATGAATTCACTGTTGCGAAGGGAACTATGACTGCTCCTTTTTTCACTGTTCTTCCTTTACGCTAATTCATGCTGCTGTTCATTCATGTAAAATGATATTTATACTGCAAACTGTGTTTCGATGCGGTAATTTCTTCTTGTTATCTGTTATCACTTGTTAAGATCTGTAATCCTGTTTACATGATTTTGTCCTGTTATCTCAAAAAATGTTTAATAAAAACCATTGAAATTAAAAATACGCTCATTGAGAACTTTTTTGTCAAAGACATGTAGCTAAATACATTTTGGCCTAAATATATGACAAAAATTGAATATATTGGATATTCTTTAACTGTCAAAGTAGAAAAATATTGTTATTTTTTCAAAATTTTCGAATTTTTTTATTAATATCGCAAAAAATAAAAAGCACAGAGGTGATCAAATACCACCAAAAGAAAGCTCTGTTTGTCGAAAAAAAGGACCTAAATTTCGTTTGGGTACGGCGTTGCATGACCGCGCAATTGTCAGTTAAAGTCGCACAGTGCCGAATCGCAAAAAGTGGCCTGGACGTAAGACAGCAAAATCCTCCGGTGGTAAAGTGGTTAAAGGGCCCTGCATTCCCATTCGGTAAGATGGCCCTCTGTACGAGAACATTTGGTGAGTCAGGGCTATCTTACCCAATGTGCACGCTGGGCAGTTGCCCAGGGGCCCCACCTGTCCAGCGACCCAGACCCAGCCAAGCATTAGTCCTGATTCCCATGTGCATCCCGCCGCTGAACATAGCAGGTTGCAAGCGCCTGTCAGCCCTGCGCTGCTGTCAGACCACTTGGGCCATGGAGGGGGAGCCCACAACTGCAGGAATACCTGTCCGCCTCCACGGGAACAGGCACACACAGGACAGTCGGGTCTGACTCCCATCCGTGTGTGTGTTCACTGGACCCAGCCGCCGAACGTAGAAGCTATCATTAGGCTGACACTTCTGTACCAATAAATATCGCCTTATTGAAAATTTGCATTTTTATGCTCGTGGGTGATTGTGTAGGCAGGGCCCCAGTGCACTGCATTGCCCGGGGCCCTTAAATGCTCTTAAGATGGCACTGTGGTGCGTGATATTCCTATTGGGAGTGGGTCACGCTGGAAGGAGTGATCACAGTTGAGATTAAGAAGGAAAATAAATATTGCACTGTACATGGAACACTTTATTAAGAACTGGATTTGATATGTTTGATCAACTTTTTAAATTTATGAACTGAAACACTTTTGCACGGAACACTTTACTTTGATATATTTATAGGTCCTTCAGTCTAGAGTCTTTTTTTAAAAGATTATAGAAATGTGACTTCAAGGCAACTTCAGGGAATGCCTGGGTAATCTTCCTGTAATGTCAGATCCAAATCCCATAGATTAAAATGAAGATCCGACTTAGGGCAAAAAAGAAGCTGCTTTTACAGGCATTTGACCGTTTATGTCAGCTTGAAGGAGCTTGTGCTTTTTTTGTGCTCTTGTGCATGTTTTTATTGAGCTTCTTTGAGCTTTTTTGAGCATAAGCATTTTTTTTTTCGCAAACCCTCCTTAGTCTATGGGCACAAGGCAAATAGAGGTTGCCTTGAAGTAGTAAAGGAAAATTTTCTACAGTCAAAGCGAGTGCTAATTAAGACAGCTCTCATTTACTAAAATGGGACGTGATCCTACTCGTATTGCAAGAAAATGTATAAAAAATTTATTATATTTTATCTTATAAAGAAAAATGTTGCCGTCCTGTAAAACACTCACAGACCAAGCTACTCACAATCAGGGCTTTTTTCCCCAGAGAATAGGTGCAGAAACTCCCTCTTTCCGAGTCAGCCCTTTTTTCTGCCCCTACCCACCTCCGAATAGTATTCCTTGGTTCCACCCCCTACCCACCTCTGAGCACTATTCTATGGTTCCACCCCCTACCCACCTCCGAGCACTATTCCTTGGTTCCTCCCCCAACCCACCTCCGAGGACCATTCCTTGGTTCCACCACCCTACCCACATATTATTTTGTGGTGCTAAGTAACTTGTATGGAATTTGGTATTGATAACAAGAAAAGCAGTATAATAGATCACATTCAGCCAGTAACAATAAGCCCCCACCAGCAACAATAGATCCCCCTAACAATGGAAAAATCCCAACAACATTTCCCCCCAGCAACAACAGTTTACCCCACAGCCAGATATTCCATCCTTACAAGTGATGGAAGTGCCCTCTAGTACAGTATGATCTCACCAGGCATACACATCCCACACCACAGCCTCCCAGGGAGAAAGTTCTTGGTCTACATCGCCTCCATCAGACCCGCTGATTGGCTCCCCATCTGACCAATCAGCGCCTGTGTGTGCCTCCAGCGGTGTGCGCGTGCCTCCCACTATTTATTACACGAAGCAACGAACAGGTACGCCGTTTCACGTAATAGAGCCGACTAAAACTACAGCGGCTGGTCGGCAAGTGGTTACTCAGAGTACAGCATCAAGTCAATAAAACTCCTGGGATATTGATCTGGTCAGTTAAGTAACGGAGGGGGTAGTTAATTTGTTTTAGATGCTTTGGTGTTAATGAAATTACCAACAGGTGCACTAGATAGGCAACAATGAGACAACCTCCAAAACTGAGACAACTGCCATTTTTTCCCTACTCATCTTTTCTGACTGTTTTTCACTAGTTTGCATTTGGCTGGGGTCAGCGTAACTACTGGTAGCATGAGGCGATGTCTGGACCCTATAGAGGTTGCACAGGCTGTCCAACTCTTCCAGGATGGCGCATCAATACGTGCCATTGCCAGAAGGTTTGCTGTGTGTGTGCACAGTCTCAAAAGCATTCCAGGAGACAGGCAGTTACTCTAGGTTACTCTAGGAGAGCTGGACCGGGCCGTAGAAGGTCCTTCCTTAACACATTAGCAGAACCGATATCTGCTCCTTTGTGCAAGGAGGAACAGAGTAAGCACTGCCAGAGCCCTACAAAGGCCACTGGGGTGCATGTCTCTGACCAAACAATCAGAAACAGACTTCATGAGCGTGGCTTGAGGGCCCGACGTCCTCTAGTGTGCCCTGTGCTCACTGCCCGGCACCATAGAGCTCGATTGGCATTTTCCATTTAACACCAAAGTTTGCAGGTCCGCCACTGGTGCCCTGTGTTTTTTACAGATGAGAGCAGGTTCACCCTGAGCACATGTGCCAGATGTGAAAGGTTCTGGAGAAGCCATGGAAAATGTACTGCTGCCTGTAACATCATTCAGCATGACCGGTTTGGTGGTGGGTCAGTGATGGTCTGGGGAGGCATATCCATGGAGGGACGCACAGACTTCTACAGGCTACACAATGGCACTCTGACTGCTATTAGGTATTGGGATGAAATCCTTGGACCCATTGTCAGACACTGCTGGTGCAGTGGGTCCTGGGTTCATCCTGGTACACAACAATGCCTGGCCTGATGTGGCGAGAGTATGCAGCCAGTTCCTGGTGGATGAAGGAATTGACACCATCGATTGGCCCCCATGCTTGCCTGACCTAAATCCAATAGAACACCTCTGGGACATTATGTTTCAGTCCATCCGCTGCCGCCAGGTTGCACTTCAGTCTGGGAGGAAATACCCCAGGACACCATCCGTCATCTCATTAGGAGCATTCCCCAATGATGTCAGGCATGTATACAAGCATGTGGGGGCCATACAAACTACTGAGTACAATTTTGAGTTGATGCAATGAAATTCCAGCAAAATGGACTAGCCTGCTGCATCATTTTTTCACTTTGATTTTTGGGGTGTCTTTGAATTCAGACCTCTGTAGGTTAAAAATTGTCATTTCCATAAAAAGATGTGGCATCCTTTCCTTCCTAACACATTACCCAGTCCATACCAGTATAGATATCCAGCATGAGATTTTTCCTCATTGAGATCTGATGTGTTTTCAAAGTGTTCTTTTAATTTTTTTGAGCTGTGTATTTATAACAAGTATGCAGAGCTTCATCCAGTGAACCTGCATGTATATGTGTCTTGTGCCAATGCAAATGCTATTTTCCTGATAGCCTAATAACATTCACACAGAACAAATGTACATACATTTTCACAGGGTGACTAGCTCTTTGATTTTTTTTTTGTTCATATGAATACACCTCAGGGTGTCATCATTACTCTGGAACGGATTTGCAGCTCTTGAATCAAGAAAGCCTGATCACACAGGTGTTATAAATTATTTTGGAGCCCCTTTTAAAGCAGATGGACCATGGATGGTGGTGGAGGGGTTATTGTAGAAACACATGTTCATTTATAAACAGTAGAGTGAATCCGAAAAAATCCTGCACTATGGCCATTAGATGGAGCTAACAATTATAGTAAATAAATATCTATTTGCTTTCGATCATCGGCTCCATCTAGTGGCCAATTTTCACTATTTTCCTGATTCACTTCATGAAGACCTGGAGAGAAAATAGTCTGACAACCTTTGCGCAGAACGAATGTAAATGCGTTTTCATAGGACAAAAAGCTATTTGATTTTTTACAAATACACCCCAGGGTGTCCCCATAGCTCCATTAATATTTACAGTGTTTGAATCAGGAAATAACTGTTTCCAGGACAGCCTGATCACACAGGTGTTAAAGGTAATGACAGAAGCCATTTTAAAGCCACTGCATTATCTGGGGTGCAGCGGTGGGGGGTGCAGGAGTCATTGTAGAAACACATATTCAGAAGAATTTAGCAAAACATAACGATCGATCAAGTACCCACTGAAGGCGTGTGTGGATTTGGGTGTACAAGGTAAAATTAAGGAACTCTTATTCTTGCAGGTTCTGTTTTGCAGCGATTGTGAAATTTCAGCCTTTTTAAGCTCAGATCGATGGCTGACTCTGGACCCGGAGGAATGCTCTGTAATGATTTACTGCTTCTTTGAGCGACTGGATAGATCAGATGCCATTTTCTTTAGCTTCAATTTTTCTCAGCTTGAACCCAAAACCAATAACATTCGCAGCACTTAAATCATCAATCAGCTCCAGCGAGCATCCTTCTCCGCTTGTCCTGGTGGGATGGCAGGGCGGCCATGAATATCTGTCTAGTTAAGTGGGTATTCTTTGTGAATGCTTAAAGAAGAACCCCGCTAAGCACTATTAACTTTCGAACAAAGCACTTATAACATAACGGTGATGCTAATGTTAGAATAACAACCGAATCTGTAAAAAAAGAACTTTAAGGGGTGCCTCCCCTCCACCCCCACCCAACTTGTATCAGTCTAACAAATAAGTGTTAACAAATCTATGAGCCTTGCTTACTTCTCACCATATCGGGTGTTTAACAAGACATTCTCATGTCATTGAAGTGTATGTTCAGGAAAAAGAAAAGTTTTATCAAAAAGAAAAAGAAACTCCCTACTTTGCGCTATAAATACTGAGATATAAAATCTAAAGTGTGAAATGCAAATCACCAAAGCACATATACAGTCAGGTCCATAAATATTGGGACATCGACACAATTCTAATCTTTTTGGTTCTATACACACAACGGATTTGAAATGAAACAAATAAGATGTGCTTTAACTGCAGACTTTCAGCTTTAATTTGAGGATATTTACATCCAAATCAGATGAAAGGTGTAGGAATTACAACAGTTTGTATATGTGCCTCCCACTTTTTAGGGGACCAAAGGTAATGGGACAATTGGCTGCTCAGCTGTTCCATGGCCAGGTGTGTGCTATTCCCTCATTATCCCATTTACAAGGAGCAGATAAAAGGTCCAGAGTTCATTTCAAGTGTGCTATTTGCATTTGGAATCTGTTGCTGTCAACTCTCAATATGAGATCCAAAGAGCTGTCACTGTCAGTGAAGCAAGCCATCATTAGGCTGAAAAAAACAAAACAAACCCATCAGAGAGATAGCAAAAACATTAAGTGTGGCCAAATCAACTGTTTGGAACATCCTTAAAAAGAAAGAACGCACCGGTGAGCTCAGCAACACCAAAAGACCCGGAAGACCACAGAAAACAACTGTGGTGGATGACCAAAGAATTCTTTCCCTGGTGAAGAAAACACCCTTCACAACAGTTGGCCAGATCAAGAACACTCTCCAGGAGGTAGGTGTATGTGTGTCAAAGTCAACAATCAAGAGAAGACTTCACCAGAGTGAATACAGAGGGTTCACCACAAGATGTAAACCATTGATGAGCCTCAAAAACAGGAAGGCCAGATTAGAGTTTGCCAAACAACATCTAAAAAAACATTCACAGTTCTGGAACAACATCCTATGGACAGATGAGACCAAGATCAACTTGTACCAGAGTGATGGGAAGAGAAGAGTATGGAGAAGGAAAGGAACTGCTCATGATCCAAAGCATACCACCTCATCAGTGAAGCATGGTGGTGGTAGTGTCATGGCGTGGGCATGTATGGCTGCCAATGGAACTGGTTCTCTTGTATTTATTGATGATGTGACTGCTGACAGAAGCAGCAGAATGAATTCTGAAGTGTTTCAGGCAATATTATCTGCTCATATTCAGCCAAATGCTTCAGAACTCATTAGACGGCTCTTCACAGTGCAGATGGACAGTGACCCGAAGCATACTGCGGAAGCAACCAAAGAGTTTTTTAAGGGAAGTGGAATGTTATGCAATGGCCAAGTCGACCACCTGACCTGAATCCGATTGAGCAAGCATTTCACTTGCTGAAGACAAAACTGAAGGGAAAATGCCCCAAGAACAAGCAGGAACTGAAAACAGTTGCAGTAGAGGCCGGGCAGAGCATCACCAGGGATGAAACCCAGCGTCTGGTGATGTCTAAGCGTTCCAGACTTTAGGCTGTAATTGACTGCAAAGGATTTGCAACCAAGTAGTGAAAGTGAAAGTTTGATTTATGATTGTTAATCTGTCCCATTACTTTTGGTCCCTTAAAAAGTGTGAGGCACAAATACAAACTGATGTAATTCCTACACCGTTCACCTGATTTGGATGTAAATACCCTCAAATTAAAGAGACAAGGACTCACTGCTCAAGGTGGTGTAATTGCCTGATGACTCACACAGGTGCATGCCCCGGCTCGCCTCCGTGAAAACTTGATAAAGGAAAAGGAATTGGCAGCACTCCAGGTTGAGTCAAAATCCAGATTTATTGACTGGACATCCAAATTATGACAATCGTGACAAGGTAGACGCGTTTCACACACTGACTGTGTGCTTAATCATTACCAAATGATTAAGCACACAGTCAGTGTGTGAAACGCGTCTACCTTGTCACGATTGTCATAATTTGGATGTCCAGTCAATAAATCTGGATTTTGACTCAACCTGGAGTGCTGCCAATTCCTTTTCCTTTACCCTCAAATTAAAGCTGAAAGTATGCAGTTGAAGCACATCTTTTTGGGTTCATTTCAAATCCACTGTGGTAGTGTATAGAGCCAAAAAGATTAGAATTGTGTCGATGTCCCTATATTTATGGACCTGACTGTATCACAAAAAACTTCACTGCTGCTACAATAATGTGGTACCCAAGTGATATGACAAATAAATAAATCAATTGATGTATCGCTATGATCCCTAATTACATAAACAAAACAGTCCACCAAACATATGAAATATACAATATATAGTTCTCAGATTTTTTTAATATTTAGCACCCAGTGACAGATGTGAAATGGTTCCAAATACAATCTGTATATACTGTACTTCAGTGAACAAATGAGGACTTCTTAAGTGTACACATCACCATGTGCTTGTGGGGAGGTAAAGTGTGGTGCGACAGCAGTAAATACTCAAAGTCTAGTAGCAGGAATACGATTTGTATAGAAGTTAAAGTGGATGTAAACCCTCATATATACCCAGTGAAGTGAACAGCCTCAGATGATACACAGAGATAAAACAAATCCTCCTACATACGTTTTACATGTATATCTACTGTCTTCAGCTTTCTATATTCTTTTGAAAATACACATCATGTTACCAAATTTTCTTCCTGTTTCAGCAGTGGGAGAGGAGTCTAGGCATACACTGTGTGAGAGCTGATTGGAGGAAAGACACCCCCCCCCCACATAGGTGAAGGAATGAAGAAACTTGCAGAGCTGTGCTGTGAATAGACCAGCTCTCCACTTTTCTGTCTCTAAGTCCCTTGCCCAACACAAAGGTTTGATGAATGTCCATTGAAATGTGTGCTCATTCAGCAAATAAACTTTCACTCTCTTCTCATGTTGGATGAGATCTGGCTTTCACTTAGCATACCAGTTAGGTTGAGGTCAGAAATCTTCAGGCTAGAGAAGGGAAGACCTGGAAAAAAACTGAAAAACTGGGGAAAAAATTGTGTTTTCTCTTTTTTACAAAGCCATTTTTTCTTTTTTTTCCAGAAAAATTGGAAAAAAAGAAGTGTGGACTATGTTCTTTTATAATGATAAATAATCTATCTATGAAAGAGTATTCAAACTATATAACATGAAGACCCTAATGAAACATTTCTGAGACTTAATGTAAAGTCTGAAAATATTGCAAGTTCTCTCAGCTGAAGACAAGCAAATTCTGAAATACAATTCAATTAACACTGTACTTCTCGATGCAGTTCTCAAAAAAGAGAAATATGCATTTCTGCCTCTAGGTGGCACTGCAGGGGAAAGTATAGTTTGTTTGCGGGCTTCATCTTGTACCTCCTACAGTTGAGTGATTGTTGGGATACAGTAGATAGTTACATAGTTAATCAGGTTGAAAAAACACAAAAGTCATTCTAGCTCAACCAATAAAAACAGTTGATCCAGTGGAAGGTGAAAAACCCCAGCAAACCATGATCCCTTTTGCTACATCAGGGGAAAAAATTGCTTCCTGATCCCCCAAGAGGCAATCCGATATTCCCTGGATCAACTTTACCTATACATTTTAGTGCCCAGTTATATTATATTCACCTAGGAAAGAGTCCAGGCCTTTTTAAAAGCAATCTACTGAGTTGGCCAGAACCACCTCTGGAGGGAGTATATTCCACATTTTCAAAGCTCTTACTGTGAAGAAACCTTTTCGTAATTTGGAGATGAAATATCTTTTCCTCCAGATGTAAATAGTGCTCCCTTGTTCTCTGTGATGACCTTAACCACTTGCCGACTGCCTAACGACTATCTACGTCGGCAGTCAGCCCCTCACAGGCAAGGTGACGTAGTACTACGTCGCTAGCCTGTGAGGCTGTAGGGAGCGTGTGCGTGCTGCTGGAGGCACGCTTCCGCTCCCGCTCGCTCACGGACCCCCCCCTGCGCGTGTGACTCACTCGCGATCGTCGGTTACATCGGGAGAAAGGCAGGCAGCTAATGTAAACAAAGCCGCCTGTCATTCTCCCTTGTGTAACAGCAGATCATACGGTCCTGCTATGTAGAACCGTAGATCTCTGCTGTTACATGAAAAGCCACATCCAATCACAGTTAGAAGCACGCCCCTAGGGACACACTTAACCCCTCCTTCTCCAATAAAGTTAACCCCTTCCCTGCCAGTGTAATTTTTACAGTAACAGTGCATATGTATAGCACTGATTACTGTAGTAATGTCACTGGTAACCCCAAAAGTGTCAAAAATGTCAGTCAAGGGTCCGATCTGTCCGCCGCAATGTCGCGGTCCCGCAAAAAAATTGCAGATCGCCGCCATTACTCGTTAAAAAAAAGACAAAAATCTTTCCCTTAGTTAGTAAACGCAATAACCTTTGCGCAAACCAATCAAAATACGCTTTTTGCAATTTTTTTACCAAACATATGTAGCAGAAAACAAATTGGCCAAAAATGTTAAAAAACTTTGATTTTAAAATTTTTTTGGGGGAATTTCATATAAAAAAATGTGAAAAATTTTATTTTTGCAAAATTGTCGCTCTTTTTTTGTTTATAGCACATGATCAAAAAATCGCACAGGTGATCAAATACCACCAAAAGAAAGCTCTGTTAGTGGGAAAAAAAGGACGTCAATTTCATTTTGGTACAGCGTCGCACGACCGTGCAATTGTCCGTTAAAGTCACGCAGTGCCGAATCCCAAAATAGGCCCTGGTCAGGAAGGGGGTAAAATCTTCCGGGGCTTAAGTGGTTAAAGTGAATAACTCAACACCAAGTTCATTATATGAGCCCCTTATGTATTTATACATGTTGATCATATCCCCCCTTAATCTCCTCTTCTCAAGAGAGAATAAATTCAGTTTCTCTAATCTTTCCTCATAGCTGAGCTTCTCCATGCCTCTTATCAGTTTGGTTGCCCTTCTCTGTCTGACTTTCTTCAGTTCCCCGATATGCTTTTTGAGAACTGGTGCCCAAAGCTGAACTGCATATTTCAAATGATAGTTTCTGTCCTCTCAAGCCTTAATTGGCAGGTAAATTTGTCTGTCAAATTAGTGTATCTTTTTTTGAACCTTTAAATGATTCCTATTAATGTTCTCCACCATCACAGCATAATGTTTCCATATAGTCTGGTCAGTACATTGGCTTTTCTTTTCCTCCTCTCAGGAAAATGGTGAGATCAACATCTAGAGTGCAATTTCTGCTGAGAGAAAAGCTGCAATTTGCAAATATTGTGCGAAAAAATATTCTTTTCCAAATGCTACAAGTATGACAAAACACATCCTGGCATGCCAGGACATTAAAGACATTAAAAATGCTTCATGGGATGAAATGATGAGGACCAGAATGAAAGTGTAAGTTCTCATTTCAGAAACACCCTTTCTGCTGCTTTTGGATCATCACAAAGTGTTTCTTCTCCAGCAGCATCTTCAAGTAAGGAAGTGTTACAAACCACAGCCTCCCAAAAATACACAATCCCTTCATTTATAGATAAAATGACACCTGGAAATCAGGAGAACGTTCATAAATTTCTTGCAAAAGCAATATATGCTTCTGGATCAGCATTGTCAATAACAGAAAATGCATATTGGCAGGAAGCTTTTACATTGTTATTAGGAAGAGTGTGGGCAGGGTTACCGATTCTATATAATATACAGACCTTGTTATTTCATTTGCAATACATAATACAATTTAAAAAGCACATTTTTTATAAGCTGCATTTTTTTTAGTACTTTTAATATTTTAATACTTTTATATTCATTGCATTTTACATTTCAAGTGTAACAAAATTATTTTGTTTTTTACTGCTCCACACTGAATTTCTCTTCAATTTTTCCAGAAAAAAAAAACAGGGAAAAAAACATTTTTCTCATGGCTTCAAAATTTCCAGAAATTTTACTCAACTTCAGGCCACTCAAGTTTCTCCACAACAAATTCATCAAATCACGACCTGACTTTGTGAATATGGACACAGTCATGCTGGAACCAAAGGGCTTTCCACAAACTGTTACCATAAGATTGAAAGCAAACAGGTATTTAAAATGTCTTTGTACTGCATGCTGTCTAAATTGTAGGCATGAAAGTATGAAACCTTACCATACCCTCTCTTCAAACCTTTTTAGAGTTCCAGCAATCCGCCAAAAATACCTTTAAAAATAAAAATAAAAATCATAGCAAAATGCTACAAGTAGAAAAGGCCAAGGTTTTTTAAGCTACGTTTCTTCCAATAAAAAGATGGCTGCTAAAAGTCTAACCTTGATAATCTAAAAAGCCTTAAAACCCACTATGGTCCCAGGTGCTTCTAAGTCTGAAATACCAAATGCACTGTTTTCCCTCTTGAAACCTGATAAAAATACCTTTGTGCAAAAAGAAAGTTCTGAACCTTTCTTGACCCTAACGCTCTTTTGTATAGCACAAACTTCTAAAAGTAAATATGTCATTTCATGGGTTGCTGATTTCTTTTCAAAAATACATTTTCTTAATGGAAAAAAAATGCTACAAAAGGTTGAAAGAAGGCTAACAAAGTATACTGAACAAGGTTCTACTTTTATAATAAAACTAATTCCTCATGTTTCTTCAAGTAAAAAAAGTTATTTTTGGACATTAAAATTTTTGAACCATGATAATTTGTTACTGAACTTATGGAAAGCAAATAATGCAATGAAGTCGCTCCAAAACACTATAGAGATTTAGGTGTTCGCTTATGAAACTGAGATGATTGGAGGAGAACATGTTCTCCGCTGCTCATCTCCGCACACAGAGAATCTGTCATTGACAGAAATAGAAATGGACAGTTTATGAAGGTGTGATCTCCGCACTTCACTCCGCATTCACTGCAATCAAGGTGGTGTAATTACCTGATGACACACATCCGCACTTCACTCCGCATTCACTGCAATCAGAATTATCCCTCTCAGATTCTCCAGCCCAGAGGTGGAGAATCGGGGAGAGAAGAGAGGGTCGCTGGAGAAGGAAGATTGTTGACTTCCTACTTCCTCAAGCAGACCCCCAAGACAGTAAACATGTCCCCCTGCCATGTTTATGTATAGCTATATATCTATATATCTATCTATATATAAGTATATAAACATATAGAAATATATATATAAAATGTGTGTATAAATATATATATATATATTGTGTAGGGACGAATTATTTTATTATCGTGAGGTGGGCGGTCCCTCTGAGAATGCTGGTGTACTCAGCAGTGGTAATTTACTGCTGCTTAAAGAGGAGGTCCAGCCCCCCATGAAAAAATTTAAAGTCAGCAGCTACAAATACTGTAGCTGCTAACTTTTAATATATAGACACTTAATTAGCTATGTGAATGGCCCGGCAGCAGGGGAAGAAGGAGGGGGGCCGAACTTCCGAGTGATCTTGCCGCGGCGAGATTACCCGGAAGTGGGAGCGCGTACCTGTCAGAACCAGGTACCCATTCCCCCCCCCCCCCTCCAAAAGGTGCCAAATGTGGCACTGGAGAGGGGGAGGAGTCAGATAAGCAAAGCTTCGCCTTTTGGGTGGAGATTCGCATTAATAAACAGCCAACAGAGTGTTTCACTGGTTTTCTGGTATTCTAATCTCACTATGTCTCGCAAGATTGCAGAACCAGGAGGCATTATTCACAGTTCTCCTCAAAAAGAGAAGTGGTCCACACCGCTTCATAAACAGGCATTTAGGGGAGAGAGATCTCCTCTAGAGAATGCCTTAGAACTCAGCAGCTGATATTTTCCACTGCTTGATAAGTGGACACCTTAGCTTTTGTAGATACCAACAATTTAGACTACATTGTTCAAATACCTTATAACCTTCCAAAAAATGCAAAAATTAGTCTGGAGCTTCCCTGTGTACCTCGGATTTACATAATTCTCCTCCTTATGGGTACTGCTATAGACATACATTTATTGAACAAATCTTACAAAATACAATATCCAAAAGAACAAAAAATAAGGAATAATTGTGCTGCTGTTGGTTTACTCATACAAAACAATGAAGAAAAATCACTTAAAAACATCAAAAACTGCCCTGTCCAACTGGACTCATGTCCCTATTCTGAGATATCACCTGACCTATCAATATTTAAGATTTAATTTTGTGCCTTCCTCTTTATTAACTATGGGTATAAGGTTCTTTAAATGGAGGTGAAACCAAATTATATTAATAATCGTGCCTAGGATAAACCAAAAAATAATAAAAGAAAAAAAAAAGCCCAGCTGCCAATCAAAACTGTGTTACCCAAACATAAACACAGATACTTAAATTCAAAGCACAATTGAGAACAGAGCTAGATCCCTCAAAATGTTATTCCAACATACTATAGTCAAAACCAATTACTTAACCAATACCTATTACGAACTCTAATCCACCATTAGTGTCCATATACAGTGTTCATAAAATATATAGTGACTCCTCAGTATATAGATGTGATCCACACATCACTCAAATCCAGTGCAAACATAAACTCTCCTGTGTCTGTGTCACCGAACACCCCGTGTCATCTGAGACTCACCAGATTTATATAACCCTATGTATACTGTATATGGGTTAAAGAATGCACACATATGTTTAGGAACTTTCTTCTTTAATGCCACTCCAGGTCTCCCCCACTGCCTCTTGATTTTCAAATGCTCAAAGAAGGAATGAGAAGAATGCAAAAGCCATCATATTGCAACCTGAATTTATTTTATTTTTTTTGTGATTGTTTGCATTTTTATTCTTTTTTTTGTATACAAACTTTTATTGAAATGAAACAGAAGATGGTGGTACAAAGAGAATTGGTACATTAACCACTTAAGCCCCGGAAGATTTTACCCCCTTCCTGACCAGGGGGTATTTTGCGATTCGGCACTGCGCGACTTTAACGGACAATTGCGCGGTCGTGCGACGCTGTATCTAAACGAATTTGGCGTCCTTTTTTTCCCACAAACAGAGCTTTCTTTTGGTGGTATTTGATCACCTGTGTGATTTTTTGATCATGCGCTATAAACAAAAAAAGAGCGTAAATTTTGCAAAAATAACAATATTTTTCAAATTTTTTTATATGAAATTCCCCCCCAAAAAAATGTAAAAATCAAAATTTTTTAACATTTTCGGCCAATTTGTTTTATGCTACCTATGTTTGGTAAAAAAAATCGCAAAAAGCGTATTTCGATTGGTTTGCGCAATAGTTATCGTGTTTACTAACAAAGGGAAAGATTTTTGTCATTTTTGTTGTTTTTTTTTTTAATGCGTAATGGCGGCGATCTGCGATTTTTTTTGCGGTACTGCGACATTGCGGCGGACAGATCGGACCCTTGACTGACATTTTTGACACTTTTGGGGCTACCAGTGACATTTCTACAGTAATCAGTGCTATACATATGCACTGTTACTGTAAAAATACACTGGCAGTGAAGGGGTTAACTTTTTTTGAAAGGGAGGGGCTATGTGTGTCCCTAGGGGCGTGCTTTCTACTGTGATTGGCTGTGGCTTCAGATATATGAACGGTGATCAACGGTTCTACATAGTAGAACCGTATGATCATCATTCATACACAGGGGAGAATGACAGGCAGCTTGTTTACACAAGCCGCCTGACTTTCTCCCTCTCCCCCGCCGATCGCAGAGTGACCGGCGGACATCGAGTCCGCCGGTCACACGCGCGGGGGGGGGGGGGGTTCGTGGCCACGCGGGAGCGCGCCTCCGGGGGCGCGTGCTCGCTCCCTAGACCCTCACAAGCAAGCGACGTAGACCTACGTTAGTTTGCCTGTGAGGGGCTGACCGCCGACGTAGATAGTCGTGCGGCGGTCGGCAAGTGGTTAATATGACAAATAATGGTATCACGTAGAGTAAATAGAAATATAACAATCTTAAGTAATTTCAGGTTATCTCCATTAAATATGGGAGTTTGATATCAAAATAACAACAAGGATATCAAAAATATAGTTCCTGGATATAGGTACAGAGCAGTATTGTTAGAAAGAGAGTTTCATAACACTAAGCGTTAGGCCGGATACCCGGTGTCAAATGAAAGGGTTTTAAATAGTTAGTCACCTGTACAGTAGTTAGAAAAATATATATCTGAGTGCGTGATCCATGGGTCCCATTTATTAGTGTGAAATTTCATAGAGTTGTATATAGTATGACATTTTTTTTCCATAATATAGATCAAATTTATTCTTGTTTTAAGTTGTGAAACCGGGAAAGAGTTTGATTTCCAATGTGTGGCAATCAGCCATTGTATAGCAACTGAGATAGTGTGAATTAGTCTAGTGTGAGGTATGGATAAATTGATAATTGGTGAAAAAAGTAAGCAATTAGATGGAGTAAGGGTTTATTTAAACTTTAGCCAATATGCATACTTTAACTACATATATGTATTGCATTCACATTGTAAAGTGCCATATACCGGCACCCAGCTCGTTCCAGCGATACTGTATCAGCCGGCTGCCATAATCTGGGACAAGGAACCAGCGTTCTTTCCACCGGCAGGAATTGAAGTAACCAGAAGTCACATTGGCATCTCTGTAACTCCATCTCAATGCCTTTCACTGTACTTGGCGCCTTCAGATAGCTTTCTGACTGATAGCAAAGTCATAAATGTTTACGATTTGTGTGTACTGCTAACCTCTGGAGGAGCCGCTAGAAATAGCTCAGGTCTTTTTTATCTGTCCAGAGGCTGCCAGCCCAGGTATCAGCTACAAAGCACATTGACAAAACTCCCAGTTTAGGGGTGTCTTTTTGAAGATGTATTGCAGTAGTTAAACACAGGTGGGTAGAGGGTTGAGGGTGCAGGATACTCCAAACCACCAGCAGGTATATAAGGACACATCCTAAAGTAAAGTTCTTTCCTAGTAGCCTCAAGTATTACTGAAAGTAGAGGGGATAGCCAACCAGTCTGAGACTCTATATGAGCAGTCACAGTCCTTGCAGCAACCTCTGGCATCTAATCTTCAAAGTACTGGTACCCCTGGAGCTCTTGGCCAACGGTCCTACTCATAATGTCCAGAAAAAACTCCCAAACAGCTTCCCTGTGAGACAGTTCAGTGAAAGGGTTCCCTTTTCAGTACAACTTTCACAGGTAGTGATTTCAAGCAAGTTTTTTTTAAGTCCAGCTTCCTCCAAGGCCCTCAGCCAAGCACAAGCTGAGGCCTGATAAAGATAACAACAGCTCTTTGGTAACAAACAGAGGTCGCCTCCCAGGAGGAGACCCCAGGAGAGTTGGTAGGGCTATGTGGGGATCCCCGAAAGCCTTTGTAGTAGGTGTAGCCAACATCCCTGAGTAGATTCTTGAAACAAGGTTTGGTGCCTCAAGCCAAGGGGGTGGGACTTTATGGGCTCAATCAAACAATATAATAAAATATTTGTAAAATACAAATATTTTATTATATTGTTTGATTGAGCCCATAAAGTCCCACCCCCTTGGCTTGAGGCACCAAACCTTGTTTCAAGACCCCAGGAGAGTTAGCTTTGGTCAGACTCTCCCAAACATTTATTTTCTCCCCAGCCACGCCTTTTGGGCATCCCTCTCAGGGATTGGCTGAGGTCAGATAAATCTAAATTGTTTGTAGCCATGCCTTTCAAAGACAATTTAGTAGAGATCTGCCTCCTCCATTAAAGGTGTACTGTTAAATCTAAAAATGTAATTTCTTGCTCAGGCCACGTCAGTGTAATAAGTTATTACAATGTCATTGTAATAGTCCCATTACGTTTTTCCAAGAATTCATAAAGCAAATCCTTAGTTCTCATTCAGAAAATGAGGACATCATCTACACAACTGCGCCATGACAATTCATTCCTGGAAATACCTAATGAAAAGCTGAGTTACAAACAATTTACTGCACGTAAGCAATGTTTTTTTTTTTATGTAAGAGCATGCAAAAAATGTTCAAATGACATTGAATTTGAATGTGAAGCTAAGAACTTTAAGATTTGCCAGTCGATGGGTTAGATTGCTTTTAATATTAAAAATTAATGAAATAGAGTTTTTAGTTTGTGGTGCTCAGATACAGTTTTATTTTGTTTTAATGACATAATTGATAGGGAAAACAAATGCGAAGATTTATACTTCCAGTTGGCTCGTTAACTATTTACCTGGGATGGCCGGGTGATGCTGGTGAAACTGCTAGACAGACATTGTCAGAAATGAGATGGAACACACTATACCGGCGGACCATACATCCATTCAGTGTTTGCAGTTGATGACAAAAGTGGCCAGCGGGTAAGTGTATAAGATCTGGACAAGGAGACATTTTGGGTAATTTTCTGTATGACCCATGATGATATAACTTTGAGGGGAACAAATTCTTGAGGAAGACTGAGGATGGAGTGAATTTTGTAGGGTACATTTGAGTCCTAAGTGTGCAATAGTTGTGAACATTTGGAACTCTTCTATTAATGCTGATGTGAACCCAGGGCACAGCTATTGTGTACTGAATTATTTTTGTGCATATAGAAAAGTTATACAGGATGAAATATAATTGGGGACCAGAAGCTTCTCATCTACATGGTGTTACCACAGTCTCAACCTATATGACTCTTATAATGTGCAGGTGCTGGCTAAATAGCCTGTCTCATTGGAGGTCACTCTACAACATCAGTCACTGTGAGACTGTTCCCTCCAGTGCTCAGCTTAAACTCTATCTTGTCAAATCCTGAATGCAGAGCGTGACCCATCAGGAGAGCAAATGATCTTGGGACATGTAGTCCAAAGAGCCCAGTTTTCACTACGGGACAGATTGTTGTGGACTACAAGTTCCAGCGGACTGGAGGGAGAGAACAGAAGGCTGGGGGAGGTGATATATAGCCTGGGTTGGGGAGGAGGGACCCGGAGGGTCGCAAGGAGCGCCGTGGCTTAGTCAGTGTGAAGAGTCAGCTTCTTGTTGGCTAAGTGACTGTCAGGGGTTACTCCCATAGTCCTAGCCAAAGATCCTGCGGAATCCCAGTGATGCAAGGTGTGCGGCCAGGCACCTTACCCTGGTGACAGATTCTACATCCCAGGACTTCCTTTTCCCTTGAGCCTTGTATTGTCTGGGTTGGTGAGCGGGCAAGAGCCCATTCTCTATACATCCTAAGAGGCACTGCATTCCAACATCATATCCATTTCTTTGAACTAAAGTTTAACAAGGAGACACTTTTCACATTCTTTTTGCAGTATTGGATGCCATTACACAGAGATTCCCTCTGGGCCCTTGATAAGCTAGCTGAAGATGTTGGACATCTACATCATCAGGACTTCTTCATCAACCCCCCACCCCCCCCCCCCCCAATTAAAGGACTTAATGCAAACTTGTGCATAATATTTGCACACATTTAAGGGGCACTCGCCTTAGAAATTAAGTGTTACATTTCTGGTAATTGATTGTTTGATACTTGGTCACAGAGGTTGTGGGCCCGTGGCACCAGGGGTTGAAGGGAGCGGTCTGATAAAAAGATCCTTCTTCTCCCTTTTGTGCCTGGGGTCATAAGTTTTATCAGAGTCTATTAATTGTTACTGTTTGTTCTACTGTAATTTTCTTTACATTGCAAGCCAGTTTATATTTACCAAGAGCAAGATTCTAAAATATTTACGTAGAATATTTGCCTAAGCTAAAATTGTTCTACCTGTTCTACGAACGTTAGGTAAAAGAACATTTGATTACCATACTGTCTGTACAATTGCATTGTAATTTAAAATTTTCAATAAATGTCCAAACCCAGGGTGTCAGAGGTGTCAGGAGACTTTGAAAGGTCAGGGTAATCTTTGGGGTTAGTGATCTTTAAGCGGCCCTCACGGTGGTGGCACTACATGTATAAGCACAATTCCTTTGCAACCAAATTTCACTGCAATCTGTGGTCCTATTAATTATAAACAATTCTATATTTAATTCATAAAACAATCTGTTGTCTAGTGGATTGAAAATAAATGCACATTATATACAAAGGATTGAATTGGTCTCCAATGGATATACTGTGTTGCTATGAAATGGTTTCCAGGGAATTGTAATTGGCAAGTGTGTTCCTACTGTATGTGATGAATATTTGGTTCAACATACATGAGAAATTTATACTGCATGTTCTGTTTAAAGAATAGCTTGGTGGAATGTTATCCCAAATATAAAAACTGTATTAGTAAAGCATTGATATCTTAGATTGCGGTACCCCAGATGTCTGGCCAACAAAGGGTTTTTTTTTGGGGGGTATTTTTGGGGATTTTTGGGGATTTCTATTTCCAGTACAGAAAGTCCTGGTTCACACTGGTGCCATATGGGAAACCCTGCGATTCCAGTGTGCATCGCACTTTAATCGCACACTAGTTCACACTGACATCTGCAAACCGCTTGGGGTGTCAATGCAAAGTTATTGACACCCCCGGTTTGCAGATTGCAGTGTGAACTATGAAATGGTACAGGAATTGGAAAGCATGGAACACCCTTGCAATCCGATTCCAGTACGGACCAAAAAAAGGGTCAATTTTTTGTGCGAATGCGATGCGATTTCAGCCACACAGTTTCTATGGCTGAACTCGCATCGCACAGACATCGCATGTGACCTGCACAGCAATGCGGCGCGATACACATGTGATGTCTTTCATCGCAGGAGTGTAAAACCCAGCCTTATGCCTCGTACACACGCAACGTCCGACTTTTGTTCAGAGTGGTGTTTTGTTGGTTGGAATGTGCCTAGACTGCACACGAATTTTCTCAGTCAACAAAAATCTACTTCAGAAGTGATGTCATGTGCTGGTTTACTTTCCGTGTGTTTTTTCTTCTCTGAGCATGCCCAGTCTTGCTCATCAGATTATTGTCTGCCGAAATCTATACTGACTGACGGAAAATCGGCCGTTATGTTGACGGCCAACAAAAATTTTTTAGCCTGCACACCAGATTTTTTTCGGCCGAAAAGTCGGAGTCGGTTGTCGGAAGCATCATACTAACAAGCCGAAAATCGGCCGACCGGACGTTGGCCGAAAAGTCACGGCCAACTATCGACGCGTGTGTACGGGGCTTTAGTCCTCTACTTACAAACGAGTCCCGTTCCAAGATCAGTGCTTTCAGACAAAGGCTATGAGCTCTGATCAGTGTGTTCTTGTGGGGGGAGTCCCACTGTCAGAACACAATAGCACAGGTGGGAGATATGGCTGCACCAACATTGCTTGTGTTGGTACTGGGTTGGTTTGAATAAACAAAAAACTTGTGCAAGCCCATGTTCGCATCTTTGAAAGTTCACAACTCGAAGGTTCATATGTAGAGGACTTACAGTAAGGTTTGTTTACATTAGCCGCCTGCCTTTCTTCCGGTGTAACTGACAACCCGATGTCCGCCGGGCTCACGTGCGGGGGGGTCCGTGAACACGCGGGAGCGCGCCTCCGGCGGCACGCGCTCGCTCCCTAGAGCCTCACAGGCTAGCGACGTAGCCCTACGTTGCTTTGCCTGTGAGGGGCTGACTGCCAACGTAAATAGTCGTGCGGCGGTCGGCAAGCGGTTAAGATCTGCATACATTTTGGTCTATGGCAGTCCCCATGATAGGGAGGATGAAGAAGAAGATTAAGTAAATAACTTGATCTATGATCACTAACTGAAAAAGTGACAGGATTTCAATTATTTGGACAGTCATAGTCTTTTGAAGAATTAATGTTAAAGTGGTCGAGTGTATCAAGAAAAAAATCTTTTCATAATGCAATCTTTCCTAAACTAATTTTTATGAAATATATTAAACTAAACGATATTCCTAAGGGTGTTTGCTCTGACTTCAGAGCAATCTTTAAATATTTAGACAGATTTTTCATTTGGCTTTGATATTAAGCTGTATATTACAATATAATTAAATATGTGATTAAAGTAGAAATCTAGTATCCCCAAATAGCGAGTCCAGACACTTTCTGCAGATAACAGGGGATACTAGGAGCACCCTGAGTACTTTGATTACTTCTTTTGGGTGTATCTAGTATGCCCAAGGTCTACAGTTAATTTTTTTAAGCATTTACCATCCAATCAAATGCATAAATAATTATTTTAAAATCGTAGGGAAAAAATAAAAAATAAAAGTGTAAAAAGAAATGTGAACAGAAATTACTTTACATACAATAAGCAAAGCATGAATAGTAAATCATAGCTCCCAACTTTGTGAGATGGGAAAGCAGGACACATTAGGGCATGTAGTATTAAAGCGGAGTTCCGGGCACAAAAACGATATTTTTTTTTGTGCCCCTCCGCTAGGTAGACCTCACCTGAAAAGGAATTGGATAGTTATTTTTTTTTTGTTTTTACTTACCTTGTAATTGAAGATCGAAGATACTCACCTCAGAGTACTTCCTCCCTCGGAGCCGCGGCTCACCCCGTCACTTCCTGTCTCGCTATGATTCCTGGGAGCTGAACGTCATCGCTCCCAGGAATCAATGCGACGGCACCGGCCCCGCTCGTCATTTCCGGGCGACGCACCGGAAGTGACGAGAGGGGCCGGTGCAGGCGCATTCTGGGACAAGAAGACGCGGAAGAAGACACAGAAGAGGACCGCGCCGGCTTCAGCTGCCCACAAGAGAGATGGAAACGCTGTGGAAGAAATTTTATAAGTAAGTATTTCTTCTAAAAGGTAAGTGCGAACCGGGACAGATCAGAGGCTAGCCATTGTGGAATGTACTAGCCCTGACTGTCCCGGGGGTATGTTTAGTAAAAAATGACTTGTGTGCCCGGAACTCCGCTTTAAGGCAAAGAAGACGTCCCTGCCATGAGTTTTTAAGATAACAAATCATTTAAATGTTAGATAACGTTTTAGTGCAATAAAACACTTTTGATAGTTAGATAATACATATTTTATAGAAATCTAGAGAGAGATCTAGAGTCTAATAGACCCCAATTTTTTCAAAAAAGAGTACCTGTCACTACCTAATGCTAGCATAGGGGATTTTTAAATTCCCTATGATAACAATACAAATTTTACAAAAAAAAAAAAAACAGAAGGAAAGGTGTCAAATTAAAATAAAAAAGTAAAATAAATAATAATAATTAGCCATCAGCCCAAAAAGTGGGACAACTGGGAAAGAAAGCGGGACAGAGGGATTTGGTTCCAAAAGAGGGATGGTCCTAACGAGGGACACTTGGGAGGTATGGTAAAGGCAGTACCCCTAGCACCCTAAAATCTATTAGCGGTACTAATGTATAGTGCCATAAATTTACATTAATATTGTACATTCACATTAGTACCTGCCCTCAAAGAGCTTACAATCTAAGGTCCCCAACTCCTATTCATACATGCACATACTAGGGCCAATTTAGACAGAAGCCATGTCTTTGGAGTGTGGGAGGAAACCCATGCAGGCACAGGGAAAACATGCAAACTCCGGACAGGTAGTGCTGTAGTTGGGGTTTGAACTGATGACCCTAGTGCTGCTAGGTGGAAATGGCTAACCACTAAACCCCTGTGCTGCTATAAGATGATAGTCATAAATGAGGTGTGGTCAACCTTACTTCCACCCTCTCCTCTATCTCCCTAAAGGCCGTACACACCATAAGAAAATTGGAAGTAAAATTCTGTCCGACGAACGATCTGCCGATTTTTGGATCTTTTGTACAGTGCTTTCAACAGCCGAATTACAAATTTTCGTACGACAAAAACAGAATATGCAGGCTATGAAATGTTTATTGTACGTGAACACAACGTCCGATTTTCATTTAATTAGTAAAGTTTTCATAAAGTTTTAAAAAATCATAAGAGCAAGGCTACGCATGCTCGGAAAAGAAAGAATATATACAAAACAATTAGACATATGACATCACTTCTGAAGTTGAATTCTGTCATACCAGAATTTTTGTATGAAAGTAACCTCTTCACTTTCCATGAGACTAGCATGCAACAAAAAAACGGACGAAAATCGTCCGATAATCTGATCGTGTGTACGAGGCTTTGCTTTGGACCTGAACATTTGTCTGCTTGTTCTGGTAGAACACTTGCCCAACACTGCAACTTTCAGAAATTTCCTGAACATATTATTCTTTTACACTAGGAAAATTATTGTTCTTAAATTGGAAAAAAACATTGCACCCTTTTTTAATAAGCCCAGAAAGCCTTAAAAGAGAAGTATGGGGTTTGAGGTTATTGCATATTTATAATTACTTAGGTGGATGCAGCATTGGTCAGATGCTGCATCTGTTCCCTGGAGCCTCTACACTGAGAACCAAGCAATCGAACGCCGACCATCGCTCGGTTCTGTGACCTCCCCGAGCATAGAGCTGGTGCCCGTCACTCAGCAGCTCTCCGTTCTGCCCCCTCCTCTCTCATTAGAGTGCTGGGCTGTGGAGGGGCAGGGAGTGGCTGGCTCAGCCTCTCCATGGCTCGCTGAGAGGTCAAGCTGGGTGCCTCTTCAGGCACCTGGCGGTTCCCGACTCCGTGGTCATGATGACGCGGTGCCTGGACCGACAGCTGTGACGTCAGCAGAGAGCGGACTTCAGACCGCTCTCTGCTGAAAACGGGTCACAGGAGTGCAGAACAATCCGCACTCCTGTGATCCATAGGATATGTATAGCCAAATAAGCTTTGGCTGTACATCTCCTTTATTCAACTCATTATTACCTTTATTTCAAGCTGCTTTTACCAGCTTTTAAAGCAAAATTGCTCAAATCCCCCATCGACACAATCAGTGTTGCTGGGGGAATCCCTCCCGCGGAGCTATTGTGTTCTCCCTTGGGGGGGGGGGGGGGGTTTGCTGTCCCGGCCAGGAGAACAAACAGTGATTATTGCTAGCGACTATAGCTGCTGGCAGTAATAGCATGGAAAACCTGACAGGCTGGTTGTTACCAAGTTGATCAATCAAATTGGGTACAATCAGCCTGCCCATATATGGTTTGAATCTCAGACAGTTCCTAATGAAACAGCCTAGATTCAAACTGTCTATGGCTTGTTTAAGTATGAGGCAGCTGGTTAGAATCAGAACATACTACATCTACTTAAGCAGGTGACTTAGAAAAGCACAAGTGTCACCACTAGCTCTCTGATCAACTGGATACACTAGAGCAGTTATTCTTAACCAGTGTTTCATGGAACCCTAGTGTTTCTCCAGTGGTGGCTAGGGGCTTCGAACTGTGGCCTCTCATGTGATGGTTCCTGCATAGTTCTAGGGCAAACACTATTTGGCAGAGTCAGAGGCATGACTGTATAAGGTTTGCATTCTGACCACCACTGTAAGAGAAGCATTCTTTACCACTGACCACTACCAATGGGAGGGGCATTTTTCCAATGACCACCACAAGACTAATCTTAGCAGGGGTTTCCTGAGACCTTAAAATGATTGCAAGAGTTCCTTTTGGGTAAAACATTTGAGAAAGGCTGCACTGGAGTTATCTTTTGATGACTGAATTGTCCTGGGATGCTTGCCTGACCATTTTTCTCCATCTCCAACTAGGACTTCTTGGACTGGGGGTGGAGAAGGTTGGTCTCCTTTTTGAAAGTTCTGTTATAAGGGGATGTTTATAGACCTGTGATCACTGGGGCTTGTTATACTTAGGTGGAGAATTGGCTTTGCTAGTATGTAGGCTACGTCACAGTTGTTGGAGTGTTGGCTTTATAGGTCTGTGACCCCATTATTTGTAACTGTAAGGGGTTGATTTACTAAAACTGGAGAGTGCAAAATCTGGTGCAGCTGTGCATGGTAGCCAATCAGGTCCTAACTTCAGCTTGTTCAATTAGGCTTTGACAAAAATACCTGGAAGCTGATTGGTTTCTATGCAGAGTTGCACCAGATAAATCAACCACTATGTCTTTATTACATTCAAAAATTAACCACTTGCCTACTGTATACTGCAGATATTCAGCGGCTCTCCTGCACATAATCATTTAACTAGCATGTGATCCTGCACTTCCGGGTTAGGGGGACACACATATACCACCAGCGGCCTGTTCCCATTGTGATTAGACATAGCGGGAGCTAATTGGCAGATACAGCGGAATCGATGTCTACTGGTACCTACCGATGCTTCGGTACACTGATCTCCAACTAGGACTTCTTGGACTGGGGGTGGAGAATGTTGGTCTCCTTTTTGAAAGTTCTGTTATAAGGGGATGTTTATAGACCTGTGATCACTGGGGCTTGTTATCAGGGCTTTTTTTCAGCGGGAACGAGGGGGAACGCAGTTCCGGCACCTCCAGCATTGAATGTATGTGATGGGAAGGGGTTTAGGGTCTATTGATGCTGGATGCTGGGGGATCTTTTGTTGCTTGAGGGGATGTATTTCTATGGGGTGGATGGGAGGGGTTTATTGTTGCTAAGGAGGTTTATTGTTGCTGGTGAGGGATCTACTGTTGTTGGGGTTGGGGCTTATGTTGCTGGGGGTCAGTTGTTGCTGGGAAGGATCTAGTGATGCTGGCTGCAGCGAAATCTGTTGCTGCTGGGGGTCTATTTTTGCTGGCAGGGAGGGGTATTTTGTTGGGGATCTATTGTTGCTGGCTGCAGAGGATCTATTTTACTGCTTTTCTTGTTTTCATTAAACAATTCCATACAAATTACTTAGTATCACAAATGTTACTTGGTTCTGTATTCTCTAAAAGGGCCGGTATTGGGAGGAGGGTAGGAGGTGGAACCAAGGAATCGTGCAGGGGGTGGGTAGGGGGAGGAGACAAAGGGTGACTCAGAAAGGGGGAGTCCCTGCACCTATTGTCTGAGAAAAAAAGCCCTGCTTGTTATACTTAGGTGGAGAAGATCGCCGTTCTGTCACTATAAAAGACATGGATCCTGTGTCTCTGCTGAGCAGGGGCACCGATCCATGCCTTCTCCTAGTACAAACACCTCCCCCACAGTAGTAAAGCACTGGTCAGGCACACATTTAACCCTTTGATCACCCCTGATGTTAACCCCTTCCCTGCCAGTGTCATTAGTGCAGTGACAGTGCATATTTTTAGCACAGGTCACTGTATTAGTGTCATTGGTCCTCAAAAAGTATCAAATGTATTATGTAGTGTCCCCACTGTCCGCTGCAATATAGCAGTCCCACTATAAGTCGCTAATCGCCAACATTACTAGTAAAAAAAACTAAAATTAATAAAAATAAATAAATAAAAATATCCTATAGTTTGTAGATGCTATAACTTTTGCGTAAAGCAATTAATATTCACTTATTGAGATTTTTTTTTACCAAAAACATGTAGCAGAATACATATTGGCCTAAATTGATGAAGAAATTTGATTTTTTACATTTTTTTTTATTGGATATGTTTTATGGCAAAAAGTAAAAAATAAATATATTTTTTTCGTAATTGTTTTTTTGTTTTGTTTACAGAGCAAAAAATAAAATCACAAAGGTGATTAAATACCACCAAAAGAAATCTCTATTTGTGGGAAAAAGGGACATCAATTTTATTTGTGTATTTTATTTGCACGACCGCAGAATTGTCAGTTAAAGAAATGCAGTGCCGCATTGCGAAAAATGCGGTAATACAAAGTATTTGAAAAAATAATCATCATTAATTGTCATCCCAGTCTCTGAGTGTTGCCTATCTGTATAGTGTCCCCCTATAACTCTTCTCCAACTTTCTCCATATACCACTTCTGGACAGGTTTGTTGAATATTTTATGGCTTTTCCCATTTATCTCTGATGAGGTTCCATTCTCTAGATCTCTAATTACCCATCTTGTCGCTATTTACTACATTCCAATCCATCAATGTTTCTTTGGTCTCGTCTGTTTTACTTAAAGGCCTATAGTCCAAATACTGTATTCTAGTCACTGCTTGCTGTTAATGTTTATTTAGTATTTAAATTCCTTTTTCGTTATTTCACATCCATGTATTTATATTTTTCCTCACATTTACATGCAGACCATTCTGTGTAGCAAAATTGACAGTTACAGTGGTAGGGACAACCATAATACACTGTCAAGGACACTTGTCAGCTTTCTATAGTATAATATTTTTTTCCAAAAGAAAGGAACCTGATGCTGCAAGTGCTTAAAACCCGGTAGCTGGAGTTATTTGCTTTTGTGATATTAGGAAATTAAGCTCAGTGCTAGAAGCATTTGTAGTGAGTCCACACCAGTATGAACCGTGGTTTTAGGGCTTACCAGCCCACTTTTATTAACCACTTAAACCCCGGAAGATTTTACCCCCTTCCTGACCAGGGCCTATTTTGCGATTCGGCACTGCGTGACTTTAACGGACAATTGCGCGGTCGTGCGGCGCTGTACCTAAACGAATTTGACGTCCTTTTTTTCCCACAAACAGAGCTTTCTTTTGGTGGTGTTTGATCACCTGTGCGATTTTTTGATCATGCGCTATAAACAAAAAAAGAGCATAAATTTTGCAAAAATAACAATATTTTTCACATTTTTTTATATGAAATTCCCCCCAAAAAATGTGAAAATCTAAATTTGTTTTAGGGCTCTTTCACACGGCCGCTCCGTGTGAGAGCTCCGCTGCGGTCCTTTTTTTTTTCTTTTTCCACGGAGTGGATGACATTTGTGTCATCCGCTCCGTGTGCCCGCATATCATCCCATCCGTTTGCGGATGATATGCGGACATAATGTAAGTCTATGGGGGTTTGTGGATGTCAGCGGATGACACCACTGACATCCGATTTTCCTTCCTTTCCGTTTTTTTGGACGGAACAAAAATAGGGTTCTGTTCAGTTCCAAAAAACGGAACAGATCTGACAGGAAGAAAATCGGATGTCAGCGGATGGTATTCCGCTGACATCCGCAATGCCATAGACTTACATTATGTCCGCAAATCATCCGCAAAAAAATAGGATGATTTGCGGACATACGGAGCGCCCGTGTGAAAGGGCCCTTATGCTACATATGTTCGGTAAAAAAAATCGCAAAAAGCATATTTTGATTGGTTTGCGCAAAAGTTATTGCGTTTACTAACTAAGGGAAAGATTTTTGTCATTTTTGTTGTTTTTTTTTTTAATGAGTAATGGCGGCAATCTGCGATTTTTTTTTGCAGGACTGCGACATTGCGGTGGACAGATCGGACCCTTGACTGACATTTATGACACTTTTGGGGGTACCAGTGACATTACTACAGTAATCAGTGCTATACATATGCACTGTTACTGTAAAAATGACACTGGCAATGAAGGAGTTAACTTTATTGGAGAGGGAGGGGTTAAGTGTGTCCCTAGGGGTGTGTTTCTAACTGTGATTGGCTGTGGCTACTAGTGTAAGAACAGAGATCAACGGTCCTACATAGCAGAACCGTTTGATCTCCATTCTTACACAGGGAAGAATGACAGGCGGCTTTGTTTACATTAGCCGCTTGCCTTTCTTCCGGTGTAACGGAAGATCGCGAGTGGGGATCCGTGACCGTGCGGGAGCGGGAGTGTGCCTCCGGCGGCGCGCACTCGCTCCCTAGTAGGGCTACGTCGCTAGCCTGTGAGGGGCTGACTGCCAACGTAAATCGTCGTGCGGCGGTCGGCAAGCGGTTAAGCAAGCTTAAAGAACAATTCAAACAGAACAATTGCCCACTTAGATAACACAAAATCCTGAGCCACCTGGCTCTCTCATCAGCAGCACTGTTGCTCCTTTCACTGGTTCATCAGACCATCGCCCCAGCTCTCCTGGCTCTCTGGGCTCACTCCCCTTGTAGTTACAGCACCCTGATGCACGCCCTACTCCCTGGCCTCTTAATAGGGGTTCTGTAGACACATCAGGCTCTCTCACTCCTTTGAGACCTTCAGATTTCCTCAGTCCTCTGGACTCAGCTAGTCTTCCTGGCTCTGCCAGTCTACCAAACTTGCTTAGACATCTCAAATCTCCCAGTCCTATTGACATAGAATTTCTCCTCCAGCATGGCGTGCTGTTTCTTGAGTAGAGCACCTTTGTCTCCTAATGGGAACACACATCTGTCTCCAAACGGGAGCCCTGCACTATGGTTATGTCCTTGCCTATAACAAGTGTTATCTCCTGTGAACTCACACAACCTGCAGGACTGCAATAAGACCTGGACACAGGATTGAAGGCTTCATCTCACCCAAAACTTTTTGAAACCTTCGGACTCCATCCCTTGATGCTAGATGACTAAACCTGGAGAAAACTGAATATCCCATTTTCTCTGCTCAAGTCACAACACTCCATAGTCCCACATTTGGCATTAGTGCAAACCCTGTGTCTTCTTCCCCTGTCACACACAGTGGCAGGGCTTAGCACTGTCACACTTTCTTAGAGCAGACCTTCACCCCAAGAGTCATGTCATGCTGTCCTGCCAACTCCCCCCCCCCCGTCTTATAATTGGGCATTATTTATTTTTAACAAAGTCATTTATTAGTGCTGGAAAGAAGTATTTCCGTATTTCTTGCATAGGTGCTAATTACATATATCCTTGCTGCCCCTGCACAGATGCACAGCAGAGCCCACTGACACAGCTGCACATGCACTGATTTCCCCTGACCATGTGTTAATTCACAGGGTTTTTCTTGCATACCCAAAGAAATCACCTGTGTGTACGCAGATGTGTCAGTGGGCTCTGCCCACACCTGAAGGACCCATTTTGCAGGCACCAGAGGGGGGGGCAAAGCCACCTGAGAGGCGAACTGAAGTTCCATAGCTTATCTCCACTTCAGAAAATACTACTTATGAATGTCATGCCAATCCAGTGGTTTCAATGCTATCCAAGTCACTGACCTGGAACACGTAGGCATATCAGGTCTCAGAGTTCTTGCTTTTATAATGTGCAGCACCTGACAGGGCAGCAGCCACTTTAAGCAGCCTGGCAGAGCATTGCTCTTTTACTATTACCTAGCTCTCTCTCTGGCTCAATGGATAGCTGACAGGGAGAGGAAGGCTGAACTGAGGACTGTAATTGGCTGCCAGTGAAGCTTGGGGACTATGGTTGCCTCTTACTGATTCAGAGTAAGAAGAGACCATTTTCTACTGCTGAGAGCTGCTGACTACCATATCTAGTGGGAAGGGGGCCTGAGGAAGAAGGTGGTTCTAAGCCTCCAAAATGCATTTCCCAACAGCCCTAGCGAGTTGACATATGTCTCTGCATTGCATACAAGGTCCTCCGGCGGTGACTCCACTGATCCTTCTGGCTGCTTCTGCCACTGACACAGCATCCTCTCACAGTGGCTTTAGAGGAGAAGAGGACAAGGCTCCTGACCATCGGCCATCCTTCACCATTGATCTGCCTGGCAGTGGCTGAGATCCACACAGTACCTCCTTACAGTGGCGTCAGTGGTAAAGGAACTGCAGCTCCTGGGACCTGGCCATCCACCTTTACCCTTCCCCAGCCAATATCATGGAGACATGCTCTTACAACTCTCTGCTTGTGAAATGAATACACTTGTTTTAAGTTCTGAATTTCAATATATTTTATTACTACACATTGGTCTGCCTGGTGCCCCCCTTCCCCCTCTTCATTGTCGCGGTAAGGGGTCAGGCTTGAAGACCAGTAGCTATAGCAGTAGAGAGGCTCCTACCGACCAGCGGGATAAGTATACAAGCAGATCACCCTGGCAGGTGACATGGGCTCACCTGAGGTGCAGGGTCTAAGTACTAACTGGTGTTCACCAGAGCTGTTGATGATGGAGATGGATTTTACTGCATGTTAGTACCAGGTTGCTGTTCTCAGGATTGCCCCACCAGGGGGTGAGCAAGCTGGGGTCCAGCAGCATATAAAGCAGGTAGGGATCACGCAGAAGCGTGGTCAGTAAACAAGCCAAAGGTCAGTATCAAGTGGTTGCAGGCTGCGATCAAGCAGAAGCATAGCTGAGAAACAAACCAAAGGTCAGTAACGAATGGTAGCAAAGATACAGACAGCAGCAGAAGTGACAAGAACGAGACATTGGCTAGAGGGAACACGTTAGTCTGGCAAGTAAGAAGTGCATGGCCTAAATTGCACATTCATGGAAGGTGCAAAAATGTCAAAGTTCACCAGTAAACAAGGTTTAAGGCAAGATTGTTCAAGGAATAGAAAGGCCCGGAGTTAGAAAAGAAAAAGCATGAACGCAGGCCCTCCATGACGGTAAAAGGGGTTTGGTATGGAGAAGGTGTTTCTGGGCAGTTTAAAGCTGTATTAAAATAGCAACTTACATGATTGGTGGGGTGGACGGTAGCAAGGGGGGCTACAGAAAGGGGATCTGTGGGAGGGTCTCAAGTCTTCAGTCAGAGGGGAGCGTGCTTGAGACAATTTCCACCCCTCCCCCCTTACTGTGTCAGTGGTTTTTGGTCTGAAGTTGGACTGGGATCTGGTGGCATTGTCGTGGCAGCCAACGGGGTACATGGTCCTTATATGGGTTTGATTATGGAAAAATATGTACATTTGTAGGGACCCGTATGGCTCCCATTATTATGGTTGGGACCCCTCCTTGGCACGGCTCTCATTATTATGGTTGGGATTCCTCCTCGGTATGGCTCCTATTATTATGGTTGGTGGTATCTCTGGGAAGTTGTTTGTCTCCAAGTCGGTATTTGTTGAGGCTGGAGGCCTAAAAATTTGCAGCGGTTACACAGGTACTAGAAGTAGTTGCCTACAAGGACCTTGTGACTCCTATTTGTCAAACTGTTCTGGATGTTCACATGTTACATATGTTTATAGGTTCATATGTTTATATGTTAATATGTTATTTTTAATGGTGTTAATAAAAGGCTGCTATGGCCATTAAACTTCATCTTGGGTTTCATGTGTTTTTTCTTAAGGAAAGGTTAGTGGTGGAGTGGTGGTTTAGCAGTTAGCCGAACAAAGCATCTTTTATACCCTAGTCATGTCCAGGGACCTGTCCAGCATCTTAGGTGGCTCAGCAAGAAGAGATACTGCCAGACTCAGCAGAGGTTGCATGTTTAGATCGGGGTCCTGACACTGATGTTGCTGTGAACTGTTGGAAATGCTACTGTTCGAGTATCCTGTGGTTCTGTCTTCTTCTGTTCCAATATCCAGGGGTTCCAGTTTTCTTCTCTTCCAGTATCCTGTTGTTCCAGTTTTCTTTTGTTCATGTATCTTGCCGTTCAATTTTTCTTGTTCCAATATTCTGTTACCCTCATCTATTCAGTGGCTGCATTTCATTCTACTCCACAACCACCCTTTGTGGGAGAGCTATCCAGGACATTCACAACAACATAGAAACATAGAAAAGTGACAGCAGAAAAAAAAAGACAGCATAGTCGGGCATTTTTTTTCTTTATACATGTTTTGTATATATATATATATATATTTTTTTTTTTTTTTTCTTTTGGTAATTTTTTTGTATAGATCTATGTTTGTCCAAAGCATTATTAAAGCAATTTACTGTTGACTGTCTCACTACCTCTGCTGGAGAGTTCTGTCAGGAAGGTACTTTTTTTTCCTATTCCCAAGAATTTCAAATTAGCCAGTTGGGGAATGAGTTCTTTGACACAAAAAAAAAAAGGCCACAATGCCCGCAGAGAGTTTAGTCCCACTGGCCAGTGGCACCTTGCTTAAAGATAAATTAAGCTTGTAAGCATTTCTGTTCTTTATTGTGATGCTTAGAGCCGGTTCACACTGGGGCGACTTGTCAGGCGACTTAGTCGCCTGACAAGTAGCGCTCCATTCAGTGCAATGGAACCGTTCTAATCAGAGCACTCAAGTCGCTCCGACTTAGAAAAAGGTCCCTGCACTACATGGGGGCGACTTCAGAGCGGCTTGCATTGACTTCTATTAAAGAAGTCGTTTGCAAGCCATGCTGAAGTCGTGCTGCAAGGGGCGGCTTGAGAGTTGGGCGGCTTTGAAGTCACCCTAGTGTGAACTGGCTCTAATCAATTTTTCATTGTTACTTCTTACATTTTTTTTGATTTGGTTATTGTTGCATAAGGAGAAAAAATTCCCAGACAGGATAAACAAACAGGGAAGTGTCGTTGCGATACCAAGAAAATGTAGAAAATGTATTGGTAACTACGGATAGAGAGGTGTGTAGATATATATATATATATATCTATATATATATATATAGATATATATATATATATATCTATATATATATAATACTACATTTTATTGATACAAGGTAAAAATTCTATATGCTGCTAAGCATCATAGAATCAACATGTTGGTACAAAGAATAAAAATACAGTCACATAAGATTAAAAAAGTCACTTGATGTTCAGCATGATATATAGACTCAAAAACACCTACGTGTTTCAATCGAAGGGTCTTCTTCTGGGAGTATTTATCAAAAGTTTTAACCATATCTGTGTATATATAATAATAATAATAATAAAGCAAAACAAAATAATATACAAAAAAGTGGCATATTGTGTATACAATCATTGTATACACATTTATGCCACTTTTTTGTATATTATTTTGTTTTGTTTTATAATATTATATATATATATACAGATAGGGTTAAAACTTTGGAATTTTTTTACCTTGTATCAATAAAATGTTGTATTTTTTATATACATATATACCTCTCTATCCATAGTTTGCAATACATTTTCTTGGTATCGCAATGTCCCTTCCCCACTTGTTTATCCCGTCTGGGATTTTTTCTCCTTAATCAACCCCTTGAGATAGATACCACATGTTGCTAATATAGAGTGGAACTGAGCATTCCTTTCTTGGTTATTGTTGCATTGCCTTTTGGCTAATGCCTCGTACACATGCAACGATTGTTGGCCGTGAATTTTCGGCCAACGTCCGATCGGCCGATTTTCGGCTTGTTAGTATGATGCTTCTGAAAACCGACTCCGAACAAAATCTGGTGTGCAGGCTATAAAATTTTTTTTGGCCGTCGACAGAACGGCCGATTTTCCGTCAGTCAGTACAGATTTCGGCAGACAAAATTCAGATGAGCAAGACTGGGCATGCTCAGAGAAGAAAAAACACACGGAAAGTTAACCAGCACATGACATCACTTCTAAAGTTTGTTTTTGTTGGCCGAGAAAATTCGTGTGCAGTCTAGGCACATTTCAACCAACACAACAACACTGGACAAAAGACGGCCGATCGGTCGGCCGATAATTATTACGTGTGTACGAGGCTTTACCCACCCTTCATTGCTACACGGCTTTTACTGTTAATAAATCCCATTTAAACTATTTCAAGGTGTGCCAGTGTAATTCGGATCCAAATGCGGAGAGGGTTATCACTGGGGGTGGGTAGAAGGACCAAAAAAAATCCAGTGGCTTCTCTGGGGTTATTGCTACACATGCTTGTTCTGGGTCAGTACCTTAGAAAATACTGAAATAAGAGACAATTAGGAAACTAGTATTTTCAGAAGAAGATCAGCAGTGGCAGCATATATTATTCTGACTATGGGCTTCCTTTAATGAGTAGATAAAAGAGACACAGAGCTGAAATGAGGGAGGATTCAGTTGATGGTTTGTCAGTGGTGAGGAACTGTAGATCTATAGGAGAGTGGGAAGCATGGAGGTCAGTGGAGCAGAGCCATGTGTGGGAGAATTACTCCGTCACTTATCTTCTTCCTCCACATTTGGTTCTCTGCAAGAAAACACATTCTGTGAATGCAAGATCATTTAAAGAATTCCCAGAGTGTATTTACATTTTATATCATTCCCATTTGACTACCTGGAACACCTCAAACTGCTAACCAATTACAATTCACAGTGATTTTGTTGAGTTTCCCAAAAAAAACCTTATAGTTTAACTCTACTTTGGTTGAGAAAAAACACTCCCCTCTGGGTGATCCATGAACATTGCAAGGATTATAACAACCTTTGTTGCAGATTCCTATCTTTTGTTATTCTGAAGAAATCCCTGTTTGTTTCTCTGTGCCCCTGTGCTGAGTTGGTGTAATGGGAGTTGTTTCATAATTATCAACCAGCTGTGAAGCTGCAGAGCACTAATGAGGAAAGCTGCGGGGCCTGCATCCCTTCAGACTTGTTCCTATTGGGAGTATCTCACCAAAAAACATTTTTGTTGCAGGGGATGCCTGAAATTTGACTTGTATCTTAGTCTGACTTCTGGGAAAATCAGCGAGCCAATCACACAAGCAGGAAATTATGTTTCTGGGGGCGTCCTGTACACATTCTGTGTATAGAGCTCCTCCAGGTAGCCATATTGCATTGCATTTTCACAAAATGACAGAGATACAGATTGAAAAGGAAAGGTCATTTTTAATAACATTCAATTACAATATGATTTTTGTCGCAATTGTATACGCTATATTATTTTTTTAATTTACTTTTCCCCATGAAAGTAGAGTTACCCTTTAAGCACCCATTTAGATCCATGCGCGTGCTTAGCGGTGAGTTTTTTGTAGTGCTTTTGAATTCAGAATTATTATTATAATAGAAGATTTATATAGCGCCAACAGTTTGCACAGTACTTTGCAATATAAAGAGAGACAATACATTTACAATACAATACAGAACAAGAGGGTTAAGAGGGTAATAACTGTGAGGGATGAGCTGACAGAAGTGATAAAAGTTCTGTCAGGCCAGCCACAGAAGGTTGGAATCTTGGCCGGATATGTAGGAACTGGCTGAGATTTTAACTGTGTGTGGGTAAGCTAAATGTATTGATGTGTAACAATCAGTGGCGGCCGGTGTACTGAGGGCGCAGGGGCTCCGCCCCCCATCCATGCGTCCGGCCCCCTAATCTGCATACAGGGGCGCCGGATGCATGGAGTTCAATGGAGATTTTTTTTTTTTTACATCACCTGATTAGAGCCAGAGGCTCTAATAGGGCGATGCAAAGGGTGGACCCAAGGCGCAGAGCAGTGCCCACCCATTGTGTGTCAATAGCGAATGAAAATTCGCTATTGTCACACCGATCCTCCTCCTGGCCAATCAGGAAGCGCGTCCGATACGCATGCAAACCCCATGCCATTGGCCGAGGAGGAGGCGGGAGCGGGAGGACTGGAGGAGACGCGCCGCTGGTCACCGGGACTGAGGAGAAGCCGCCTGCCGCTGCTGCTGCTCCAGGTAAGAAGGGGGACGCACGCTGATCTCTGCATTGGGGGAATGGTATGCTGGTCACTGCATTGAAGGGGGCACGCACGCTAATCTCTGCATTGGGGGAATGGTATGCTGGTCACTGCATTGAAGGGGGCACGCACGCTAATCTCTGCATTGGGGGAATGGTATGCTGGTCACTGCATTGAAGGGGGCACGCACGCTGATCTCTGCAATGGTGGAATGTATGCTGGTTACTGCATTGAAGGGGGCACGCACGCTGATCTCTGCATTGGGGGGATGTATGCTGGTCACTGCATATCCCATCAATATACATACGTTTTGATGAGGTGCCATTGACCTCCATGAGACTCACAACAAAAGAAAATGCAGAATAAAATTGGATATGCTGTACTTTTAAAATTGTCAAATGATAAGGAAACAGACACCATCTTTAACCACTTCAGCCCCGGAAGGTTTTACCCCCTTAATGACCAGGCCATTTTTTGTGATTCGGCACTGCTTTGCTTTAACTGACAATTGCGCGGTTGTGCGGCGCTGTACCCAAATACAATTGATGTCCTTTTTTCCCCACAAATAAAGCTTTCTTTTGGTTGTATTCGATCACTTGTGCAGTTTTTCGATTTTGCGCTATAAACAAAAAAAGAGCGACAATTTTGAAATAAACGCAATATTTTTTACTTTCTGCTATAAAACATTCCCAATAAAAATGTTTTAAAAAATCTATTTTTTTTATTAGTTTAGGCGAATTTGTATTTTGCTACATATTTTTGGTAAAAAAAATCCCACAAAGCCTACAGTGGGTACGGAAAGTATTCAGACCCCCTTACATTTTTCACTCTTTGTTATATTGCAGCCATTTGCTAAAATCATTTAAGTTCATTCTTTTTCCTCATGAATGTACACATAGCACCCCATACTGACAGAAAAACACAGAATTGTTGACATTGTTGCAGATTTATTAAAAAAGAAAAACTGAAATATCACATGGTCCTAAGTATTCAGACCCTTTGCTCAGTATTTAGTAGAAGCCCCCTTTTGATCTAATACAGCCAGGAGTCTTTTTGGGAAAGATGCAACAAGTCTTTCACACCTGGATTTGGGGATCCTCTGCCATTCCTCCTTGCAGATCCTCTCCAGTTCTGTCAGGTTGGATGTTAAACGTTGCCATTTTTAGGTCTCTCCAGCAGTGGCGTACCTAGAGCATTTGGCACCCGGGGCGGATCCTATATCTGGCACCCCCCACTTTAAAATGTAAAAACACCCGCAAAAATTTGTAATGTCTCCAAGAATATTTATTGCACAAATTTCCCAGCCCCCCTATCACAGTGCCCTTTGCAGTCTGCCCCCCCCCCCTGTCTCTCTAATCACAGTTCCCCCTTTTGCACTCTCTGCCTCCCCTGCACAGTCCTACCTTTGGCATAGACAGATAGCTAATACTATTATCAATGTGTTTAAGTTTGAGTAAGAGATTGGAGACATGCTAAAGGATATGGTCAGAGACTGAGGACATGGTACAAGAGATGGTCAGAGACTGAGGACATGATACAAGAGATGGTCAGAGACTACGGACCCAATACAAGAGAAATCCGAGACTGAGGATATGATACAAGAGATGATCAGAGACTACGGACTGGATACTAGAGATGGTCAGAGACTGCAGACAACACACAGGAGATGGTCAGAGACTAAGGACATGATACAGGAGATGGTTGGTCAGAGACTGAGGACATGATACAAGAGATGGTCAGAGACTGAGGACATGATACAAGAGATGGTCAGAGACTGAGGACATGATACAAGAGATGGTCAGAGACTGAGGACATGATACAAGAGATGGTCAGAGACTGAGGACATGATACAGGAGATGGTCAGAGACTGAGGACATGATACAGGAGATGGTCAGAGACTGTGGACATGATACAAGAGATGGTCAGAGACTGAGGACATGATCCAAGAGATGGTCAGAGACTGAGGACATGATCCAAGAGATGGTCAGAGACTGAGGACATGATACAAGAGATGGTCAGAGACTGAGGACATGATACAGGAGATGGTCAGAGACTGTGGACATGATCCAAGAGATGGTTGGTCAGAGACTGAGGACATGATCCAAGAGATGGTCAGAGACTAAGGACATGATCCAAGAGATGGTCAGAGACTGAGGACATGATACAAGAGATGGTCAGAGACTGAGGACATGATACAAGAGATGGTCAGAGACTGAGGACATGATACAAGAGATGGTCAGAGACTGCAGACATGATACAAGAGATGGTCAGAGACTGAGGACATGATACAAGAGATGGTCAGAGACTGAGGACATGATACAAGAGATGGTCAGAGACTGCAGACATGATACAAAAGAAGGTCAGAGACTGCAGACATGATAGAAGATAGAAGAGCATTAGGGGGGCCGGAGAGCACAGGGCAAGCAGAGAGCACTGGAGGAGCTGAAGGGCGCGGAGGGGGACTGGAGAGAATTAAGAGGGGTTTGAAAAGCATTGTAGGGGGTTGGAAGGCGCAGGGGTGGAGAGCACTGGGGGGGACAGGGAAAACCAGGGGGATGGAGAGCATGGGGGGAACTGGAACTCACTGAGGGGGGAGGCAGGGAGCACAGGGGGGTGGAGAGCACTGGGGGAGCCAGAGAGCATAGGGGGGAGATGAAAAGCACTGCGGGAAGCTGAAGAGCACTGGGGGGCTAAGGAGCGCTGGGGGGGCAAGAGCACTGAGGGGTTAAGAGCAGGGGGGTGTTTAGAGCACTGGGAAGTGTTTAGAGCACTAGGGGGTGTTTAGAGCAGGGGGGGTGTTTAGAGCAGGGGGGGTGTTTAGAGTGGGGGGGGTGTTTAGAGCGGGGGGGTGTTTAGAGCAGGGGGGGTGTTTAGAGCAGGGGGGTGTTTAGAGCAGGGGGGGTGTTTAGAGCAGGGGGGTGTTTAGAGCGGGGGGGTGTTTAGAGCGGGGGGGTGTTTAGAGCAGGGGGGTGTTTAGAGCAGGGGGGGTGTTTAGAGCAGGGGGGGTGTTTAGAGCAAGGGGGTGTTTAGAGCAGGGGGGGTGTTTAGAGCAGGGGGGGTGTTAAGAGCAAGGGGAGGGGGGGGGGCTGGAGAGTACTAGGGGGCCAGCAAGTTGTATAGGAGAGGGGATGGGACAGCTGCATATAGATGATTTGATCTTTACATATTCCTCCTGCTGCCGCTAACTGACTGCAGGAGGGAGAGGAGAATCGGCCATTCAACGGCAGCAGGAGAAATAGGGAAAGATGAATCCTTCTATATCCAGCTGTCCCATCTCCTCTCTAGTCCAGACAGTCACACAGAAGGAGGCTGCTCAGTGCTCACCTTCTTCCCGCCGGCCGCCGCCCCCGCGAGCAGCGCGGACTAAAGGAGCTGCAGCTCCTTCACACTGACTGATATTCCGAGCAGCCTGACACCCCCCAGCGCGTGGCACCCGGGGCGGGCCGCCCCCCGCCCCCCCCCCCCCCGTTAGTACGCCACTGCTCTCCAGAGCAGTGTTAATTTCGTCTACTAAAACCGACTAAAACGTTTTCGTCGACTAACATAATTCAGATGACTAAAATACGACTAAAACTAAAATGGCATTTTAGTCTTAAGACTAAAATACGACTAAAACTAAAAGGGCATTTTAGTCTTAAGACTAAAATACGACTAAAACTAAAATGGCATTTTAGTCAAAAGACTATTAACTAAAACTAAATGGAAATTTGCTGCCAAAATTAACACTGGTGCATGCTCAAAGCTTAGTACCATAAATAACATATTAGATTTTTCACTCCAGGACCAGCAGTAGTATATAATGAGTTTGGAAATTCTAGAGAAATGCTTAAATAATGCATTACAAATTACAATTGAACTACACCCATTTGATTATAGATGACTAAAATGAGTTTTAGTCGACTAAAATGTAGGACATTTAGTCAACTAAAATATACTGGAGTTTTAGTCGACTAAATACGACTAAAACTAAAACACTTGCAGAAGACTAAAATGGGACTAAAACTAAAATGCCATTTTAGTCCTAAGACTAAGACTAAAACTAAATTGAAATTTGCTACCAAAATTAACACTGCTCCAGAGATGCTCAATTGGGTTTAATTCAGGGCTCTGGCTGGGCCATTCAAGAACAGTCACGGAGTTGTTGTGAAGCCACTCCTTCGTTATTTTAGCTGTGTGCTTAGGGTCATTGTCTTGTTGGAAGATAAACCTTCGGCCCAGTCTGAGGTCCAGAGCACTCTGGAGAAGGTTTTTGTCCAGGATATCCCTGTACTTGGCCGCATTCATCTTTCCCTCGATTGCAACCAGTCGTCCTGTCCCTGCAGCTGAAAAACACCCCCACAGCATGATGCTGCCACCACCATGCTTCACTGTTGGGACTGTATTGAACAGGTGATGAGCAGTGCCTGGTTTTCTCCACACATACCGCTTAGAATTAAGGCCAAAAAGTTCTATTTTGGTCTCATCAGACCAGAGAATCTTATTTCTCACCATCTTGGAGTCCTTCAGGTGTTTTTTTAGCAAACTCCATGCGGGCTTTCATGTGTCTTACACTGAGGAGAGGCTTCCGTCGGGCCACTCTGCCATAAAGCCCCAACTGGTGGAGAGCTGCAGTGATGGTTGACTTTCTACAACTTTCTCCCATCTCCTGACTGCATCTCTGGAGCTCAGCCACAGTGATCTTTGGGTTCTTCTTTACCCTTCTCACCAAGGCTCTTCTCCCCCGATAGCTCAGTTTGGCCGGACGGCCAGCTCTAGGAAGGGTTCTGGTCGTCCCAAACGTCTTCCATTTGAGGATTATGGAGGCCACTGTGCTCTTAGGAACCTTAAGTGCAGCAGAAATGTTTTTGTAACCTTGGCCAGATCTGTGCCTTGCCACAATTCTGTCTCTGAGCTCTTCAGGCAGTTCCTTTGACCTCATGATTCTCATTTGCTCTGACATGCATTGTGATCTGGAAGGTCTTATATAGACAGGTGTGTGGCTTTCCTAATCAAGTCCAATCAGTATAATCAAACACAGCTGGACTCAAATGAAGGTGTAGAACCATCTCAAGGATGATCAGAAGAAATGGAAAGCACCTGAGTTAAATATATGAGTGTCACAGCAAAGGGTCTGAATACTTAGGACCATGTGATATTTCAGTTTTTCTTTTTTAATAAACTTGCAACAATGTCAACAATTCTGTGTTTTTCTGTCAGTATGGGGTGCTATGTGTACATTCATGAGGAAGAAGAATGAACTTAAATGATTTCAGCAAATGGCTGCAATATAACAAAGAGTGAAAAATTTAAGGGGGTCTGAATACTTTCCGTACCCACTGTATATTAATTGGTTTGCGCAAAAGTTATAAGGTTTACAAAGTACGGGATAGATTTTTGGACTTTTTATTTATTTATTGTTTATTAGTAATGGCGGCGATCAGCGATTTTTAGCAGGACTGCGACAATGTGGCGGTCAGATCGGATCCCTAACTGACATTTTTAACACTTTTTGGGGACCAGTGACATTAATACAGCCATCAGTACTAAATAATATGCACTGTTACTGTATATATATGGCAGGGAAGGGGTTAACACTGGGGGTGATCAAAGGGTTAAAATAATGCCTACTTGTGCTTACTGACAGTGTGGGGGGGGGGGATGGGTTGAACAGAGGCAGAGAGAGATCGCTGATTCAGCTTAGCTGAATCACATGATCTTTCCCTGCCTCGCCTGCTTTGTTTACATAAGCAGGCGGCTCTTCTGTAAGTCTAGCCGAAGATTGCGGGAGGCCTCCTCCCGCGGGCTGCCTCCCGCTGTGTCTAATCACAATGGGAGCGCGGCTCCAGGAGCCGAAGCTGCGTGCACATAATTACATATATGTACGTGATTACTCGCAGCCGAGCCGCCCTGCTGCAGTATATCTGCAGCGGGCGGTCGGCAAGTGGTTAATATAGAGAATCCTGACACATGCATTTTATTGCATCAGACTGCACACACTAAAATGCAACAGTGTAAATAAGTCCTCAAAAGAATGTATATAATGCTGTTGTTAATATTTTTTCCTATTTATATTGTGTTCAGGACTTAAAAATACTAGTATGTTTTTTGGGGGTTATTCATATCAGCGAGCAGATGTTATGGTCTATGCTGGCGGGCATTGTGTAGGGGAGGTGCAATGTGTTGCTGCAACGCACTGTCTACTTTTTTGGAGAGCATTACAAGAAGACTTCATTGCGATGTGCTGTGGTGTGTTGACATGCGGTGACTTCCGCTCTATAAGAATTTAGACATGCTACATTTTTATGCAACGCACATTACTGCACATGCAGGGGCTGACTGGCAAGTTTCGGCCCAGGGGGCAAAAACAATCCAGAGGCCCATGGTGCAGTAACTCAGCCCCCTCCCACTCTCCCTCTTCCCGGCCTCCTCCTGGCCCCCATTCCAGGCTAAAGCTTTGCTCCGGGTACTCTCTACTCACCGGCCAAATCCTATTCCCTGACCTGGTCAGCAGGGGGCAGTTGGGGGGGAGTTAGGACAGCTCAGTCGGGGTTGCCTGGGGGAGGAGAGTCTCCAGTGGGGAATGGAACCGGCCTCTGCTCAGACACATTTTACACTATTCATGCTGGGGGGGGAGGTCTGCGCTCTGTCATTGTCTTTAACCTGCACTCAGTAGGTCAGCAGTGGGGACTTTTTACTTCTCTTCATCAAGAATACTTAAGGCATATCTGTGGCAAAGATGGTGCAGCCTTTTTACGGAGCATCAGAGTGGCCCAGGGGGCAATTGCCCCCCATTCCCCTGGCCCAGTCCTCCCCTGGGAGTTGATCTCTCGGTGCAATCACCTACTCCAGTGTTTAATTTCATGAATGAGGTGAATACCTATAAGGGATTTATATCACATTGCTATTCTATGCTACTGAATAGTTTTCTAAGAGACTATCCCATTGGTGTGACTTCTCGTTGCGAAAGAGATGTAGGGGCATTTGAGGAAGAGCAATGGGAAGAAGCTTTGCAGGCAGTCCAGTAGTGCTCTCTGAACGTTGCTCAGTGCTTCTCCCAACTTTATATGCTCCTTAGGGTACGCTACACCCTAGCTAGACTATATCGTATGGGCAGGAGGGAAAACTCTATTTGTACATGCTGCAACAGGGACCATGGTGATCTAATTCACCTTATGTGGAAGTGCCCAAAGTTACCTCTCTACTGGAATGGAGTCATCCATACATTGAATAAGGTCTTTCAGGTCCAGCTGCAGGAGGAACCAAAACAATACTTGTTGGGTATTTTGGGTGATCTCCCTGTGGAGGATACTCCAAAGCAGGCAATAGCCAGGGCACTTTTCGAGGCTCGTAAGCTAATATTGAGATACTGAATATCCACTGACCCTCCTACAGTCAAGGAATAGATAGCACAAATGGGAGATACTCTAAGACTGGTGAAGTATATATTTCAGCATAGGGGGAGCTTTGGGTAATTTCATAAACTTAGGGCCCCATGGCTGGACAAACGGGTCTGGCCCCGATGGATCTGGTCATGGACTGCATGTTGATTGTAAAGGGGCGAGGAATCATCAACTCCAATGTGATCTAGGTATGGTGTGACTAAAAATAATTGACTGAACTGTCAGATATTGGTTTCCAAATACTTTGCTCATGTTCTTAAATGGCTATGATTGTAATACTGTTGACCACGTGTTATGGCTGTACGCATGCTCTGGAATCGCATGTACCCTCCCAAAAAAAATAAATAAATAAAAAAAACCTCTCTAGCAATACACACCAAACTGAGCATGTGCAGCTTGTCCCCTAGCCTCTGCTCTATCAGCAGATGTATTGGGGACTGTGGAAGAAAGGGTAGGATAGGAGAAGACAGGATCAAACAGCCTTTTTTTACACAATGCAGAGGATTAACCCCTTAGGTTCCACAGTGGCTGTGATTGACAGCCTTTGGCTCCTGCTGCTGTTAATCACAGCCAGTGAGGAGGGGAGCTGGGCTCAGAAACAAGCATGCATAAGTATCAGAGCCAATGAGGAGTGAGAGAGCTGAGAGCCATGGCTTTTGTGCACATCGCTGGATCAAGATTGGGCTCAGGTAAGTATTTAGGGGGGCTGCAGGGGGCGCTGCATGCAGAAGGTTTTTTACCTTACTGAATAGAATGTATAAGGTAAAAAATATTTTTCCTTTCTAACCACTTTATGACTATGTTTGTCATTACGGTACGTAAAAATACAGTAGGAGCCATTGAAATCCCCAGATTGCTGGGATGTAAGTATGCAGATGGTTAATATAATTATGGTGAGGCGGTAGCTAGATACACAGGGACTTGGCACAACTCCAAGCACAAGTTTTATTTTTATCTAGTTGAAGATGCAAGCTGGAGAGTTTCCAGAGAAGAGCTAATCTTTTAAATGCCATTCTGTCACTGTGCCTGCCATATCAATTCACTTCTGCAGGAGAGCTTCTAATAATAAGTAACTGTAACCATATTGCTTCAGCAGGTCAGCCTGCAGATGCTGATTACTCGGTCTTGGGCAGAGTATCAAAAATGCAAAGCAATACTGGAGATGGGAGTTAACAGTTTACCTTCCAATCTTTGGCCATGCAGTGCTATGTGTCAGTCAGGCCCATGTTGGCACCAAAGCACAGCATATACAACCCTTGCTTAGTCTGGTCTCCGGTGATATTTATGCAGTGGTATGACAACGTTCAGGGGCAGCGGAAGAAATATTCCTCTGCACCTCCACCCCCCTGAGCTACTGACAACATTAAGAACATTGGTTCATCTTGTTGGTCCCATCCATCACTGAACTGAATGAAAGCTATCAGTAGTCAAGTTTTACTGGATTTGTTCTATATTATTGAAGACGTTTCATAGCGTATCCAAAACACTTCTTCAATTCAATGGCTTAGATAATTCACAAAACATCTTCAGCTAACAGAAGTCCAGCTGAATATGACTAAATAGTACTAGCTATATCAGTGGTCTGCGGGCCGAATGTGGCCCTTTGCTTGGCCTTGGCCAACTATTTTTGCACTCTATGAGGCACTATTCCTCCCACTGACATCAACAATTAGGCACAATTCCTTCCACTGACACCAACAGTGGGGCATAATTCTTCCCACTGACACCAACGATGGGGCACTATTCCTTCCATTATATTATAGAAATTTATACTGAGTCCACGCAATAACATTACTCTTATTATTGTCATTTATAGAATTGGTGACTTATCCTTGAAAAAGGCCATACCTGGCCGAAACGCGTAGGATAACCTTACAGACTTTTCCTCTGAACATAGTTCCAACTCCATGGAACAACAGAGAATAAAGTCACTTTTATTCACCTGTCACAAACTTCTATACCTTTTTCACCTCTCACACGATGGGTCTTCACCCATTCACTGAAATCTTCATATAATGGGTTGCTACCCATGTTACTTGTCATCTTGTACTATATTGTAAATAGCTAATAAAGTGTTTACTTTACCATAAGTATTGACTTACTCTTGCCCATAAAGTCCCAACCATCGGGGTTAAGGCACACAACAAACCATAGTATCATATTACGGGACGGTGGCAAAAAATGACTATTGGGCCCTACAGAGACCAAAAATCCCCTTCCCTATTCCTTCCATTGACACCAATGATAGGGCACTTTTTCTTCTTCTGACACCAACAATCAGGCACCATTTCTTCCACTCTTCCATTGACACCAACAATGAGGTACTATTCCTCCCATTAATACCAATTATGGGGCACTATACCTTCCACTGACATCAACAATCAAGCACCATTTCTTCCACTGACACCAACAGTGGGGCATAATTCCTCCCACTGACACCAAGGATGGGGCACTACTCCTTCCATTGACATCAATGATGAGAGACCATTCCTTCCACTCTTCCATTGACACCGATGATGAGGCACTATTCCTCCCATTAATACCAATAATGGGATGCTATTCTTCCTCCTACTGATCGCAGGCGCTATGCATTGGTTTTACTCCCACGTACCACCAAGCCTGAGGCATTGTTTAGTCCCAGTAATGCTAGGGAATTTTCTACTTCCACTGGCCACAGTGTGCCCACCCCTTCCCCCCTAAAGTCTATGTAGCAGTTCCCCCGAAGGAGCTGCTGAGTATGGATTTATCTTGGGTCTCCCTCTGATTATCCTTTTGCCAGATAATGGGTATTTTCACACACTGGCAGGTGCACACAAACACACACTTTCGCTTGTTGTCACCAATGATCAGTCCAGGGGATTTGTTTTTGGTGTTTTATTTGGAGAACTTGGATAGGTCCTGTAGTAATTGCTGAGGGCTGCAAATCTAACACCGTCACTTGTTAGTTAGGGAGTTGATTGGGGTTGAGGGGTCCCAGGATGTCAGAATTATATGGGGCTGGGCAGGGGCTTGGAGGTACATGCTGGGTGGAATAAGTGTCCATTTGCAATGTTTCAGGGCCCGTGAGTTTTCCTCATATACTGTATAAGTGCAAAAATTATGAATAGAACAGCTCACTGTGACTTTATAGCCTGGATGTGAATGCAGCTGCAGAACCCCATATTTGTTAAACTTCACAGAGAATCACTAAATATCACTGTGACAGAAATACTCTTTCCATAGCAACAAGCTACACAGAACTGAACTCAATTAATGCTTTCAGCCAAGCTTAATCCTCTTTATTTACAGGATATTTTATGGGATAAACTGTAAGTGAGTCGTGGAGGATTTAGCTAGTAACATGAAAGCTGAACTCCAGGCAAACAATTTAATACACCGCTGGAATACATTTAACCTGGCAATGGGTTTATAACTCTGTTCAGCCTGCTTTGTGATCCAGGTGTGATCCAGGCACCCCTGACAGGCAGCACAAACAGGTCCAGCAACTCTCTGCAAACGCTGGAGCTAGACAAAATAACTCTGCCTATGTAATCCCTGTGCTCTTCCTTCCTGTAAGCATGCTCACAATGCTATACTCACAGTATGGTGCAAATAAATCCTTATGGGATTAGAGTGCTGACCCTCCATTTCCCAATCTGCTGTGTAAAGTATAAGTATTATAGAAGGTTAACATAAAGAAAAGTTTAGGTATTTACTGGTGGAATGTAAAAATACTTTAACTCCAGCCAAAAATACCATGATAAAAAAGATTAGCTCGGAATCATTTAAGCCACTTCCTCTGAGTCCAGGTGGTCCTGGAACTCACCCAGCCAATGAAAGGAGAAGAAGCACAGTGATGAGCTCAGCTCCCTTTCACTTTGCTTTCTCCTCCTACCAGCAGGCTTTTTGTCAGTACATAGACTGATTAGCTCCTTGTGCTGTTTTTTTTCTCTCCAAGTGTGAACTCTGCTGTAGAGGGATTGGAAGCAGAGGCGGCTCTAGACTTTATGAGGCCTTAGGCGAAATTAAAATATGAGGCCCCCCTTGCGCGATAAAACCCCAGGCGCCAGGTCGCTAATTCTAGTCGCCAATGCGCCAATGTCGAGCCCTGTGTTAATATTAATATATTAACAATATATGAATATATATTATAATAATTATTAATATAATAAAAATAATATATCCACCATCCTAAAGTCTGTTTCTGATTGTTTAGTCAGACATTCACATCAGTGGCCTGCTGGAGGACATTTTGTAGGGCTCTGGCAGGGCTCATCCTGTTTCTCCTTGCATAAAGGAACAGATACCGGTCCTGCTGAAGGGTTAAGGACCTTCTACGGCCCTGTCCAGCTTTTCTAAAATAACCACCTTTCTCCTGGTATCTCCTCCATGCTCTTCTGGCAATGGCACATATTGATGTTCCATCCTGGAGGAGTTGGACTGTCTGTGCAACCTCTATAGGGTCCAGGTATGGCCTCATGCTACCAGTAGTGACACTGACCCTAGCCAAATGCAAAACTAGTGAAAAACAATCAGAAAAGAGGAGTAGGGGGAAAAAATTCAGTGTCCTCCACCTGTAAAACCATTCCTGTTTTGGAGGTCAACTGTTGCCCATCTAGTGCACCTGTTGTTAATTTCATGAACACCAAAGCAGCTGAAACTGATAAACAACCCCCTCTGCCATTTTACTGACCATTAAGTATTGATTACTATACTCTGATTAAAAAAGTGTTCCTTTAATTTTTTTGAATAGTGCATAGTTTGTAGACGTGATAACTTTCACACAAACCAATCAATCTACACTTATTGGGATTTTTTTTATTATCAAAAACATGTAGCAGAATACATTTTGGCCCAATTTAATGAAGACATTCTATTTTTTTTCATTGGATAGGTTTTACAGCAGAAAGTAACACATATTTTTAACACCAAAAGAAAGCTCTATTAGTGTGATAAATTGTATTTGAGTATAGCGCTGCAACTGCAAGAGCTCCAATAACCAGTTAAAGTAATGCAGTGCCGAAATAGCAAAAAATGGCCTAGTCATAAAGGGGGTAACATGTTCTGGAGCTGAAGTGGTTAAAAGAGTCAGTGCCGGTTCACATATGTGCGGCTGCGGCGATCGCATGTAATGTTGGAGCGCACAGCTCCTTCATTACATGCGATCGGATGTGCGGTGCGAGTTTAGCCATACACTTTGTATGGTTGAAATTCGCACTGCACCCGCAGCAAAGACGCACATGACCCTTTTTTTCAGCCCCATCAGGATCGGATCGCACAGTGGTTCACACTTGTGCGATCCGATCCTGTGCGAACTGTCAGATCGCACTGCGATATGCGATCAAACTGGGGGTGTCGTTAACATTTAATTGACACCCCCTGCGTATCGCATATGGCAGTGTGAACTGCCAGGGGTGCGTTTGCAATGCGGGAACAGGCTGTGAATTCGCAGCCTTCCTGCATTACACAAGTGTGACCCGGGACTTAGTGAATTGTTAATTGTTTATATTTGTAAAAAACAATAAAAAAAGGCTGCAGACATTAATCCAGTTTGGTGCGTCCAGTATTCTTTGTATATTTGGAGTATATGTAATACCACCTACCGTCCCCTGTTACACCACTTCTGCTTTGAACACAAAACATGTCGTCACTTTGACACCTGCGATTCATGAAGTGTATCCATATTTTTGACCAAACTCTGTGTGTGTGTGTAAATATATATATAAAAATAAAGTATATCAGACGCCGGGGTTTCTCTTTTCCCCCCTATCTTTTAGCACTTGCTGACCAGCCACCAAAACATATACTGCAGGTTGGCAGATTCCCGCAAAATGATGTGCCCATATGTCGCTTTGCAGGAGCGCACGCACCCATTTGCTAGGGCAGAGGGGAAGCTGATCTTTAACCACTTAAGCCCCGGAGGATTTTCCTGCTAAAAGACCAGGGGGTATTTTGCGATTCGGCACTGCGTGACTTTAACGGACAATTGCGCGGTCGTGCGACGCTGTACCTAAACGAATTTGACGTCCTTTTTTTCCCACAAACAGAGCTTTCTTTTGGTGGTATTTGATCACCTGTGCGATTTTTTGATCACGCGCTATAAACAAAAAAAGAGCGACAATTTTGTAAAAATAGCAATATTTTTCACATTTTTTTATATGAAATTCCCCAAAAAAAAATGTAAAAATCAAAATTTTTTAACATTTTTGGCCAATTTGTTTTATCCTACCTATGTTTGGTAAAAAAAATCGCAAAAAGCGTATTTTGATTGGTTTGCGCAAAAGTTATCGCGTTTACTAACAAAGGGAAAGATTTTTGTCATTTTTGTTGTTTTTTTTTTTTAACGCGTAATGGCGGCGATCTGCGATTTTTTTTTGCGGTACTGCGACATTGCGGCGGACAGATCGGACCCTTGACTGACATTTTTGACACTTTTGGGGTTACCAGTGACATTTCTACAGTAATCAGTGCTATACATATGCACTGTTACTGTAAAAATACACTGGCAGTGAAGGGGTTAACTTTATTTGGGAGGGAGGGGCTGTGTGTGTCCCTAGGGGCGTGATTCTTACTGTGATTGGCTGTGGCTCTAGCTGTAAGGACACTGATCAACGGATCTACATACTAGATCCGTGTAATCAGTGTCTTTACAGCGATGAGAATGACAGGCAGCTTGTTTACACAAGCTGCCTGACATTCTCCCTCTCCCCCGACGATCGCCGAGTGGCCGGCGGACATCGGGTCCGCTGGTCACACGCGCGGGAGGGTGCGTGACCGCGCGGGAGCGGGAGCGCGCCTCCGCGGGCGCGCGCTCGCTCCCCAGACCCTCCCAGGCTAGTGACGTTAATTAACGTCACTCTGCCTGGCAGGGGCTGACCGCCGCAGTAAATCTACTTGCGGCGGTCGGCAAGCAGTTAAATAAAATAACTGGAAGGTACCTCACTATGGAGATCTCCTTTTTTATAGCCATGGGGGGAGCTATGTAAGAGGCACCGTGACCCAAGGACTTGACTGAGAGCCATGTTTATGCCACGGTCTTATCTTCAGCAGAAGTTCTGCAAGTCCTTGGGTCACGGTGCCTCTTACATAGCTCCCCCCATGGGTATAAAAAAGGAGATCTCCATAGTGAGGTACCTTCCAGTTATTTTATTCAAAGATCAGCTTCCCCTCTGCCCTAGCAAATGGGTACGTGAGCTCCTGCAAAGCGACACATGGGCACATCATTTTGCAGGAATCTGCCAACCTGCAGTATATGTTTTGGTGGCTGGTCAGCAAGTGCTAAAAGATAGGGGGGAAAAGAGAAACCCCGTCTGATATATTTTATTTTTATATATATATTTACACACACACACAGAGTTTGGTCAAAAATATGGATACACTTCATGAATCGCAGGTGTCAAAGTGACGACATGTTTTGTGTTCAAAGCAGAAGTGATGTAACATGGGACGGTAGGTGGTATTACATATACTCCAAATATACAAAGAATACTGGACGCACCAAACTGGATTAATAACGTCTTTGCAGCCTTTTTTTATTGGTTTTTAAAAAAATTAACAATTCGCTAACTCTTTTAACCACTTCAGCTCCAGAACATGTTACCCCCTTTATAAGTGCAGACAGTCTACACACCATTCATCTGGGATCTGGCACCTTATTGAGCCCCGGTTCACACTCATGCGAGTGCCGGGTTCGCATGTAATGTCGGAGCGCACTGCTCCTTCATTACATGCGATTGGCTGTGCGGTGCGAGTTTAGCCATACAAAGTGTATGGCTAAATTCGCACCGCACCCGCAGCAAACTCGCACAGGATCCTTTTTTGGAGCCGCATCAGGATCGGATCGCACAGCGGTTCACACTTGTGCGATCCGATCCTGTGCGAAGTGCAAGATCGCACTGCGATATGCGATCAAACTGGGGGTGTTGCTAACATTTAAACGACACCCCCAGCGTATCGCATATGGCAGTGTGAACTGCCGGGGGTGCGTGTGCGATGCGGGAACAGGCTGCGAGTTTGCAGCCTTCCCGCATCGCATCAGTGTGAACCGAGGCTAATGCTGTGACACTGTGACAGGCGTTTTTCCCTTGAGGCCCGGTTCACACTTGTGCAATGCGGGAAGGCTGCGAATTCGCAGCCTGTTCCCGCATCGCACACGCACCCCCGGCAGTTCACACTGCCATATGCGATACGCTGGGGGTGTCAATGTAATGTTAACGACACCCCCAGTTTGTTCGCATATCACAGTGCGATCTTGCAGTTCGCACAGGATCGGATCGCACAAGTGTGAACCGCTGTGCGATCCGATCCTGATGCGGCTGCAAAAATGCCTCCTCTGCGTGTTTGCTGTGGTGCGAATTTAGCCATAAAAAGTGTATGGCTAAACTCGCACCGCATAGCCGATCGCATGTAATGTCGGAGCAGTGCGCTCCGACATTACATGCGATCGCCGCAACTGCATCAGTATGAACCGGCTCTGAATTGTACAGTGAGAACTTGGGGGGGATTGAGAGGGGAGCACTGAGTGGATGCACTGGATAAAAAATAAATTGTGAGGAATCTATCTGACTTAGCAGCACAGAGCACTTATATAAAGTAAGGAAAAAACCATACCATTTGGTTGTCATAAGAGAAGAACTAGTGGCATGATACATGAAGCAGAAGCACTGAGACTGAGCACTTTTTTATTATTTTTTTTTTTTCATCTAATTTTTTTCAGTTGCATAGCGTTTCGTTTCCCATATAGCCTTTTAAATTCAAGCCAGCCTGGATGGTAAGGTATTATTTAATTTATTAATTCAGATTCAGAATAAGGATGACAGGAGTCAGGACTGACAGTAGGACACAGTACTAGTCACTGCAGGGCCGGCGGCGGGCTGGCTGCCTCTTGGACAGGACACTACAGGCCTTGTTTTTGCAGTCAGTCACACAGCTCCAGACTCCAGTACTTACCTTTCGTCTTCTTCTTCTCGTCTGCTGTTCTCTGCAAGGAGTCATCATGGTACCGAAGCCGGGAGAATGCAGGGGTGGGGTTACGTGACATCACGTTGTGACGTCATCGCAATCCCCGACCATGATTGGTTGAATGAAGGAGCAAGAGGCGGAGACAGTGCAGCCAGCAGCCCAGCCAGCCAGGAGAAACCGATGTGAGTGCGTGCGGGGCCGGGCCTGGCTGGAGTGAATGATGCAGACAGCCTAGACAGAGTAGAGACACTGACAGTCTACTACGCTAGCGCGTAGCGCCGCTGCGCCGCAATGTGTGGAATGTGGATTGCGGATGCGGCTCCCGGCGACCTGGCGTGTCGCATGGTGAAGGTCGGGACAGGTCTAAAAAAAAAAAAAGTTTGGGAAGGATGCGAGGCCCCTTTCAGTGCGAGGCCTTCGGCGGCCGCCTTAGCGGCCTAATTAGAGAGCCGCCTCTGATTGGAAGAGACTGATGCCAGGTCAAATTCAGATACTTACACTGCTTGCACTTAAAAAATACATTTAACTTACCCCCCCCCCCCCCCATTATTCACCGGGACCATCCCGGAAAATAGTCCATGTCCCAGAGTCCCGGCGAATCAAGGCTGAGTCCTGGAATGCCCACGGCGGAGCAGGGAAGCTTGGTTCCCGCACACCGCGAGCAACAAATGGCAGTCGGCATTTCTCCCCAGCTGCCTCTGACACACAGTGCAAAGAGTGCAGTGCACTGAACCCGCCCCTTCTCCTTCCTGTGTTTTCCTGTACACAGAGGAGGAGGTGGGGAGCAGCACACCACTCTGCCACAACATGGCTGATCTGAGGTCTGTGATTTTTACTACTACACTAACTTGCAGAGGAGGGAAGCATGGGGAAGAGGGGGGGGGGTGCATGGAGCTGGGGTGGGTGTTTGGAATGGATGGAACTGGGGGTGGGTGTTTGGGGTGGATAGAGCTGGGATGGGTGTTTGGGGTAGATAGAGATGGGATGGGTGCAGAGATGGATTGAGCTGGGATGGGTGTGGGGGGGGGGTGAATGAAGCTGGGATGGGTGTTTGGGATGGATGGAGCTGGGTTGGGTGTTCGGGATGGATGGACATGGGATGGGTGTTTGGGATGGCTGGAGCTGAGGTAGGTGCTTGGAATAGATGGAGCTGGGGTGGGTGTTTGGGATGGATAGAGCTGGGGTGGGTGTTTTGGATGGATGAAGGTGGGATGGGTGTTTGGGATGGATGGAGCTCCGGTGGGTGTTTGTGATGGATGGAGCTGGAGTGGGTGTTTGGGGTGGTTGGAGCAAGGATGGGTGTTTGGAGTGGATGCAGCTGACATGGGTGTGGGGATGGATGGAGCTGGGATGGGTGTTTGGGATGGATGGAGCTTGGATGGGTTTTTGGGGTGGATGGAGCTGGGATGGGTGTTTTGGGTGGAAGGAGCTGGGATAGGTGGGGGGGATAGATGGAGCCGGGATGGGTGTTTGGGATGGATGGAGCTGGGGTGGGAGGTTGGGATGGATGGAGCTGGGGGGGGGGTTAGGATGGATGGAGCTGGGATGGGTGTTTGGGATGGATGGAGCTTGGGTGGGTGTGGGGGTGGATGGAGCTGAGGTGGGTGTTTGGGATCAATGGAGCTGGGGTGGGTGTTTGGGATGGATGGAGCTGGGATGGGTGTTTGGATGGATGGAGCATAGATGGATGCAGGGATGGATGGAGCTGGGATGGGAGGTTGGGATGAATGGAGCTGGAATGGGTGTTTGAGATGGCTGGGGTGGGTGTTTGGGATGGATGGAGTTGGGATAGGTGTGGGGGATGGATGGAGCTGGGATGGGTGTTTGGGGTGGGTGGATGGAGCTGGGGTGGGTGTTTGGGGTGGGTGGATGGAGCTGGGGTGAGTGTTTGGGATGGACGGAGCTGGGGTGGGTGTTTGGGGTGGATGGAGCTGGGGTGGGTGTTTGGGGTTGATGGAGCTTGGGTGGAATCAGGGGGGGAAGGATGGAGCCGAGATGGGATCGGGGGATGAATGTAGTCAGAATGGGATCGGGGGACAGATGGAGCTGGGATGGGATTGGGGGAAAGATGGAGCCGGGATTGGATCGGGATGGTAGATGGAGTCGGGATTGGATTGGGGTGAATGGATGGAGCCGCCGCCTGCATTCTGTACATTACATACTCCTGTCCCCTGCATTCTGTACATTACATACTCCTGTACCCGGCATTCTGTGCATTACACACTACTGTCTCCTGCATTCTGTACATTACACACTCCTGCTCCCTGCATTCTGTACATTGCACATTCCTGCCCCCTGCATTCTATACATTACACACTCCTGTCCCCTGCAATCTATACACTACACACACCTGCCCCCTGCATTTTGTACATTACATACTCCTGTCCCCGTCATTCTGTGCATTACACACTCCTGCCCCCTGCATTCTATACATTGCACACTTCTGCATCCCTGTATTCTATATATTACTTACTCCTGGCCCCTGCGATTTATACATTACACAATTCTGTCCCTGCATTATGTGTATTACACACTCCTGCACTAAATGCTCAATACTGTACATTATATACTTCTCACCAAAGTCTTCATTGTCTCAACAGTTGCTGTTTGCTATGCAGTCCCTGACTATTTTAATAGACAAAGCAATCAAAGCATATTTTATGGGTACAAGGAAGCCTGGGTTTTGTTTAACCACATCTTTTAAGCCCCTCCCACTGCTAAGCAATTGCCGCAGGTCTTATCCTTCTCCCTGTGTCCCTCATTCTGAAGTTCAAATGTTGGGAGGTATGCATTTAATGATGTAATAATGGTCCCAGAGCTGCATCAATTTGTGTCTGTCTGGAGTTCAGCTCAGCATAGGCTGAGTATTTACACTCACCGCCCACTTTATTAGGTACTCCTTGCTAGTACCAGGTTGGACCCCATTTTGCCTTCAAAACTGCCTTCATTCTTCATGCCATAGATTCAACAAGGTGTTTCTATCATCTGGAACCAGTCTGCCCGATCTTCTTTGACCTCTGACTTTAACAAGGCATTTTCCTCCACTCACTGGATATTTTCTCTTTTTCTGACCATTCTCTGTATACCTGAGAGATGGTTATGCGTGAAAATCCCAGTAGATCAGCAGTTTTTGAAATACTCAGACCCTTCTGGCACCAAGGACCACACCACATTCAAAGTCACTTTCTTTCCCGTTCTGATGCTCGGCTTGAACTTCAGCAAGTCATCTTCACCACGTCTAGATGCCTAATAGCGATGGGTTTTTACTTGTTGGTATTGTGCCCACTGTCCGTATCGTATCGTGCAGCTGCCGGTCAGGAAATGCCTCACTGCCTATGATTAGTGGTGTGCAGTGACGGCTTCCTGGTGGGCGCGATCCGAACAAGCGGGAGTCCATCACTAATGCCTAAATGCATTGAGCTTCTGCCATGTGATTGGCTGATTAGAAATTTGTGCTACCTAGCAATTATACAGGTGTACCTAATAAAGTGGCTAATGAATGTATTTTAAATGGTCCTGTCCAGTTTTTTTTTTTACTCCAGAGCAACGCAACGCAAGCATATGCATCTGTACATTATGGTGGTCTATTAGGTAGGTGTGTTGCCGAGTGCTATTGATGTCTGTTCTACTGCAATTTATAGCACATACTCACCTCGGACAGCAACTCCAGCTAATACACCATTCTGGTGCCACACAGCAGACCCCACGCTACCATCGTGATCCTCTTTAGCTTGCTCATTTGACCACCTTAAACACACCTTGAAGATTCCGAGGCCACATGGAAAAAGGTTTTATGGTCAGATGAGACTAAAATGGAATGATTTTGCCTCAAACCAAACAATATGTCTGCGGGTAATCCAGTACAACTCACCATCCAAATAACAACATTCCTACAGTAAAGCATGCAGGTGGTAATATCCTGTTATGGGGGTGTTCCTCTGCATTAGGGACTGGAGCACTTGTCAGGATAGAAGGAAAAATGGATGGCATTAGGATAATGCTTTATTTAAATGTCACAGTGGTGATCGAAAGTTTGGGCACCCCGGGTAAAAATTCGTATGCATGTGCATAAAGAAGCCAAGGAAAGATAGAAAAATCTCCAAAAGGCATCAAATTACAGAATAGACATTCTTATAATATGTCAACAAATGTTAGATTTTATTTCCATCATTGACACTTTCAAAATTACAGAAAACAAAAAAATGGCGTCTGCAAAAGTTTGGGCACCCTGCAGAATTTATAGCATGCACTGCCCCCTTTGCAAGGCTGAGACCTGCCAGTGTCATGGATTGTTCACAATCATCATCTGGGAAGACCAGGTGATGTCAATCTCAAATGTTTTAAATGCCCAGACTCATCTGACCTTGTCTCAACAATCAGCACCATGGGATCTTCTAAGCAGTTGTCTAGAAAACTGAAACTGAAAATAGTTGACGCTCACAAAGCTGGAGAAGGCTATAAGTAGATAGCAAAGCGTTTTCAGATGTCAATGTCCTCTGTTTGGAATGTAATTAAGAAATGGCAGTCATCAGGAACAGTGGAAGTTAAAGCAAGATCTGGAAGACCAAGAAAAATATCAGACAGAACAGCTCGCAGGATTGTGAGAAAAACAATTTAAAACCCACATTTGACTGCACGATCCCTCCAGAAAGATCTGGCAGACACTGGAGTTGTGGTACACTATTCCACTATAAAGAGATACTTGTACAAATATGGTCTTCATGGAAGAGTCATCAGAAGAAAACCTCTTCTACGTCCTCATCACAAAAATCAGGGTTTGAACTTTGCAAATGAACATATAGACAAGCCTGATGCATTTTGGAAACAAGTTCTGTGGACCGATGAGGTTAAAATTTAACTTTTTGGCCGGAATGAGCAAAGGTATGTTTGGAGAAGAAGGGGCACAGAAGTTAATGAAAAGAACCTCTGTCCAACTGTTAAGCATGAAGGTGGATCAATCATGCTTTGGGGTTGTATTGCAGCCAGTGGCACAGGGAACATCTCACGACTCACGAGTAGAAGGAAAAATGGATTCAATAAAATTTCAGCAAATTTTGGATGGTAACTTGATGCTATCTGTGAAAAAGCTGAAGTTAAAGAGAGGATGGCTTCTACAAATGGATAATGATCCTAAACACACCTCAAAATCCACAGGGGATTACATCAAGAGGTGGAAACAGAAGGTTTTGCCATGGCCTTCACAATCTCCTGACCTCAACATAATTGAAAATCTATGGATAGACCTTAAAAGAGCAGTGCGTGACAGACAGTCTAGAAATCTCAAAGAACTGGAAGACTTTTGTAAGGAAGAATGGGCAAAGATACCTCAAACAAGAATTGAAAGACTCTTGGCTAGCTACAAAAAGCATTTACAAGCTGTGATACTTGCCAAAGGGGGCAGTACAAGATATTAACTCTGCAGGGTGCCCAAACTTTTGCAGATGACATTTTTTTGTTTTCTGTTGTTTTGAAAGTGTAAATGATGGAAATAAAATCGAACTTTTGTTGACATATTATAAGAATGTCTAATCTGTAATTTGATGCCTTTTGGAGATTTTTCCATCTTTCCTTGGCTTCTTTATGCACATCAATACAAATTTTTACCTGGGGTGCCCAAACTTTCGATCACCACTGTATATAGTCATGCTATGTATCCTCTTCACTTAGTTCGCCCTGAACCTGCTCCGACCCAACTGACACTATTGGTTCTGTCATGTTAAATGATTAAGACCACAAGTATTGCAGTGAGGAACCAAATTTACTGCTTTCAAATTTGAAGTAAAAGAGTATACAAAACAGAATCAGAGATAATGCAAAAATTGCTAACAGTAATATAGATCCTGAGTCCCCAACGAAAGGTTTGAGCAGAGTTCAGCACTCAGGATCTGGAACACAAGCCACACATGTATAATATATATGCATACATATATACGATATGCTAGAGGATTGCGTTCAGCAACAACATAAACACCCTGAGGTTTTTAGTATATAGAGAGTGACCACAAATGAAGATTAACCACACTTAAAGAATAACTGTGGAATAAACATTTTACAAGTACTAACTAGATATCAGAGTGTACTTTGTGTACTAACGGGGGCCCCCTTTATACTGAATTGCAAAAGATTCCTGGAGAGTGAGGCCTCACTAGTCTTCACCGGCAAGGAATCCTCTAGCAGTCCAAGGAAAGTAATTGTAATCCATTTAAAGGTGATTGGTAGCTGTAATCCCAAAAGTAGTAAGCAATTGTAATCCACAAAGAGGAATGTAAAACAGATCTTGATGCTTCTTAATAGGCAAACAGCCTATTACTGGAAAAGGGCTTAAGGCCTGGTTCAACCACCTTGCACTAAGTGTAACAGCAGTGTCCGGTGGTAATACTATAATTCAGTATGGCCTTTTTATTCAAACAGTTCGGCAGTCCCGCCCTAGCTCAGTCTAGGTATGTGATAGATGTAGATGCTGGACGTTTCTCACCCAATACCAGGAACTCCGCTCCACGCTGCAACCAGGCCCCGCTCTGCTTAGCGACTCTCTCGGCCTGTCAGCTGTCCTTCCGCTTGGTCACGCTACCGAGATACCCCCGCACACACACCGCCCACCTCAGCTCCGGTGTCCACTACTAGGCCTCCGGCCTACTCCTCTGCGATCTGCAGCAGCTCTTCCCCTTCTTTACAGCACGCTGTTCTCAAGGAAAGAGAGCAAAAATGGGTCCCGCTTTCCCCTTATAAAGACACTCCCAGCAGGCTCCGCGAGTCACATTGCTCCTTGGGGGCATCCTCAAACGGAAGGTGGAGGAGTGCAAGGTCTCTAACATCCACCAGCTCTGTGATGTCATCATGGAGGAGTGGAAGAGGACTCCAGTGGCAACCTGTGAAGCTCTGGTGAACTCCATGCCCAAGAGGGTTAAGGCAGTGCTGGAAAATAATGGTGGCCACACAAAATATTGACACTTTGGGCCCAATTTGGAGATTTTCACTTAGGGGTGTACTCACTTTTGTTGCCAGCGGTTTAGACATTAATGGCTGTGTGTTGAGTTATTTTGAGGGAACAGCAAATTTACACTGTTATACAAGCTGTACACTCACTATTTTACATTGTAGCAAAGTGTCATTTCTTCAGTGTTGTCACATGAAAAGATATAATAAAATATTTACAAAAATGTGAGGGGTGTACTCACTTATGTGAGATACTGTATATGATTATTACACTGCTTCTTAAGTCTATGGCTCCATGCACACTAGAGTTTTTTTAAGTTATTGGCATTTTTTCCGCTCCTAGAAGCCAAATAGTGTTATCCTCTGTATCCATGCACGCTTCTTTAGGCTAATTGCATTTTTGAGCTTCAGCTTCTAGAAGCAGAAAAAAAATGTTTTTGTAGAGTTTCTTGGAGCTTTTTTTCCAGCAGAAAAACTCCTAAATGCTCATAACTGCTTCTAAATGCTACTAAAATGCTACTAACAGTTTTCTTTTAACTTTTTTTTTTTTTTTTTTTTCTTCGTGTACTGCAAAAATGCTAAAAAAAATGCTAATGCTCCTAAAAGGTACTAAAATGCTACTGGAAGCTGGCACAAAAAATGCTATTATCAGCATTTTTCATCCAGCATTTTTTTTCTAGCTTTTTTTGAGCTTATGAAAAATGCTAGTGTGCATGGAGCCTAAAAAAAAAAAAAAAAAAAAAAAAAAAAAAGATTGACTTTTGGGGAATTTTGGCAAATATCTGATATTATGAAAAGGAACACAATATGATAAAAACACAAGACTGATAGAAACTATCTAGTGTACTTTTCCACAGGCATACTTATTATACTTATTGCATTTGGCTGTTTTTTTTTTTCCCTTTTTTTATTATTCCTTATTTTATTACCCTGAAAAAGAACAGCAGACATCACGAGTACAGACAATAATGGAAAGATAGCTGCTCTGGAATAAAGAAAAAGAAGGCAATGCAGCATCTCGTCCTCCCTTGGGGTCACAATAGCTTATCACAGCGGACTTGCATACTGTATGTGTGGGTTATTCTTACAAATTCACGCCTTACACTGTGAGATTTTATCTTTGTGCAAATTGTTGTAACCGAGCGCCTGTAATGTGAGCGATTTACTGTATCAATTGTTCTCAGCCATAGAAACATTGGTTCTGTTCAGTAAGGCAGGATTGTGGCCAGTTCATACATATCTACTATTTCAGGTATGGCTGGTTGCAGTGTCAGACAGGGGTACCTGGGGCCCATTAGAGACTGCCTATGTCATTGGTACCCACGTGTACCATGACAGCTGGGTCTTCCCCAGCCCCACCCAGTAATCTGTCCACCCGATCCGCGAGGTACTTGACCTACTGATTACCAACAATACAGACCTGCTCACGGATATAGAAATACGGGGCAACTTAGGAAACAGTAACCATGGGTCAATTAGTTTCAGTATTAATTATAGTAATAGTAAACACAAGGGCAATATAAGGACACTGAATTTCAAAAGAGCCCATTTCCCAAAACTGCGCTCTCTGCTAGAAAATATCAATTGGGATAGAACCCTGGGAACAAAGAACATGGAGGAGAAATGGGAGTGCTTCAAGAGCATACTAAACAAAGGGATTGTCCAGTGTATTCCAAAGGGAAATAAATTTAAAAGACCAAAACGAAACCCTGGGTGGCTAAACTCCAACATAAAAATGCATATTAGTGCTAAAGGAAAGGCTTTCAAAAAATACAAGACTGAGGGGTCATTGGCAGCATTTAAGCATTACAAAGTGTGTAGTAAGAAATGTAAAGACAAAATCAGGGCGGCTAAAATAGAACAAGAGAGACAAGTATATAAACAGTAAGAAAGCGAGGCCAGAACACATTGGCCCCATAAAAGACGATAAGTGAGTTTTGGCCACAGAGGACAGAGAAAAGGCGGTAGTGTTAAATAATTTCTTCTCTTCAGTCTTCACAAAAGAATTGGGGGGCTACACTAACCCAGCTTGTAAGGCCGAACTAAACAACACACAAGAGATTATTCTCCCACTCTACAAGACTCTGGTCCGGCCACATCTGGAGTATGCTGTCCAGTTCTGGGCACCGGTCCTCAGGAAGGATGTGCTGGAACTGGAGAAAGTCCAGAGAAGGGCAACAAAAATAATTAGGGGAATGGAGGACATCAGCTATGAGGAAAGACTACAAGCACTGAACTTATTCTCTCTGGAGAAGAGATGATTGAGGGGGGATATGATATCAATGTACAAATACCGTACTGGTGACCCGAGCATAAGGAACAAACTATTCAGAGAAAGGGAATACAATAAGACACGTGGCCACTCACTCAAACTAGAGGAAAAACGGTTTAACCTTAAAATACGCAGGGGGTTCTTCACTGTCAGAGCAGTAAGGATGTGGAATTCTCTTCCACAAGCAGTCGTATCAGCAAGGAGCATCGATAGTTTCAAAAAACTATTAGATGGGCACCTTAAAGACCACAACATACAGGGGTATACAATGTACGGTTAACAGCAAACACACACACACATCATAGGTTGAACTGGATGGACTGTTGTCTTTTTTCAACCTCACTAACTATGTAACTACCGTATGTAACTATGAGTTGATTTACTAAAGGCAAATAGACTGTTCACTTTGCAAAGGGAATTTTCCCCAGAGCATAGTGATTGAGGTGAAGCTCTGCTGTCTTTCATCATCCCATCATGTGCAAACAAATGCACTGTTTTTATTTATTTTTATTTTTTTTACCACTTCTGGACCAGAAGCTTTTCCCCCTTAATAACCAGGCCATTTTTTGCGATTCGGCACTGCGTTACTTTAACCGCTTGACCACCGCCCGCCACAGTTACACTGCGGCAGGCAGCTGCTCCTGTGTGAACCGACGTAGATATGCGTTGGTTGCGCGCCTGCAGCTAGGGGGGCGAGCGCGCGCCACGGCTCTTCAGCGGGGACTCCGATGCAGCGGGCAGGCGGCTCCAATTGCTGCCTGCCACCCGCGATTGCTCCCCGCTGAGAGAGAAGGACAGGCAGCTGTTGTAAACACAGCTGACTGTTCTTCTCTCTGGAATGATCACAGAGCTCCTGTGATCCTTCTATATAGGATCACAGGTCTCTATGATCATTTCACAAGCCCCCCCACACAGTTAGAATCACTCCCCTAGGCTCACATTTAACCTCTTGATCACCCACAGTGTTAACCCCTTCCCTGCCAGTGTCATTATTACAGTAACAGTGCATATTTTTAACACTGATTACTGTAGTAATGTCACTGGTACCCCCAAAAGTGTAAAAAATGTCAGTCAGGGGTCCGATCCGTCCGCCACAATGTCGCAGTCCTGCTAAAAATCACAGATCGCCGCCATTACTAGTAAAAAACAAACAATGAAAATGACATAAATCAATCCCGTATTGCGATTTTTTTTTACCAAAAATATGTAGCAAAAAACAAATTGCCCTAAAATGTTAAAAATTTTGATTTTTAATTTTTTTTTTGGGAATGTTATATAGCAGAATGTGAAAAATATATATATTTTTTTTAAATTGTCGCTCTTTTTTTGTTTATAGCGCAAAAAAATAAAAATCGCACAGGTGATCAAATACCACCAAAAGAAAGCTCTATTTGTGGGAAAAGGACATCAATTTTATTTGGGTACAGCGTTCTGATATTCTTTTAAAGTGGAACTTTATCCATAAAAATGCGATTCATACATTACAACAGGGGTGTCAAACTCAATTTCATCGCGGGCCATATTAGCAGTGTGGTTGCCCTCAAAGGGCTGGTTGTACAGAGTGCAGAGTTCAGGATTACGTCAGGATTATGCTACGTACAGAGTGCAGGGTCCGGCAGTGCACTAAGTACAGAGAGCAGGGTTCAGGATTAGGTCAGGATTATGCTACGTACAGAGTGCAGGGTCCGGCAGTGCACTAAGTACAGAGAGCAGGGTTCAGGGGTGTGCTATGTACAGAGAGCAGGGTTCAAGGGTGCGCTACGTATGGAGTGCAGGCATTCACGGGTGCACTACGTAAAGAGAGTAGGGATTCAGGGGTGCACTATGTACAGAGTGCAGGGATCCAGGGGTGTGCTACCTACAGAAAGCAAGGTTCAGGATGCGCTACCTACAGAGTGCAGGGTTTAGGAATGCGTTACGTATGAAGTGCTGAGTTCAGGAGTGGGCTACGTACAGAGATCAGGGTTCAGGGGTGCGCTATGTATGGAGTGCAGGGTTCAGGAATGTGCTATGTATGGAGTGCAGGGATTCAAGGGTGCGCTACGTATAGAGTGCAGGGTTCAGGAGTGCACTACGTACAGAGCGCAGGGTTCAGGGGTGCAATACGTATGAAGTACAGGGTTCAGGAATGTGCTATGTACGGAGCACAGGGATTCAGGGGCGTGCTACCTACAGAGTGCATGGATTCAGGGGTGCACTACGTACAGAGTGCAGGGATTCAGGGGTGCACTATGTACAGAGTGCAGGGATTCACGGGTGCCCTACGAACAGAGTGCAGAGGTTTAGGGTTGGGCTGTATACAGAGTTCAGGGGTGGGCTATGCACAGAGTGCAGTGGTTCAGGGGTGAGCTACGTACAGAGTGCAGGGGTTCAGGGGTCGGCTACATACAGAGTGCAGGGATTTAGGTGTGTGCTCTATACAGAGTGCAGGGATTCAGGGGTGTGCTATGTACAGAGTGCAGAGGTTCAGGGGTGCACTGTGCCCAATGTACAACATCTCATTTCCACCCCTCCTCCTGGGTTCTGACCTCTGCACCCAGAACTCTGCCCCCATCCCCTCCCCCCACCTCTAAACACATCTTCCTACACACCTCCACAGCCATCCTCCCCTCCCCCACCTTCCAAAGCAAACGTCACATCTGTACTCTCTCCTATCTGAATTAAGATGACATTTTTTAGAATGCTTTCATGGCCACTATTGCTACAAGTCCTCAAAAGCCCACACTTAAGATGCAGCCGCTGGGTGCAGATTAGAACCCACAGCCGCCGGAGCCATCAGGTACCTCTGCCACTGACAGGCTATGCCATATCGACAGCGCATGCACTCAGCTACACACAGCCAGACTGAGGAGGTGAGCCCAGGAGGAGAGTTTACTTCTGTTGCCAAAGAGACCTGTTCCGTGACAGCAGAAAGTAGCTAGTGAGAATAGGAGGTGGCGGCTGGCGGTCGCTGCGTGGGCCACATGACAAGCCCCAGCAGGCCGGATTTGGACCACGGGCCTTGTGTTTCCCACCTGTGCATTACAACATACATTCCACATTATTAACTATGCTACCAACATTAGTGTGTGCTGTAAATTTACTTCAGCATTGTTCCTGTTTTTTCTAGCTGGAGGCTTCCATTTTGCTGAAGTCCAGAACCCTTGAGCAGCAGTAAATCTTTAGGCTATCAGCAGACCGGCTTCTATTGGCTCTGATTTTTTTTCCCAAAAATGGAAATTAACTGAGCCTGTGCAGAGCAGGGTGAGACAGTGGGGTTGATTTACTATAACTAGAGAGTGCAAACTCTGGTGTAGCTCTATATAGAAACCAATCAGCTTCCAGATTTTTTTTGTCAATTCTTAATTGAACAAGTTGAAGTTAGATGATTATTATGCTATTATGGACAGCTGCACCAGATTTTGCACTCTCTAATTTTAGTTAAGCATTGTACACAACTAGTATTTTTTTTTTCGTTCAACCCAGCAGTGCTGAAGTAAAAAAAAATGGACAGCTCAGGAGGAGCTGCTGTACTAACTATCCAATGTTAGTACAGCAATCTCCTCTGCTGTTCTATTGTGTGTTCTGACAGGAGGACAGACCCCCCCCCCCCCTGCCAGAACTCTCTGGTCAGTGCTATCAGCCATTGTCTGAGAGCACTGATCGGGAGTCAATTGGCAGACCTTCTTCGGTCATGCCCCTTCGGCCGGATTCTATCGGAACAACTCCAGTACACACGGGCTGAATTCTGGTTGGTTGCTATTGAATCAGTCTATGCCACCTGACATTTAGCCCGCATGTACTAGGCTTTAATCAACCCCAGTGTACTAATGGATTTTAAATAGTATTAGCCTATAAAATTCTATGTTTGTTCTGTAGTCCCTGATAAAGTTACTCTTTAAGTTTCTCTGTTTTGCTCTGTCTGTTCCCAGTCTCTCTGTTTCTCAATCATCTCTCTGTTCTGCTTGAGCTATTGTCCTTGATAAATAAAACTAGTTGATAAGCTTGGCATAGTATTGTGTGAACTCAACTAACTTCTAATAAAAGCACAATTTCCCACAGGAAAAACTAGAACAATGGCTGGTATGGTTTAGATTAGTTATGAGAAAAAATATTGGGGTGATAAATGCGCTGTCACGTATGTATCTGAGTGGGAGGATTCCTCTAATATGCCGCAGCTCGTTATAAATAAATAAATAGTGACTCTGAGATTCGGATTCAATCCGATTCTATATGCAGCCAACTCTAGTATTATTCACTAAATACCAATAAACAATAAGAAAGGCACAATGAGTCGGCGCACGATAGAAGAGATCTCAGCAAAGACTCTGATCAAGTCTACCAATGTCAGAATCGCAGCGAGACTTCTCGAGATATAGGAGGATGCTGAAGAAAATAGGGGGTCTCACTAATTATAACAATATATAGACAGACCAGATAAATAAATCAGAAGTCAGCAGGTATAAAAAACATATATGATCAAACTCTTGCAAACTAATCCAATTCCTTTAAAATCCTTAAAAAATCCCTATATCTGTCTGAGGTGTATGAAGGTGGGAAGTAAATCCTACTTGTAGACAACTTTCATCAGGTCAATCCATAAGTAAAAGAGGTATAAGACGACATATATGATGCGAATCCTTAAAAAAGCCAAATCCGATTCCTTGACACTAAAAAATTTCTAAAATATTAATTCCCAGTAGAATAAAACGCCTCCTTTTCTAAAGACGACACATAAAGATGAAACGACCTTGATAATCGCAACAGCCAACTGAATCGCAGTAATACACAAATAGACCAGAAATAGTGCTGTGTAACCAAATAAATATATATAAAGTGCTATGATGAATCCATAAATAATTGACATAAAATATTCAAATATCGATAAATATCTAAAGGTGTATAACAAATTCGTGTGTAATCCTGATAAATAATTAAAAGTGCATATATCAATCTGGTGCAGTGATCAAAAATAAATATATATCAATAATTCTATGTGCACTCAGCAGTCCATGTGCATAAAAGGTATATATATATATATATATATAAACAAATCCTTGTGCAAATGATGATCCGTGTGCGGTGAATACAGTTGGTGCAGTGATAAAAATAAAGTTCATCCGTGCACAATTAACCTCCCTGGCGGTATGATTATGTCTGGAATTACATACCAAAAGCGGTACAATTGTTTTCATGGAAATTTGGCGTTATGTATTATAGGCCTACAATTCTTAGTAATTACTGACTTAAACCTGACCAAAACAAGAGTCTAGTAGACATCCCAGATGTGATAAATTTGAAACACAAACGCATGAATTATAATCGAATCAATAATATTATTTTATTATTTAATATATAATATATATAATAAAATTATATTATTGATTAGATTATAATTCATGCATTATATATTATATATAGATATGTGTGTGTGTGTGTGTATATATATATATATATATATATATATACATATATATATATATATATATATATATATATATATATACACACACACATATATATATATATATATATAATATATAACGCATGAATTATAATTGAATCAATAATATAATTTTATATATATATGTGTGTGTGTGTGCATATTATATATATATATAATATAATATAAAGTGTGTTTTGTGTAACGTTTTTTTTTTTTTTTTTTTTTAATTTCCCTCCCTAGTTCCGCTCCCATGCAGCATTGCTGCTGCAGGGAACGGAACTAGGAAGTGATCGTACCGACGGAGGGACGGAGGAGCGGCGGGACTCTCGGCTGGCGGTCGCAGCAATGAGAGATCATCGCTGGATCGCCAGGATAAGGTAAGAGAACACCGCTGCGCTCTCTGCAATCCACCCCGAGCGTGACTCGGGGTTACCGCTCCTGCAATGAAAAATCAACCCCGAGTCACGCTCGGGATTACCGCTAAGGCGGTTAATAGGTGACAATTAGTGATTTTCTAAGGCACTCTTGTGAATATCCCGCGCTGTGATCCAGAGTGAGCCGTGATAGTATAGGCGCAGTGGCCGCTCACCTCACTGCACCTTAATAGGCGCTTTAAGCTGGTCTCTCCCTTAGGGGTGAACTGCTGGGTTATTCAGCACGGGATACTCCAACCTCCACTCTGTACTCCACAGTTATCGGTTCCAGATTATCTCCAAACGGTACCAGTGTGTCCCAGAAAAAGAGAATAATCCCCAATCGTGAAGTATGTAAAAACTGTCTCTCCTCAATGATCTCTCTGGTGACTTCTAGAATCTTCTTTGTATTTCTCTATTCTATCAGGGAGGGAGGTGGAGGCAAAGTGATGGTCATATGATCTCCAGACTTCACAGGAGGAAAACTCTAGATCTCCTCTGCCGCCAATTGCTGCATTGTCTTCTCTCTCCGTCCTACCAAATGGAACGTCCATTAAATGTCAATTATTTATGGATTCATCATAGCACTTTATATATATTTATTTGGTTACACATGCACTATTTCTGATCTATTTGTGTATTACTGCGATTCAGTTGGCTGTTTCGATTATCAAGGTCGTTTCATCTTTATGTGTCGTCTTTAGAAAAGGAGGCGTTTTATTCTACTGGGAATTAATATTTTAGAAATTTTTTAGTGTCAAGGAATCGGATTTGTTTTTTTTAAGGATTCGCATCATATATGTCGTCTTATACCTCTTTAACTTATAGAATGATCTGATGAAAGTTGTCTACAAGTAGGATTCACTTCCCACCTTCATACACCTCAGACAGATATAGGGATTTTTTAAGGATTTTAAAGGAATCATATTAGTTTGCAAGAGTTGGATCATATATGTTTTTTATACCTGCTGACTTCTGATTTATTTATCTGGTCTGTCTATATATTGTTATAATTAGTGAGACCCCCTATTTTCTTCAGCATCCTCCTATATCTCGAGAAGTCTCGCTGCGATTCTGACATTGGTAGACTTGATCAGAGTCTTTGCTGAGATCTCTTCTATCGTGCACCGACTCATTGTGCCTTTCTTAGATTAGTTATGCATGACTTATGAACAGTGGCGGCTGGTGCTCGGTAAATCGCTTCTCCTTTTGGCCAATCGGGAAAGGGGTCTCACAACCCTCTTCCTGATTGGCTGGGAGGAGAGTCAGTGTGACAATAGCGAATATTAATTTGCTATTGTCACACAACTGGGTGGGTTCAGGGCACAGTGCTCTGCGCCCGAGCCCACCCTTTTTTGAAGCCTGTTCGAGCCTCTGGCTCTAATCACGTGCTTAGAAAAAAAAAATCCCCTATTGGAATTCATGCGTCCGGCGCCCCTGCGCCCCCAATGTACGGGCCACCCCTGCTTATGAATATACTAAAAATATATACTCCTTGAATAAATGTGTATTATTTTTATTGGTTAAAGGGCCATATTATACCTGCCCACTTGCTTGCCTATATAAATTTGAAAACAATGAATAAAGCTTTAAATGGATCTGGAATCCAACGGTGTATGTTCAGATCTGTTCCCGGGTACCAGGTTGGAAGGGAGAGCGAGCAGATCTTGAATTAAATTACCCCTTACAGTATAGGCACTTATTTGTAATGTTTTACATAGCTATACCTGCAAAAGGGACCAGCCTGACGTGATCTAGCAGGACTTCATTTTCTGACTAAAGTTCAACTTTACCTAAAGTCCCACTCAGCACACTATGGTAGAGATTTACTAAGACTGGTGCACACAGAATCTGGTGCAGCTGTGCATAGTAACCAATCAGCTTCCAACTTCAGCTTGTTCAATTAAGCTTTGACAATAAAACCTGGAAGCTGAGCTTTTATCAAGCAGAAATGCTCCTAAATGATGCGAAACACTACAAAACGATACTAATAGTGGGTTTTTTTTCATTCCCTTTTTTTTTTTTTTTTAAAGGAACTGCAAAAAATGCTAATAAAACGTTAACACTCCTAAACGCTTCTAAAACACTACTACAAAAAACTATTGCCAAAGTTTTTTATCCAGCATTTTTTCTGCCATTTTTCTTTAAGTTAAAAAAATACTAGTGTGCGTGGAACCTAAGGGTGTCTTTTGGTCAGTGTCTTTGATGCCACGTTTTCAGTTTGTACCATCTTAAGAACATTGCTAATAGAGCATTGAGATACTATACCAGTCGTGGATGGAGGTGGGTTGGGGGAAGTTTGGGCTGCTCCCTCTCACCTGCCTCCTATCCACCCATTAGCAGCCATGTGCTCCCAGAGTGGAGACACTCAAATTTAAAAGTGTTAGGACTGCAGATAAAACAGGGTGCCATGTCGTGGCTCTGCAGCTTACACATGCGTTTGCAAATGTGTGTCAACTAAACCCCTGTTCTTTATTTATATCATGAGGCAGGTCTACTTGGTTGGTGGCAGACTGCAGGGTGAGTACATCAGACTGGGGGCTGGCTGGCTTCCATGCACCTCTTTTAATCCTTTTCAATTTGTTTTTTCCGATACAGGGATGGAGACGCTGGGCATACCTGCCGGTGTCTCACTAAAAGTCCCACATAGCCCACATTGTCTTTGATGCCACTTCTGACCTCCTCTATGTATTTTTGACCTTTATTTTTTGATTATTTAAATACCGTTGATTTTTCCTTTACGTCAATGGTTGGCCTTGATTTTTATAGAGTAAATGACAAACCTGAGGAGCAAGAGCCGTGAAAATGTTCTATGCCCGTCACCTCGGGATGACGTGGGATCGGACTGGCTGCCAATAAATTATCCAAACATTATTCCCATTCATTATTAATCCCACGGACTCAATGCCTGGACACTGCTATGAATAATAGAAGAGATCATGGGATGATATTTAGCCTGAGCTATCAATTAACCCCCTGCGCACTGCTACATGTTTAAACAGATGCCTAACCCCACTTATATTAAAAGAAGGGGGCACTGATCCTGGGAACTTTGATACGTTCACTATCCAGACCAAGTTTTTCTCTTCTCTTCTGGTCATTCCAATGTTACCTAGAATAGAATGATTTCCATACACACTTTCTACTTTAAAATAAATTGGGATTAATTGTTAGAAATCTGTTTTTCTTTGATTTTGCAAAGAAATTACACATTTTTCATTGTTGTAAACTGTCATTTTGCTTATCAAGCTACATTCTTTTGAGGATATGTATTTAGGGTTTCTTCTTTCTCTTTTTTTCTTTTCTTTTTTTTCTTTTCTTTCTCTTCTGCCTCGTTTACATATCCTCAATTGCCTTCTGATAAATGACAGCATATCACTTACACATTACAATATGTTATTATTTTTACTTTTTTATTTTGCTAAAGAAAGGCAAAGTAATATATTTTACACAGATGTTCAACACTTTGATAACGCCCACTGAATTATTAACGTATCATTACCTGCAATCAATAGACCTGGATTCAGCATTGCCTTAACAAAATTTGAAAATCAAATCATTCAGATTTTTAAACATGTTTAGAATTCACAGCAAACATTGTATTTCAGTAAATATATAATCACAAAATTTTTCTAGTTTTCCTCTCTATACTGTATTCTGCAGTCCTTGTAACAAAGACACAGTCAGTATTGCATTGCGGTTAATGTATTGATGATGATAAGTTAGCCCTTAAGTACATGAACTTTAACAGAGTGTGATCTTTAACATGAAGAAAAAAAAGCCATATGCAAGGTGCAATAGCCCAAAGCCACCAATCAGCTGTCCCCTTGTATTATTTTCACTGTTCTAAACAGGAATGATTTATTTCCTGTTTGTATATAAAGCATTAAAGAGGTTGTAAACCCAATTTTTTTTCACCCTGAAAGAGAAACACATAATGAGCTAGTATACATCGCATACTAGCTCATTATGAAATACTTACCTTACCTTACCTTACCTGTGCTGCCCGCTTACCTCAATGACGGGCGACATGTTCAGTCGCCCGTCTTCTGGGATCGCGGCATCCGGCCATCTGATTGGCCGGAGCCGCGGTGACGTCACTCCCGCGCATGCGCGCGAGAGCCGACAGTCACGGCACAGGGCTCTGAAGGAACGGCATGAGCGGCCGTTCCTTCAGAGCGAATGCGCCAGTGACGTCACTGGCTGCATGTAAGGTAAATATCTCCTAAACGGTGCATGTTTAGGAGATATTTACAGTACCTATAGGTAAACCTTATCATAGGCTTACTTATAGGTAAAAGTGTCAGAGGAGGGTTTACTTCCTCTTTAAGTTTACAGCGCGTTTCACATTTCAACCTTCCAAAACTGAGCTGGGCTGATCACCTGACTGCCCCTGTTACTTGTTTAGAAGGAAGTTTATTAGTCCACCCATATTTTTAAGGAAACCCTATCAGGCTGCTAAAAATATCAAACTGGCATTCCCTTGCAATAGAAAAGGTAGTTTACTCATCTCTCAGGTTGTTCATGTTTTCTGCCTTCCCTCCATCCAGTGTGGCAGCCTCCATCAGTATCTTCAAATGAAGAAAAAAGCACCCAGGAGGTGCTGGGACTTTGACGTGAGTTCATACAAAGTATTGAGAGAACAAAACCATTCAGAGAGCTCACTGGCTCAGATCAGGCTGCTCACAGCAGACAAAGCTACCTTCCGGTAGGTATCCCAGCAGGTTACCTGAAAACAAGTACAAACTAATGGAAGATGCCCCATACCAAAGGATAAAAGTCTAAATTAATTTATTAGTTTATACCAGGGTTTCTCAACCAGGGTTCCATGGAACCACAGGGCTCCTTGAGGGGGTTCTAGGGCTTCCTTGGGAAATAAACAATGTTTGCCTCTCAGGTAAGTTCCAACTAACACAATTGATCTTTTTAGCTGTCTTTAAGGAGGTAATTCTTTCCCTTGACCACAAATGTAAGGAGCACTCTTCCAAAAAATTATCACACTAAAATATCATGAGTTGTAGATATAGCAATTTGTAGCAGGGGTCCCCTGAGATCGGAAAGTTATTTCAAGGGTTTCCCTGTGCTTAAAAGTTTGAGAAAGTCTGGTTTATGCTAAAAAACCTTCCAAGGCATTTCAGAGGTCATATCTTTGACAAATGACACTGCTGGGTGTGTTGGTTGGCTGTATCCCCCTACCATGCACTGTAGTTTCTTCCCACCCAGAGGCGTAACTAGAACCTTCAGGGCCCCCGGTGCAAGAAACCATGAAGGGCCCCCCCAGGCCCCTTCCCTTCAAGCCTGGGGCTCTTCCCACTGATCCTGGGGCCCTTTAATCTCATTGTGGGGCTCTTTATTACGGTCCTGCAGCAGGACCCTTTCACAAGTTCTGCAGTGGGCCCCCTTCCTGCCATCTTGGGGCCTCCCCACGGTGGTGGAATGCCAGGGTCCGGCCGCAAGTGTGACTTTTGCGATCCTGGAAGTTCTCCCACTGGTGTCGGTAGTTTTGATTTTTTGGTATTTTAATTGTATTATTTTTTATCATTTTATTTTATTTTTTTACAATGTGACTGACTATGACTCTGTCCATTCAGAAGAGGAATGAGCTGGTAAATTACATATTTACCGACCCCTTCCTGGTTCTCTATTGTGACACATCCCCTGCAGCAGCCGGCAGGAGAGGAAGGTAGCACAGTGGGGGGGAGCACACAGGGGCCCAGAGACAGCAGAACACAAGTGAACTGGATAGGAGGAGTGGTGGGGGGCAGCATACAGAGGAACCAATCTCCTCCATTTTCCTCCTGCAGCTACAGGAGGAAAAAGGAGGACAGTGATTTCTCTACAAGCTGCCCCCGACCCCCCTCCTATCCAGGTGTACAGGGGAGCCGCACAGACCCCCTGGAGCATGGGGCCCAGTTGTAATTGCAACCCCCGTAGTTACGCCCCTGCTCCAACCCCCACCTTACTGTTGAGTCCTATAGTAATGTAGGGGTTGGCAAAAGAAACCACAGCATGCAGCAGGGAACAAAGCCTACCAACGCACCCAGATGTGTTAAATGCTGAAGAAACTGATGGAGAGTGCAGTGCTGTAAAGAGGAGAGGGGTAAAAACACAGCCCAGATGATAGCTGACGAGAACACCTTTTCTATTGCAGGGGACTGCTGGTTTGATTTCTTTAGAGACCTAAAGCCTTCAGATAAATATTCAGAATACTTTATTGATCCCAATGGAAATGATTAATTTGGGAAGCCTACACAAACACCAGAATAATATACTTTACGCAGCGTGTCCACTTGGTTTAGCCCATGACCAGACAAAAATGCTTTATAAATGAAAAGGGGAATATAATTGGTCACTCTGGGTTACTGTGCACCATTGCTCTTTACGTTGCCTTATTGAAGGGGTCTTCTCCAGTTTTAGTAATAACGTGAAAAATCTCTCCTTTATAGAGCGGTGATGATTGGCAGGTATCAACATAATAAGAGCTCTTGTGAAGCTGATAGATGTTTTTGAAAAGCCCACCTTAGCTTCACCTACTCTGGGCTGTGATTGTATGCTTTGGCAAACACAGTGCAAAGGATCCTAATAGAGTGCAGTCCTTAACCGGTTGCCGACCGCCGCAAGTACATATACTGCGGCGGTCAGCCCCGGCCAGGCAAAGTGACGTATATATACGTCACTTGCCTGTCACTTGCTTGTGAGCCAATAGCGGGCGAGCGCGTGCCCGCCCCGGCTCGTTCCCTAGGAAGTCCGTGCGTGTGACCGGCGGACCCGATATCCGCCGGTCACTCGGCGATCGTCGGTGGAGAGGAAGAAAGGCAGGCGGCTGATGTAAACAAGCCGCCTGTCATTCTCCCCTGTGTAGGAATGGTGATCATACGGTTCTACTATGTAGGACCGTTGATCACTGTTCCTACACCAGTAGCCATGTCCAATCACAGTTAGAAGCACACCCCTAGGGACACACTTAACCCCTCCTTCCCCAATAAAGTTAACCCCTTCCCTGCCAGTGTAATTTTGCAGTAACAGTGCATATATAGCACTGATTACTGCAGTAATGTCACTGGTAACCCCAAAAGTGTCAAAAATGTCAGAAACTTGCACCTTCCTTGGAAAAAATGGCCCACAGCATATCTGCACAGCTGGATCATTGCTCATATGAATCAGCAAACCTAATAAACAGATTGGAAGGTGCACAGTCCAGGGTAGAGAGGTTCCAACTGTCTCTTTAACAGCCACCTACATCTGCTCCCAGGCAAATCAGAGGCATCTTGGAATTGGAAGCTAACTAAAGAGCTCCAGCAGCCTCAAAACTGATTTTTAAAGTAATTCCATTGCCAATTAAACAAAAATTCACAGTGAAAAAAAATGCTAATGCTCATTACTTGAAAATGTGTACTCTTGCAGAGCAAAGCCACCCATGAAACCTTGTGTTGGATTCCCATCCAACATCACATGCTGTGGTTCAACCTGCTGGCTGTCCACGTCACTACTATTTCTCTGAAGCAAAGTAGTGACAAAGCAGCAGGTTGAGCCATAGAGCAGCAGAGGGGAACCCAGGCTAAAGATTCCGCTGGCGGCTTTTCTCTACAATAAAGACAAGTTTCCAGGAGAAGGATATGGAAAAGGTAGGTTTAAATATTCTCAGCTTTTGCTGGATTTTTTTTTTTTTTGGAAACAAAAAAACTTGAAGGGCCAGTGATAAAATAGGATCTGAACTGTGTTACCACTGGGCTGGGCGTATAGGCATTGTACACGTTATCGATAAAAAATGGAACAACCCCTCATATAAGGCTGAGTTCTCTGTAGCGAAAATATAGCATGAATAAATTCCTTATTTTTCACATATTCTTTATCTTTCATTTATGATAAAACTTAAATTACAGATTAGAAAAATACTCATGTATCAGACATAACTCTCTTTAATATACTTTAAATTTACAAATAGTCTTTATGTAGGATATATATTATTTTTTCAGATTATATATTTTTTTTCTAGCCTCTTCAGAACGATATAATAACTTGTATAGTCTTCATAAAAAATAATGAACCTCTCTTTCATCACTAGTTATAAAATAACTTAAATCTCTTCTTCAAGCTGCCAAGTAACACTTTAACAGGTATAAAATTTTGGATTGACCAAAGTCAAGCCATTTCTAGTAGAAATATTTGTAGAACAAAATACTTGTCATGAAAATATCTCCTTTGACTCTTTCCACATCCAACACAAGAGCTGCCACACGGCATCTTCTGCTCTCACTCAAACGCACATTATTACTAAATAGCATAGGTAACATTTCCTTCTGACGTATACAATTACAAACCTGAAGTTCTTTGTCAATGTGAAACATGTAAAAATGGAGGCAACCAACCATTAAAGTGCACCTGTAGTTTCAGAGCAACCAACATTTCACCAACAAGGAAGGTACACTATTGCCTCGTTTCCACTGAGTGGTACGGTACGGTTCGGTTCAGTACGGTACGGTTCGGAACGGTACACCTTGTGTTTCCACTGCCAATAGTACCCTTTCATGATAGGCGTGGTGTAGCAGGAAAGCTGTTATGGACGATTCTCTGTCAACCAATCAAAGTTCTACAGAGTGTAGCTCCACCCTGTTGGTACGGTACTAATGTGCTTGGTACCCCAACGAAAGGGTCCCAAAAAAGTGGTACGGTACGGTTCGGAATTAGGGTACCATTCATAATGGAAACGGCAAAAACAGCGTACCGTACTGAACCGTACCGTACTGCTCAGTGGAAACGAGCCATGTGTGAATAAAGAACACCTTATCAAATTATTGAATTCAGGTGTACAAAGACAGGTCCATGGAGATATGGTTTCACCAATGTTGTGGAGGAACTTGAGTGGCCTGCACAGAGCCCAGTTCTCCTAAACACCTCTGGGTGAACTAAAAGCCGATTGCAAGCCAGATTTAGCTTCCTATTTAACATCAGCACCAAACTTCACAAATGTTCTTTTGGCTGGTCACAAATTCCTCAAACATTGGTTTTGGAATAGGATGTCCAGTAAAAATTTATAGAGCTGTGATGGTCAGTTGACCAACTTTTGGCTATCTAGCAAGTACTCACTGGACTTTGTTCTTCCAACTTTGAAGTTATTGAAGATAATGTTAAAGCAAACCAACCACTTGGATAAATGTGCCCTAGATGCTGAAAAAAAGTTAGATAGTAAAGCCCCGTACACACGCACCGATTGTCGGCCGACCGTTCGGCCATCTTTTGTCCGGTGCTGTTTTGTTGGTTGAAAAGTGCTCAAGACTGCACACGAATTTTGTCGGCCAACAACAACCAACTTCAGAAGTGATGTCATGTGCTGGTTTACTTTCCGTGTGTTTTTTCTTCTCCGAGCATGCCCAGTCTTGCTCATCTGGCTTTTGTCGGCCGAAATCTGTACTGACTGACGGAAAATCGGCCGTTCTGGTGACGGCCAACAACAATTTTATAGCATGCACACCAGATTTTGTTCGGCCGAAAAGTCGCAGTCGGTTGTCGGAAGCATCATACTAACAAGCCGACAATCGGCCGATAGGACGTTGGCCGAATATTTACGGCCGGCAATCGGTACGTGTGTACGGGGCTTAAGACTTCTAGGTATCTGCTTTTGGATTTTGATATCATTTAAATCCATAGTTGCCAACGGTACCTTTTTCTGCAGGACCTTAACCCTATTTTTCAAATTGAAGAATCCCTCCAAGAATGTTGGCATCTAGATGTACTTCACAGATGTGCCTTTTATGTGAAATAACTTTGCTTCCAGTATTGAATAAAATAAACCTACACTATAGTTCTTTCTGGATGTTTATAAAAGATCAGATTTTTGGTTCGTGTTAATCCCTGTTTTTTGTCTGATATAAAGATTTCTGTACAAAATTCACTATATAACTACCAATATCCAACCTCTAGATTACTGCTTATGTTACTTTAAAAAACAGTACAAAAAAAATTAGTGGTGAAAAAAAGTCCTGGGTGGGTTTAAGTAATATTTTTTTACATATTCATTCATCATGGTACATCTAAATAGGGCTCTGCAGGGGTGTGTCCTATGCCTACATACTTTCTTCTAAAAGATGTCCCTCTTTCTCATCTCAGGAAGTTGGGAGGCACGAGTTTACTAATAATTACAGGTGCTCTTTAATTACAGGTCAGCATAGCAGTCCATTTTAGAATCACTTCTTACATGGGTTGTGACCCTAGGGTGAAAAAGCAAAGGAAATACGTGATATGAAATGATATGTAAGGATATGATATATGATAATATCTATGCCATAGTTGTTCCCTTTAAAGTTTATGATCAGAAGATGATTACTATAACAGCATGTGTATATGCTAAGGACCGAAGATGACGGTTTATTCCAAGTTCTTTATATTACAAACAAAGCTAAGTAACTTTGACATGGTCGGTATGGTTAAAGCAGGCATGTCCAACCTGCGACCCGGGGGCCACATGGGGCTCGGAACCCCAGGCAATGCGGGCCACTGCCCCCTGACAATTTTTTTTTTGCTGGGGAGGAAGGAAGTCGGGTTGGGGGCATGGCCACAGCGGCTTCCAACTAATGGTAGGCAGAGGCTACCTCGGAGGGGAGGGGGGAGGCAAGCATGTGCAGTGTTTCTGACTCCTACCACCATGACCACTTCTTCAAATCACTGAAGTGGTCATGGTGGTTAGAGTGTTCCTTTAATATCTCTCAGAAGAAGTAAACCTCTGTATACTGATTCCATTTCATTTGATCATCATCTAGTTGTGTTAAATTAGTGCGGGGGTGCGGCGGTGCGGGAAGGGCGCGGCGGCATTTTATTACTTATATACCTTAACTATAGTATATATTTTATATGCGGCCCGAGAAAATTTCTCTACACTCAATGTGGCCCAGAGAAGCCAAAAGGTTGGACACCCATGGGTTAAAGGGAAGCTACACTTTGTTTTAAAATTGTTATAGTATCCTGGACACCAGCTACATACTGTAAGCCCTCACCTACTGTACATAGCTTATTCACCATTTAAAGCTGGACTCCTTGCAAAAAAAAAAAAAAATACATAGATAAAATACATATAAGGGAGCTGTTCAATTTTTGTGCATTTTTCTGCACTGTAAATGCAGGGAACCGGCTACAAACGTGCTTCAAACGCATTGCACCACACCCCTGCAAGCCAAGCCCAAAAACGTATAGAAAAATGCACTGCAAATGCATGAAAAATGCATTCAGGGGCACATCAAGAGTGTATCAAGCACGCTTTAACCACTTCAGAAGGTTTTATCCCCTTAATGACCAGGCCATTTTTTGCAATACGGCACTGCGTTACTTTAACTGACAATTGCGCGGTAATGCGACACTGTACACAAATAAAATTTGTCCTTTTTTTCCCACAAATAGAGCTTTCTTTTGGTGGTAATTGATCACCTCTGCATTTTTTTTATTTTTTGCGCTATAAACAAAAAGTTTTGAAAAAAACATTTTTTTTTTACTTTCTGCTATAAAACATCCAATAAAAATTAAAAAAAAAATCTAATTTCTTCATCAATTTAGGCCAATATGTATTCTGCTACATATTTTTGGTAAAACAATCCCAATAAGTGTATATTGATTGGTTTGCTCAAAAGTTATAGCATCTACAAACTTTGGGATATATTTATTGATTTTTTTTTTTTTTTTTTACTAGTATAGGCGGCGATCAGCGATTTTTAACTGTGACATTGCGGCGAACAAATCTGACACTAAGTGACACTTTTTGGGGACCAGTGACACCAATACAGTGATTAGTGCTAAAAAAAATGTGCTAAAAAATGCACTGTCACTGTACTAATGACTCTGACAGGGAAAGGATTAACATCAAGGGCAATCAAAAGTTAAGTGTGCTCCTAGGGAGTGCTTTCTAACTGTGTGGGGGTGGCCTAACTGGAGGAAGACCTCTAGAGATCCATGTTTCTGCTTAGCAGAAACACAAGATCTCCATCTTCTTCTCTGACAGAATAGCGATCTGCCTTGTTTACATAGGCCGATCGCCGTTCTGTCTCTCCTCTGAACGATCCGCGTTTCCCGGCGGACATCGCGTGCGCTGGACCAGCTGATTGGCTTCTGCTGTATCCAATCACAAAGGAAACGGGTCGCTGGCACTGCGTGCATGTGCGCACGCCCCAGACCCAGAGCACGAGCCAACGTACAGGTACGTCGCTTCACGCAGGAGGGCCGCCCTACCGCAGTATATCAGCGTGGGGCGGTCCTCAAGTGGTTAAATGTGCTTCAAATGCATGTAAACATTCTGTAAAAAACGTGCAGTAATAGTAAAATGGAAAATAGGCCCATATAGGTCTTGTCCTTCCCCTAGCCTCTCTTTGGACAGTGAAAAGAGAAGTGGGACACTAATGAGCTCATCTCTCCGTCACTTTTCTCTCTCCTTCTATCAGCATGAACTCTGTTAGCACATGAATGCTGCAGAACAACTGGTTGGCCCCTTCTTCCCAAATGCAAACCCCTTGGCAGGTAAAATGGCTCCATTATATGTATTATATAGGTGTATTTAGCTGTACTGCCTGAAGTTCATCTATAAGCAAACCTGTACTGACAGAAACATGAAGGCTGCAAATGCTGACCTTATTTTGAAAATTCTATTTGTCTGGCTGTCTCTGGCTTCCTAGACTCAGACCCAAAATAGAAATACAGAAAACTCCTGATATGCATACTTATTCCAGCCCAGTGACTCAGAAGGTACTGGAGCCACCTGACCAGCATGAGAGCCCATCAGAAGGAGGGGTCAGCAATGGCAGTCTACATTTATCTCATACGGGTTTCTTTTAACACAGCTAAAGTTTAACTTTCATGCTGCAGGAAAAGTTACATTTGCATGCGTACAGTTCTTTTTCAGTAATCACGGTTATTTTTTCGGTCTGTACAGTACACGTCACACTTAGTGGAACAGGCTGTACAGGAAGGACTTGCAGGAAAGATTGTTACAGGGAAAAGAAATTAGAAGCTGGCGCATATCCTGCAGCAATAGATCCTACATTAGCGCTCCATTCATTCCATTCAATAGGGGTGAGGTTTGTGCAATGCCATTACCTCTCAATGGCACCCCAATTGTGGCATGGTTTTGCTGCGATTTTTCGCCTGAAGATTCGCGGTACGATTGCTCAAACAAAATCGCTGGAAAATTATTGGCATCGCAACTCCATCCCACATTTTGCTACAATTCAGGAATCACAGGTAGAATCCGGCCATTCTGCCTGGGATTCCAATACACTCAGGTTGGAATGGGCCTTAGAGGTTGTATGTTTGATGTTAAAAATTCTAGCTGATGGAAGCCAATAGGATGAAATATATCTTACGGATTTTAATAACTTTGGGTCCAGCTGGCCATTAGGATCCCCTTCATTTAAACCAATGGTCCCCAACGTGCAGTCCTTGGCTTGCCTTTAGCTTCTCTTGGGGCACTGTTCCTCCCATTAACACAATAGGCACTATTCTCCTTACTGGCACCTATGATGGGGCACTATTTCTCCCACTGACATCAATGATGGGCACAATTCCTCTCAGACACCATGGCGAGGCAAAAAACCTCCCACTGACATAAACAATCTGTCACTATTCCTTTCACTAACACCAAGGATGGGGCACTATTCCTCTCACTGATACCAAGGATGGAGTACCATTTCTTCCATTGACACCAACCACCAATGATGGTGCACTACTGTATATCGCCTACTGACTGTAATGATGGGGCAGTATTCCTGTTACTGACATACCAATCATGGGGCACTATCCTTTCTATAGACACCAATGATGGTTCACTACGCCTCCCCCCCCCCGTTTTGACTAACACTGACTAACACAGAGTGATACCAACAATAGGGCACCAGTAGTGGTGTACTATTCTGCCCAATGAGGGGGCATTATTCAACCTACAGACAATGAGTGAGCACTATCCTTTCTATTGACACCAATGATGGTGTCCCCCCCCCACCCCCTCCAACCAATACCAAAAATGGGGCATTATTCCTTCTACTATCACCAATGTACTATTTTCCCCACTGACACCAAAGATAAGGTACTGTTCATCCTACTGACACCAACAATGGAGCACTACTCCATCTATTGATACCAATGGTGGTGCATTATTCCACCCACTGACACCAACGATGGGGGAACTATTCCTTAAGTAGACACCAACTATGGGGCTTAATTCCTCTTCCCATTGACTACATGCACTAGATAATTTTTGTTCATCCTGCTGACCATAAGCCCTAGCACATATTTCTTCCCACTGACCACCAAGCCTGAGGCACTGTGTGCTCCTTCTGACATTCTATGACAGCTCATAGTTGAGACCTTAGTCCCATATTTAAGGTTTTCTGCTTAATTTGTTCCAGAAGAGGTAGGCTATTTTTCCTACACTGCTGGAAAAGCAACTCCCATGTGCAGTGGTGTTTGACAGCATTGGTCAAAATTTCTAATTGGCTCTGGATGCTGACCCAACCTTTGCAGGGTGTTAAGGGTAGCTAATTTAAAGATATATTCAGGTACTTCTGCTAGTGATCTGCAAAAACTTACCTTACTTAAATTCCGTTATGCACTGCATTGGGGTTTAGACTATTGCACTTGCTTCAAAGGGATAGAAAGGGGGGCTTGTCCCAAAAAGTCTAAGATTATAAATAATCTTTGGAACTCTAACAAAAAGCCTGGGAAGAATAATATAATGTTTATTTTAAAGAGTGGCCACCACATTCTAAGTCTAACTATATGGTATCATATATATATATATATATATATATATATATATATATATATATATATATATATATATATATATATATGGTAACTATATGGTATATCAAATCATCAATATATTGGAAAGGTAAATAATACACTTTTGAGTAGGAAAAAAATGATCAGCCTTCTTTTGTTATGTTTGAAAAGGCTTTTCTAAAGTTAGGACACCCAAAAGTGATTTAAAAGCGTTAAAAACTACAGGTAGAATATGATTGTAGAAGCCAATGATTGGTTTACTGCATCGTTTGAGGTCTCAGTTGAAATGGTTCCTGTCTCAGTTTTGGCTTTGGAACCCACCTTGGGTTGCTCTAATACCCACTGTTAAAAGTCGCTGTGCTGGTTTAGCCAGCACCATCTAAACATCAGAAAATGCCACTGTCATGGAGAGGTACGTAAGCACCTGGGTGGGGGTTTCTAGTCTATATTAGGGGCTAAGGATGGGCTGACGGTTTCTTTCTTAAAAGTGAACTTGTCAACTGTGTCAAAAAACACATTTTTAAACTTTGCTTTTTAACGGGTGGTTGGGATGATATAAGCACATATTAAACATAGACCTAGCATTTTGCGTGTTGAGCCCTAAGCCAATGAGGTAAGTTGTAAAATTACCTACTGGGCACTAGTGGCGGCTGGTGCTCAAAATTTTGGGTGGCGCAAACAGAAAAATGTAATAGGCATTGCTTTGCGGCAAAAAACACGGTAAAAAATTGCGTGACTTTGAGGTCACAGTGTCCCCCCATAAATGCAGAGTGGCCAGCATGCCCCCTTCAATGCAGAGTGACCAGCGTGCCCCCTTCAATGCAGAGAGACTATCATGCCCCCTTTAATGCAGAGTGACCATCGTGCCCCTTCAATGTAGAGTGACCAGCATGCCCCCTTCAATTCAGAGAGACCATCATGCCCCTTCAATGCAGAGTGACCATCATGCCCCCTTCAATGCAGAGTGACCAGCGTGCCCCCTTCAATGCAGAGAGACCAGCGTGCCCCCTTCAATGCAGAGAGACCATCGTGCCCCCTTCAATGCAGAGAGACCATCGTGCCCCCTTCAATGCAGAGAGACCATCGTGCCCCCTTCAATGCAGAGTGACCAGTGCACTTACCTGATTTTCAGCGGCGGCTTCTCCTCAGTCCCCAACGTCTCCCCGCGTCTCCTCGAATCCTCCTGCCTCCTCCTCCTTGGCCAATGGCATGGGTTCGCCTTTGGCCAATCAAGAAACGGGTCTCGGACCCGCTTTCTGATTGGCCAGGAGGAGGATCCGTGTGACAATAGCGAATTCTCATTCGCTATTGTCACACAAATGGGTGGGCTAGGGCCCTGTGCTCTGCGCCCAGGCCCACCCTTTTCTGCTGCCTATTAGAACCTTTGGCTCTAATCAGGTGCTTCAGAAAAAAAAAAACCCATTGAATTCCATGCGTCCGGCGCCCTGCATGTAGATTAGGGGGCCGGACGCATGGATGGGGGGGCGGCGCCCCTGCGCCCCCAACGCACCAGCCGCCACTGCTGGGCACACTGGATACATCAAACTCCTGTAAAGGCAGAGGGGTACAACACAGGCAATAAACACTAGTTACAAATGTATTTTTCTCCCAAATGTTATAGACTGGCCAAAAAGATGGAAATTAACTTTAAAGGAAACATTGGCATAACCTAGCACCACTTCCTACAACTCCATAATTGTGCTCTCTTTTTTAACAATGGAATGAATGGAATGAGTGTGTGATCTCATCTGTAGTGGCAATTAACATAACTGATGAAATTGTCTCAAAGAATAGCACATGATACCCCCTAAGTAAAAAGTCTTTTGATAGCAATAAGAGTTTGCTGTTAGCAGCACAAATTACACCATATCCCTGTCCAGGAGTTTTGCTTCAGAAGAACTAGCTTACTATAGGTATTTGTCTCTTTGAACGTCATTTTGTTTTTGACCATTTTATAAGCACTTTCCTCTGTCTGGCTTTACACAGAGCGTCAGATCAATCCGGTTCCATCAACAGCTGAAATCCTTCAGAGACGAGCTCAATAGGGTGCTTGGTGTAGCCAACACCCAGAAAGAAGTCACCTTATTGATACTTGTGTAAAGGCTTTTATTCCATTGAGGAGCAGATCTCAAGGTTTTAGAGGAATGTCTTTTTTTTTTGTCTTTTCAGTTCAGGCATATGTATCCCCAGAGTTAAGTGCAGTGATTTCAGAGTCATCTCCGTATTTCCCATTTAATTGTTCACTGTTGGAATCATGAGGGTACAAGTATATGGGGACTTCTGTTATAGACGTTGCAGTATAGGAAGTGGAACGCATAGAACAATGTTCTCGACGTCTTTGTCCCAACTCAGTTTTATATTGCATCCACTGCCTCTTCAGTGCTCCTTGTACCTTGGATGGAAAAAAAAGATCATGTTAGAACTGTTTAAAGTACAGTTTAAATTACATTCACACCCACTTGCAACCTTTAAAGTGAAGTAAATGAAAGGCAAAACACTTGGGCATAAATACACAAAAATCCATTATAAATACTCTTTTCCCCCTTTTTTTAAAAAAGTCATCCCATTCCCTCTGTCCTCAGTTGGGGGGAAGCAACAGCACACTGGTCTTCCCAGAGTGAATGGCTGTACAAGGGGGGGGGGGGGGGTTGGGGGTTGGGGGTTTGAGGACAAGTCTAAGCATTGGAGGAGAGCAGGCTGGGTTTCCAGCACAGCTATAGAACTGATCAGGGTGTGTTCTCATGCCTAGTGTGGTCAGTTTGTATTAGGAAAGCAGGCACATATCAGGACTATGAAACACTGGGGTAACAAACACTTTAACTTAGTAAATAATAAATAGTTTTGAAAAAATCCTATTACAGTAAACCCCCGCTCCATCGCGGTTCAGTTTTTGCGTTCCCGGTATATTGCGTTTTTTTCTGTAATGTTATTTTACTATATAAATCATTCAAAATTAAATATTTTTGTGTTTTCCATAGCTCTTGCTATGTCTCTCAGTATCTTTCATGTGTGTAAATGAGTTTCTATTGTTTTAAGTGTGTTTAGAGACCTCAAAATGCTTTAAATGCCTACAGTGTATTTTAATAGGGTTTTTTCTATTTCGCGGATTTTCACTTTTCGCGGCTGGGTCTGGAACGTAACCCCCGCAATGGAGGGGGGTTTACTGTACATAGTTACATAGTAGTTGAGGTTGAATAAAGACAATAGTCCATCCAGTTCAACCTGTGTAGGTGTGTGTGGACGTATTAATTTCCCATACCCCTGAATGTTTTGATCTTGGAGATGTACGTCCAAGAGTCTTTTAAAAGTAGCCATACTGCCCGCAGTTACCACCATTTGTGGAAGAGAGTTCCACAATCTTATTGACCTTACTGTAAAAAAACCCTTGCGTAGCCTTAGGTTAAATCGCTTTCCTCTAGTAGCATTGTATGGCCTTGTGTCCTCTTGCACTCATTGCAACTGAATAGTTTTTTTTTCTATGCTGAGATCACTGTTGAGGTATTTGTAAATCGCTATCATGTCACCTCTCAGGCGTCTCTTCTCTAGGGAGAATAAATTAAGAGCTTGTAAATGCTCCTCATAATTTAGGTCCTCCAATTCCCTAACTACCTTACTTGCCCTTCTTTGGACTCTTTCCAGTTCCAGCAAATCTATTGAGTTACATTAATAGAAAAAAAAAAAAGAAATGAACTGAAAACCTGCATCCACAGAACCCTAAGCCCACAGTGGATCTTCGAGGATTTATAGTGGGCATCTGTTGGCTAGAAACCTACTTTGTCCCCCACCATGACTTCTGTTGTTAGAAAGCAGCCTAATACATTCACCCTGCTTCTGTGCGTATTCATAGGTCTCTATGAGCGAGATAAAAAGATGTTAGAGTTTTGGTAGTATGGTGGGGTGTCTTTTTCTATTGTGAAAAATACATTATTTTTTTAAATATCTGATTTACATGGTGGTGCGGCATTACATTTTCTTTGCATTTGGTAGATTGCATGGAGGACAAGACCAGCCCTCAAGTTTACAGAGCTCAATAGTTCAAGTTGTAATTTACAAACACAATTGATTAAGCAGTAACTACTTCCCTTCCCGGTCTTTAGACAAAACCTATGAAGAATCAGAGGAGCAGTCAAAAGGCAAACAATTTTCGCTGCGTTTTCTCTTCATAAAACCCACAATACTCTGTAACATCAGTGTTATAGGCACAATCTGTGTTATATGTTCATTTATGAAATTTACATTTTATATAGCTAGTAAATTATTTATTTTTTCACAGAAATAAAAAAGAAGGTAAAAAATAAAAGAAAGAAAAAAAAAACACACATGATCCAAACAAATCTAAATACCATGTATAAAAACACACCATCTAAAGGAAAGAAAAAACTTGGTATCACTTCTGCCCTGTGCTGGATAAATTTAGTGTATAGCTCTGCTGTCACAATTCGGAGTCACAATTTGCTTGTTAGGCCTGATCAGGTTCATCCCTAAAGGCCCGTACAGATGATCAGAAAACCGTACAAAAAATACCGCTTTCAAAGCGATTGTACTGTAATCTGGGTGATCTGATCGTTAATACACAGTTTTCAAGAGCCGATCATGACAATGCAAAATTATCTGATGGGACAAGCACGAAAATGTTTCTATTACGATGCCAGATTGTACGATTTTTGTTTATTCAGTACAGCTGTCATTCCAAAATACAATACAAATACAATATATTACATCACTTTCGAATTTTTATTGTCGTACCAGAATTTTTATAACTTTAGTAAAGTCTTCATTTTCGATATGCAAAAAAAAAAAAGGGCTATCATTTGTCTGATAATCCTATTGTGTGTACCAGGTTTAACCCTGGGGGCTAATTGCTTCTGTCTGCCTTTGTAAGAATGTTCCAGAAAGAGCGTAGGAGAATCAGTCACTGGATTATAAATATATTTGGATTCCAGGAGGCTGACCCAGAAGGTGATGCTGGGCAGAACATAAATATTTGGGAGGATCCCATCAAATCACTCTCCCCTGGGGTCTCCCCTCTGGGAGGTGGCCTATGTGTTATACAGAAGAACTACAGTGGTGATCGAAAGTTTGGGCACCCCAAGTAAAAATTTGTATTAATTGTGCATAAAGAAGCCAAGGAAAGATGGAAAAATCTCCAAAAGGCATCAAATTACAGATTAGACATTCTTAAAATATGTCAACAAAAGTTAGATTTTATTTCCATCATTGATACTTTCAAGATTACAGAAAACAAAAAAATGGTGTCTGCAAAAGTTTGGGCACCCTGCAGAATTTATAGCATGCACTGCCCCCTTTGCAAGGCTGAGACCTGCCAGTGTCATGGATTGTTCTCAATCATCGTCTGGGAAGACCAGGGGATGTCAATATCAAAGGTTTTAAATGCCCAGATTCATCCGACCTTGCCCCAACAATCAGCACCATGGGATCTTCTAAGCAGTTGCCTAGAAAACTGAAACTGAAAATAGTTGACGCTCACAAAGCTGGAGAAGGCTATAAGAAGATAGCAAAGCGTTTTCAGATGTCAATATCCTCTGTTCGGAATGTAATTAAGAAATGGCAGTCAACGGGAACAGTGGAAGTTAAAGCAAGATCTGGAAGACCAAGAAAAATATCAGACAGAACAGCTCGGAGGATTGTGAGAGAAATAATTTAAAACCCACGTTTGACTGCACGATCCCTCCAGAAAGATCTGGCAGACACTGGAGTTGTGGTACACTATTCCACTATAAAGAGATACTTGTACAAATATGGTCTTCATGGAAGAGTCATCAGAAGAAAACCTCTTCTACTGTTATACAAGCTGTATTCTCACTACTTTACATTGTAGCAAAGTGTCATTTCTTCAGTGTTGTCACATGAAAATATATAATAAAATATTTACAAAAATGTGAGGGGTGTACTCACTTTTGTGAGATACTGTATAGATACTATATATATATATATATATATATATATATGTTATACACCAGGGTAACTTGAGGCAACGCTAACTGTTGTGTAACTATATTAGATATAATTTAACAGGTATACTATTTTAAGATTAAATGTTCTCAAGTCTGACAAGGCAAAAAGGATTGAAAAGAATGTCTTGAATGTCTTTTCATTATGACATGCACTTTACACAATGTTACAAACAATCTTAATGGTTCATTATTGATTTTTAAACTTTCGTGACTTTCTGCTCTTTATTGATTTGGGGATTTTTTTTTTTTTAAGTTGAAAGTTGACTGAAACATATTATTTGCAGAAAAGTGGTTTTAAGTAATTTACCATTAAATACAATTATCACTAATTTGGATGGTTGACCTTTCCAGTGACAGTGATGATGACTTTGAGATTATTGTGCAAATGGCAAGAGGAAGCAGTTAACATTCTATGAGTTTTTCTTCTTCCTTTTCCTTCCTTATGTTCCTTCTTTTTCTCTGTATTATAAGGGTATTAGAACCCTCTTATCGCAGAGAATATTTATTTAAAACAATATATTTAAAATTAGTAAATAAGTAGCACACAATGTGCATGTGCAGTTTAAAAATTCAAAATTTAAATAAAAAAAAAATAATTGTAGACTATGCAGTAATGATACATTTAAACATATACCATACAAATCTGCCCAATTTCTGGCCCTATTCCCAGCCTTTACCCCCTCTCAAACATAATCTCCTCCCAGGGCTGGAAAAGTGAAAAAAGAGTTTAAATAGAGTAATGTTATCATTCATATACAAAAAAAAAAGAGAATAGAAATATGAACTAAACAAGAAACATACAGATATAGGATGTAAATTGTATTTTATAATAAAAAAAACTGTTCCCTCTCTCTTATATATATATATATATATATATATATATATATATATATATATATATATATATATATATATGCAGTGTACACCTTAAACTGCAGCTTATATGCACAATTTCAAACAGTGCTTTGCTCTTTCTCAAGCCATGTATGCCACACATGGCTTGAGAAAGAGCACAGCCCTGCTTGGAACTGTACAGCTGCTTGTTGGATCATTTATTTCATTAGAATATGGATTTTTGAAGTAAAGATTAATTGCAATATACAGAAGTCTCATCTTCCTTTTTTGCTGTTAAAGTGGTCGTAAAGGCACAAGGTTTTTTTTACCTTCATGCATTTTATGCATGAAGGTAAAAAGCCTTCTGTTTGCAGCAGCCCCCCTCTAATACTTATCAATCACAGCCAGTGAGCCAATCAGGAGATGGAGAGGGCAGGGTCAAGTTGCGGGTCCGTGTGTAAATGGACAGCGGCTCGGCTTGGGTGCCCCCATAGCAAGCTGCTTGCCATGGGGGCACTCAGCAGGAGGGAGGGCAAAGAGCGCCAGTGTGGGACCCGAGAAGAGGAGGATAAAGGCCACTCTGTGTAAAACCACTACACAAAGCAGGTAAGTATAACAATATTATTATTTTAAGGATTAAAAAATCCGCGCTTAGGATAAAAAAGACAGAGTCTGGCTGCTGCCCACCTCAAAAGTATACCCCCAGGGGGGTGTACAAAAAAGCAATAAAATAAGAGTGAGGTAGATGGCGCTGCCAATAATATATGGGTAAATGAATATAAAAAAATACATAGTTTGTAAAATCACGAAGTATATAAGACCTTGATACACAAGCCTAGAATAAATATAGATAAATGACAAATAAAAGGAACCAGGTATGTAAGATGATAACAGAAAGGAAATAATCAAAACATTTCAATGAATAAAACAAGGTGCACTGAAGTATAGAAATGTGGAAAGGTGCAAAAATATATATAAAGTGCAAGAGGTGAAAATAGTAAATAATTGGCCAAAAAATTGCCAAAACGGAAAATTGAATAAGGCGCAACGATAAATAAAGTGCACAAGTGTAGCGAAATGGCAAAAAAAAAAAAATGTCAATAACAGAGAGTATTGATAAGTGATAAGTGAATGAATTAATATTCCAAGAATATCATTGAATAAAAATAGTAGGCAAAATAAGTGAATAAATAATCCAATAATGGTGTTAAAGTGACAAAGTTTGAAAAACGTGATTCAAATAAGTAGGTAGTTAATAATATATAACTAGTGATCCAAGGGCAATGGTAAAGTGACCAGTACTGTAAGCTCAAATGAGCAATAATATCGTGACTATAAAGATAAAAAAGTCCAAAATGGTGCTCCATGGGTGCACCCTTGGAATATTAATTCATTCACTTATCACTTATCAATACTCTCTGTTATTGGCATTTTTTTGCCATTTCCCTACACTTGTGCACATTATTTTTCGTTGCACCTTATTCAATTTTCCGTTTTGGCAATTTTTTGGCCAATTATTTACTATTTTCACCTCTTGCACTTTATATATATTTTTGCACCTTAACATATTTCTATACTTCAATGCACCTTGTTTTATTCATTGGAATGTTTTAACTTTAGGATTTGCATTTGATTTGCATTTTGATTATTTCCTTTCTGTTATCATCTTACATACCTGGTTCCTTTTATTTGTCATTTATCTATATTTATTCTAGGCTTGTGTCTCAAGATCTTATATACTTTGTGGTTTTAGCAATATCATTATTTTATTGGAAAAAATAATGTAAAGCTTTAGAATCACTTTATTTATCTTTATATTTTATCTTTATACTTTATTTAGATCGGTGGATCAATTGGGAACTCGCTGTTGATGTGATCTCGGTGTGGGGAGAAGTGCATAACATGGCAGGAATGATTCGATCTATTTTTACTACTCTATTATTTTATTATTAAAGTGGAACTAAGCTCTTTCAATCAACAATAACTATTTTCAATCACTATGCGGCTTAGTAAATAGATAGTAAGGTATATTATATTTACCTGTTTTCAACTTTTTTTTTTTAATTTCTTCAGTTGTTTCCTGGTTTCTGGCCTAGACCAAAATAATGTCATACATCCCAGAGGTCTTCAATGGCATTTTTTTTTCTTTCATCTGGAGGAGGGGCTTTCTCAGCTAAGTACACCCTCCTGCCTGCATGCCTGAGCAAAGGGCAGATGAATTCCAGGAAGTAAACGCTAAATGAATCTGCCCTCACTCAAGAAAGTCTTGGCTAGAAATTCTAGAAGGGTGTTTTTCAAAATGATTTCTCAACAAATCAAAGCATGGAGACATGAATGGGTGGGTGAATTTGCATTGAATATCCAAAATGAATTAAATAGCACTTTTTAATTGTGGTGCTCAGATACAGTTTAATTCCACTTTAAGGTGACTCTGCTGCTAATAGGTGCAGTGTAGGTACAGCAGCCTTTATTGCCTATCTATCACCTCCCACAAGTTCCTATTGGCTAGTAAACAGACCATCATAGTGAAAGGCCAAAAAAACAAAAAGTATGAAGATGTAAGAAAGTGAGCAATCACAGACACTACTCAAAACCCTGTGTATAAAAAATCAGGTGCGCTATACTGATGCGTGTCAGATCAATCAAGTGAAAGTTGATCAAATTACCAATAAAGTGAACAAATAATCACACAACTGGGATGTATGTAGTGATTAATAAAACATTCAAATAACTGTGTCAACACTGTAAACAAATTCACACAATGGAAATAAAATGACATGCATACAATCCAAAGTAAAAAATTCTCAAAGGGATTGTAAAAAAGTCCAAGTGAAATCACCACTGCTCCTTTAAGGTGTAGTGGGGGTAAAGATGAAAAGCAAAGGTGAAGGTGCATAGAGTCCAAAATAGTATTCCCAGTGGGATGTGGAGAGATCCAGATAAGAAAATTCCACTCAAGCTGTCAGGTGCCGATGATCCCACCACCGTATTAGGGACTGGCCCCTTACCAGAAGGTAGAAGATTCAAGGGCGTATGTATCACCTCCAGACGTGAAGTAAGTGCTCAGGGGAGGATGTGAATCACTCAAATGGGAGGTTAAGCCTCTTACCGGACAATAGGTATTGTAGAGCTTGTATATACACTCCTAAATGGTGCCTGTCCTCACTACTCAGAACTCTATTGAAACGTCCATTGACACAGACAGCGGGACTCGGCACCGCCCCCTGCTCCCCTATCACTGGATTTGATTGACAATTGCTCCTGCTGCTATCAATCTATCCAATGAGGACAGAGACAGCGGCTGGAGTCACTGGGCTTGTGCACATCGCTGGAACGGATGGGCTCAGGTAAGTAAAAGGGGGGCTCTGGGGGGGGGGCTGCAGCACAGAAAGTTTTTCATCTTAAGGTCCCTTTCACATGGGCTTTCCCATCCGATCCACCCGTCAATTTTTCAGGCGGGCCAGATCGGATGCTCCATGCAGCCGTATGGAGCTGCAGATGTCAGCAGAGACATTTCCGCTGACACCCGCTGCTATCTGATCCGATCCTGTCCTTGAAATCTGGATGAATGGAAACCCTATTTTCCATCCATCTGGAGTATCGGATCGGATAGGATCGGATGAGAATGGACAGGCGGTCCGTTTTCATCTGATCTCCCATAGAGGAGAGCGGGGATTCTGACAGCTCCGTCTCTGCACACAGAGCGGAGACGGACTCTATCGAGCGTACCGCCCGTGTAGAAGGAGCCTTTGGAAAGGATCCTATCCGATCTGATCCTCCAGACGGATGGAAAATAGGGTTTCCATCCATCCGGATTTCAAGGACAGGATCGGATTGGATAGCAGCGGGTGTCAGCGGAGATATCCGCCGCTCCATAGGGTTGCATGGAGCATCCGATCCGGTCTGCCTGAAAAACTGACAGGCAGATCGGATCGGAAAGCCCGTGTGAAAGTGGCCTTATGTATAGAATGCTTTAAGGTGAAAAATGTTGCGACTTTACAATCCCTTTAAGGGCTGAGTAGTCAATGGCCAGTCCCCAGAGCTGTCAAAACTGTGAAAACTTTGCAGAGGTGGCTGGCAAAACAGGGGAGAGGAGGGGGTTAAAATGGGCCTTGGAGGGTGCCTATTGCAAGGTCAGATGGTTTATTTTTACGATTTTGTTAAAGTGACAGGTTTATTTTTATAACATACAACCACACATCTCCTGAAAATGCCAGAACACCATATGCATTCTCTTTGTTGAACAATACATTAATAAGAAACCTTCTGCCTCTTAATTTTAATTACAGGCTGTTATTGTCCAGATATAAAAGCCCACAGCAGACTGCTCTGCAATCTATGGTAATCAGATTGCAGACACATTTGCTTTGCAAGCTGATAATTTATACAAGTGAATGACAATTGATGCACCTTCTGGGCCCGGCTTGTCCCTGTAGTTTAGCTATCAGATACATGGTAAGTGTTTATTTGTTGCTGGAAATGTCGCTGTCAATATGGGGAATTCAATGACCTCTATTTCTTCTACTTCAGAAATGACTGCAATACATAAATTATCTCAGGACTTTGTAAATAGGAAAGAAGACAATTTAAATAAAATCTGCTTTGTGCATGGTTTTAGCTCTATAACCAACAAATGCCCTGATGTTTAAAGGGAACCCGTCACTGAAATAGTGCAAACTTGTGTCAATAGAATAGCAAGCTCTGCAAGGTTCCGGTACTTACTTATCAACATTCCTTCTTCTCCAAATCTGAGTGTCAGCAGTATGAACATTTTTACTTTAGCTACATGTCTAGGCTGGGGTATGCCGTAACTCCCAGCTTTCTGAGATGGGAATGAGGGACACCTATTAGAAAAAGTACCCATGCCATGCCCCCTTAACCTCCTTAGCAGTATTCCCGAGTGTGGCTCGGGGTGAAATTTTAGTGCCAATAGTGGTAACCCCGAGCCACACTCGGGGTACCACCAGGGAGCATTGCTGGATCCTGGTAGAGGTTACTTACCTTGTCCCCGGGATCCCGCGATGTGTCCCTGCAGCATACGGCGGCCGGATCTTCCGCCCAATGCTGTGAGCCCCATACTTCCGTCTCGCAGGGGGGGGGGTGGAACCGGCGGCAAATTCAAATAGTATAACACACAAACACACTGATATATTATAATCCTATTGGATTACATTACAAAATAAAATAAATTGACATTAGTTTGCCCCCCCGTGCCCTTTCCTGCAGTTTTACTGTACTATATATATATGTATACACACACATATATATATATATATATATAGATAATATATGTATGTGTATATATATATATATATATATGTATATATATATATATATATATACAGTGGGTACGGAAAGTATTCAGGCCCCCTTAAATTTTTCACTCTTTGTTATATTGGATCGGATCAGATACCATCTCAAGGATGATCAGAAGAAATGGAAAGCACCTGAGTTAAATATATGAGTGTCACAGCAAAGGGTCTGAATACTTGGGACCATGTGATATTTCAGTTTTTCTTTTTTAATAAATCTGCAACAATGTCAACAATTCTGTGTTTTTCTGTCAGTATGGGGTGCTATGTGTACATTCATGAGGAAGAAGAATGAACCTAAATGATTTTAGCAAATGGCTGCAATATAACAAAGAGTGAAAAATTTAAGGGGGTCCGAATACTTTCCGTACCCACTGTATATATATATATATATATATATATATATATACTCATACCGCCAGGGAGGTTAAAGGAGAATTATACAAAAAAAAAAAAAAAAAGATTGGTTAAACCCACAAGTGCTCCCACGTCACTGTGACATGGGCACCTTAGAGTCAATTCACTAAGATGGATCAGAAATTTTAAAGAAGCCTCAATTCTGATTTTATTTCTGTGTCCTCTTCCCCAGGGGAAAGAATAAATGTAGAATTTCACCCCATTTTCCTATGTCTAAGGCTAGCTTTGAACTCAGACAGGGCACCCCTTCTCCTCCCATGACCACCCGACAACATAGCTGGCTGCTTTGACAGGCGGCCCTATTCTGCATTTCCAAGAACTTGCCTGAGACAGAGGCAAGAGGAATGCAGGGGGAAGGAGGCTTGTCAGCTAAAATGTTCTAGGCAAGTGGTAGGTAAGTGCTCAGAGACAGAGAAATGTGCAGTTTGTCAAAGCAGCAATATCCTAGCTAGCTGCATTGGAAATGTATTGCAACTGTAAAGCTAGCTGTGTTGGATAGAACATATGAAAATACAACAAATTACTACATGTACGTCACGTGACGTCACATGATGACGAAATGCGTTAAGTGGAATGCGCTGTACGTACCAGCTGGTGCAGGCTGATGCCTAGTGGTTCCCTGCTTTGAGTGGAGAGGGTGGATGCCTATGTTTGGAGTACATTTTCACAACAAATGTTTTTACTATTAAATTTAGGACATTTTTATGCTATGGGAAGTTCTTCCTTCTATTTCTTTTATTGCTATTGATTTTTTGCCACTGGAGTCACAACTAATACCACCATGAGGAGAGGATAGCATAGAGAGGCTGGAGGAAACCCCTTGGGCCCTGGGTGACCACCAAGCATTTTTGACTTCTTTTGTTAAAAAAAAGGGGGGTCAACGCCATTCTGTGAGTGGGAATCTTCACTTGAACACGTGGTTAATTGGTGACACCGAGTGGATATTGTTGCTGGTGACAGAGCATGGCATATCTTTCCACAACTACATGTTGAAAGGACTTTCACTTTTGATATTATCACTAATTTATTTGGGACTGAGCGCTATATTATTTGAATAATTGATTTTTTATCATAGACATTTTGTATTACGGTGAATTATTCATTTTGCAAGCGCACACAGAGAAACCATTCTTGAGGGTTATTAGAAGGATTTGTAAAGTACTACATGTACATTGTCCCCAGGGGAACAGAACACATTATTAAAAATGGAAGCAAGACGTCTTTTTAACTCCAGATCACTTTCTACTAAATAGGTTTAGTTCACAAAAAACATTTTGCTTAGGCATTTATTCATTTTTTTTTAATGAAAAGGGCATTTCACTGCTGAAGCTTCAAATCCTTTGTTCTCTCATATCATGTACTTGTATGAGAAAGTATCCTGTTCTCTTTGTATCACTTTCTTTGTGTGAAATTACTGGTGATCCCGCCGGTCCCCCTGTTTTACTATTTCAAACTGACCATGCTAGGCATGAAAGCATATCCCTCCCAGCATGGTCTGTTTCCTGGCTGTGCTGGGAGAACAGCCTGCCTGTCCTCCAATGGTCAGACTTGTGCTGACATGCTCCCCTGCACAGCTTTTTACTGGGAAGATCAGTGTGCTGTTCTTTCTCTACCCCAGCTCTCAAAGCCAGCTGAGAACAGTTCTACCTGGTTTAATGATCATGGTATTACTGTACTTGATTGGCCAGCAAACTCGCCTGACCTAAACCCCATAGGAAGCTGTGGGGTATTGTCAAGAGGAAGATGAGATACACCAGACCCAACAATGCAGAGGAGCTGAAGGCCGCTATCAAAGCAATCTGGGCTTCCATAACACCTCAGCAGCGCCACAGGCTGATCGCCTCCATGCCACACCGCCTTGATGCAGTCATTCATGCAAAAGGAGCCCCGATCAAGTATTGAGTGCATACTATACTGTACATGGACATACTTTTCAGTAAGCCAACATTTCTGTATTAAAAATCCTTTTTTTTTTTTTATTGGTCTCATGTAATATTCTAATTTTCTGAGATACTGAATTTTGGGTTTTCACTAGCTGTAAGCCATAATCATCAACATTTAAAGAAAGAAATGCTTGAAATATATCACTCTGTGTGTAATGAATCTATATAAAATATATGAATATTTACTTTTTGAACTGAATTACTGCAATAAATGAACTTTTTGATGATATTTACATTTTTTTGAGATGCACCTGTATATACAGTATTACACACAAATTTATATATTAAACTGAATGGGCTGTTTTACAAGGTAAGTGTTCACATATACTTTAAGGAGTAGGGTCATGGAAACATTCATTTATAGTATGTCTTCAGTCTCCTATATTGGATTAGTGGTCCCTTCTGTGGGAAACCACACCACTATCATTACAATCTAACACTAGAACAATTTGTATGTTCCTAAGTGTATTGGTCTAATTCCTTGCCCCCGGTTGACCAATACGCTATTCTATATTTATTTCCCCCTTCTTTGGGTGGTTATGTGTTTTTAATATTTGTAAACTAATAAATGTATATTTATTTATAAAAAAATGTTTGTGTTGAAAGTCTTTTGCCGTACCATGAAAGTCCATAATGCCTCAACCCAATTCTTCAATGCCATATGAACTTTAGGATGCAGGTACATTTTCATCCATTTAATATCTTGTAGCACATTCTTACAGTCTACCAGTCTACCATATAAATTATAATGGGCATCATTCCACCTGGTAGACCGGGTATAGGATTGTGTATATGGGATTGTACAGTTGGGTTTTCATTACTGTTTTTTTTTATTGGTTGAGCCAGATGGACTTTTCTTTTTTCAACCTGCCTAAAGCCCCGTACACGCGATCAGATTATCGAACAATCTTTTTTGTGGCATACTAGTCTGATGTAGAAAGTGAAGAGGTTATTTTCATACGAATTTTCCAGTACAACAGAATTCTACTTCAGAAGTGATGTCATGTGTTGGATTGCTTTGTATGTTTTCTTTCATCTCTGAGCATGCCTAGTCTTGCTCTTAAGATTTTTCCCCATCGAAATCTGTACTAATGAGACAAAAATCGGACGTGTGTTGACAGAGGACAAAAAATTTATAGCCTGCACATCAGGATTTTGTCAGCCGAAAAGTCGGAGTCGGCTGTCGAAAGCACCATACTAACAATCCGAAAATCGGCAGATCGGTAGTTGGACGAAATTTCCCTTCAGATTTTCTTATCGTGTGTACGGGGCTTAACTGTGTAACTATGTAAGCTAGAACATCTTTAGGGTGGAAAAAAAATACTGCAGGGAAAACCTTCACACCAAACAGTAGTATTGCAGCCTCAGATGATTTTTCCTTCTGTATTCTGCCTGTAGGCCCATTTTGAATTTAGAAAATAGAGTTGGACTTTAACAGCAGAACCTAACAGTTTATTTAATTGCGTAAGTATTTTAGCATGTGTGCTGGAATCTTTTGAAAATCTACTAAACAGAAGCAGGTAAGACATTTAAATAAAGTTTGCTAACATCCTTTCAGTGGATGTAGTTGACCATATATTTTGTTTCTTCACCAAAACTAAAGTTCCTCTTTAAACAGTTCAACTGTTACTATGATAATGATGGAACATTTAGTAATAATCCCTCGTCTATTGTGGAGTGCTGAAAATACAAATAAGTTGATATAACATAATTACTGCAAATCACACTGAGGTTACAGGCAAAACAATTCATCTGGGAACTGTAACCATTTGGTTAATGAATTATAATCATTGACAGCAATGTAATTTAATAGAAATGAATTAAGAGCTCAATATGCAAGTACATCATTCCCTGCCACAGGAGGGTAACTGAAATAATGCCATTATTTACTGGAAAGTACAGTAAAATACTCTATAAATAAAATGAACAAGAGCCAATGAGAATGGGGGTTGTGTTCCGTGCTAGCAGCACACAAAGACAGTAGAATAAATTTACTATATATATATAGATAGATAGATAGATAGATAGATAGATAGATAGATAGATAGATAGATAGATAGATAGATAGATAGATAGATAGATAGATAGATAGATAGATCTATAGATAGATCTAGATCTATAGATAGATAGATAGATAGATAGATAGATAGATAGATAGATAGATAGATAGATAGATAGATAGATAGATAGATAGATAGATAGATAGATAGATAGATAGATAGATAGATAGATAGATAGATAGATTTGATATATTCGTAAATGCAAATGGCTGCAGGAGTCTTAATAATAAATTTGTTAACAGTATTAAAGCTGAAATCCTAGATTTAAAAAAAAATACCCTTGCACTGACTGTACTACAAGGGTATTTTTATATAGAGGGACAAGTGGAGTTCTTTTGATTGTAAGGCTTCTTTCACACAGGCGTTCCGTATAATGTATGTCAATGGGATTGCGGATGTCAGCGGATGGACCATCCGCTAACATCCGATTTGCGTTCTTTCAGTTCTGTTCCGTTTTTTGGAACGGAACAGAACCCTATTTTTCTTCCGTTTAAGAAACGGAAAGGACGCAAAATCGGATGTCAGCGGTGTCATCCGCAATGCCCATAGACATACATTATGTCCGTATATCATCCGCAAACGGATGGGATGATATGCGGACATACGGAAAGTGTCTGTAAAAAAAAAAAAAAAAAAAGTAACCGAACGGAGGAAATAAACTGAGCGGCCGTGTGAAAGAAGCCTAAGCCCCCGTTCACACTGGGGCGACCTGTCAGGCCGTAGGTCGCCTGGCATAGAGAAGCTGTGGACCCGTTCTAATAGGAGCGACACAAGTCGCTTCGACTTAGAAAAAGGTTCCGGATCTTCTTTGGGGCGACCTGGAGTGACCTGCATTGACTTCAATGTTATGAAGTCCGTGCCGGCCGCTCCGAGGTCGCGGTGCGAGCAGCGCACCGCGACCTGTGAGGTCGCCCCGGGAAGTCGGATCGCCCCAGTGTGAACGGGGCCTAAGGGTGCAGGACCTTTGATATTCATAACAACTAGGTGAAAACAAAAAAACAAACAAAAAAAAAGCTATAACACCTACAGTGCCTTGAAAAAGTATTCATAACCTTTGACATTTTCCCCATTTTGTTTTTTTAAACTGCATAACTGGGTATGGGGTAGCATGTGACCTTCTCCTATGATACAATGCTCACGTATTGTAAAAGCTGAACTCAGGAACTGTGACATGGCTGGATGGGTAAGGTTACCTAGGCCCGTGTGCTCCGATACCAGCCAAGGCTAGGTAATTTGTGGCAGATGCAACTTATGAAGGACTACAGTATTTGGGTAATCGCTAGAGAGGTGAGTACACAATGGTTGGGTGATAGACTTTAAACAGACACTGTTGCTTTGTCCTGAATGGGCAAGGTGACAATGGGAGTAATTTTGTAAAGCTGGAGATTACAAATCTGGTGCAACTGTACACAGAAACCAATCAGCTTCTGGGTTTTATTGTCAAAGCTTATTCGAAGAATTTAAAATTAAAAGCTGATTGGCTAAAATGCTCAGCTGCACCAGATTCTGAATGCACCAGCTTTAGTAAATCTCCCCCAATGTCTCTTAAGAAAAGGAAATTGCCAGTGGTTTCTTCACTTGATTTATTTTTTACTTGGAAATGGCCTTCAAGTTTCTAGTCTAATGGACTATCGTTGAATTTAGTTTATTGTCTCCAGGTCTCATTTTGATGCAATATTTTCACACTTATGTTACGTTCAAGCATCCAAAGTTTCTGTCAATAAAAAAGGGTTTCGATTCTGGGGTGACTTTTAAAGTTAGCACAGTGCAGACAATGCATCCTTAGTTGTTCTTAACTTGTAATTGATGGACAGCATGCAAAGCCCACAATTTTACAGTTGACATATAAAAGCAGCATTCTGTTATAGCTACGCTGTTACTCCGAGGAACTGTCAGAGAATTATCTGTGCTTTTGTGCCCTTCACTGCAAGACCGGCTCAAGATCAGCCAGCCTCTCTCCAGATCAGAAAATGAATTCCAACTTCCTCCGTGGGTTATTTGAGTTGTGGCTGAATAACAATGATGCCTGCATTGTTTTGGGTCCAACAGCACGTAGTAGAGCCAATTGAATGACACTAGGCATCTTTTTTAGCTGCCTGTAAGAGTGGACTTCGGACCACCACTGTAAGGGGGGCATTCTTCCCACTGACCACCAAGGAGAGGGGCATTCTTCCCACTGACCACCAAGGAGAGTGGCATTTTTCCCAATGACCACCAAGGAGAGGGGCATTCTTCTCATTAATCACCAAGGTGAGGGGCAGTCTTCCCACTGTTCAAGAATGTAAGGGGCATTCTACTAACCACCAAAGTAAGGGGCATTCTTCTCACTGACCACTAAGGTATGGGGCATCTTTCCTACTGAGCACCCATGTAAGGGGCATTCTTCTTCTCACTGACCACAAATGTAAGGGGCATTCTTTCCACTAACCACCAATGTAAGAGGCATTCTTCCAATTGACTACCAAGGTTAGGGGCTTCTTTCCTACTGAGCACCCATGTAAGGGGCATTCTTCCCACTGACCACAAATGTAAGGGGCATTCTTTCCACTAACCACCAATGTAAGAGGCATTCTTCCAATTGACTACCAAGGTCAGGGACATCTTTCCTACTGAGCACCCATGTAAGGGGCATTCTTCCAATTGACAACAAATCTTAGAGGCATCCTTACTATTAATCACCAATATAAGGGACATTTTTCCCATTTACCACCAAGGTGAGGGGCATTCCTCCCACTGACCACCCACTGACAACCAAGGTGAGGGGAATTCTTCCCACATCTCTCCTCTAGGCTGGAAAGCCTGAAATTAAAGGAAAAAAAAAACGGATCTCAGGCTTTCCAGTCGAACACGCGGCAGTGTTCAACTGGACGTGATGTCATAACATCGCGCCCGAGCTCTAAGAGTCATAGTGATGACTAGGGACCATCTGGTCCTCAGTCAGCTCTATGGTAAACTTCCACCTTCCACCTTATTCGGCTCGCCAACCCCCCTCCCCCTTCCGTCGCCCTCCAGTGCTTCTACCGGCTTGCCCCTGCAATCGGCGAGCCTGTAAAAACAAACAAGCAGCAGAACTGCGTCTTTGATTGTTTTTACTGTGCAGGGAATCGCCGGCTGAAAAGAAAATATCTGAATGATGCCTGCAGCTGCACCCTTCATTCAGATGTCTCCACTGAAAGCCCAGGATGTCATATGATATCTAACGATTTGGAAGTGGTTAAATCTTTACAGCCACCCAGATCACTTCTACATGGAAGCCATGAGCATGCCATTAAATCTTTTAACCCCTTGACTGCCTTGATGTTTTGGATAGGTCCTTGGCAGTCATAGGGTTAAAACTGAAGTTTAGCTTAAAAAAATTGCCTACAACTTTAGTCACATAACTTACCTGTAATAAAGTATGTCCAATGTTGCGTAGGCAGCTAGATCCTGGAGAAACCCTCACTACAGGGATGCTAGTCCTCTTCCTGAACTTCCGGCACTGCAATGGTTAACAGCTTCAGGGCTTCAGGCAGAACAGCAGTACAGATTGTTAGAAGTGGATCTCTTGTTAAAGGCAGTGTAATCAATTAAATAACTTTTATTAATGGAGGAGGGGGAAGAAGGGGGCGTGTCACCGTGGGATCATCTGTACTGCTGTTTTGCCTGAAGACCCGAAGCTGTTAACCATTGCAGCACCAAAAGTTTAGGGACAGGAATAGGATGGAGAATGCGTACATTTACAATTTCTCCAGGATCCAGCTGTCTGCACAACATGGAACATATTTAATTACAGGTAATTGAAGTGACTGCTTCTCTCCTTCCCACCTGCAGCTCAAGCCTCGTTCCAGACAGGCACTCCCCGAGAGTTTGACGTCACGCTTGGGCTGTTTTTCACTGTGCACGAAGCTGGTTCCACCGGCTTCACAGTGGCACCACTGTTTGGTACATCTCTTGCCATCCTCCAGCCTGGTAGATTGTTGTCTTCCTCCCCTCCCCGTGCCACACTGGAAATTCACCAATATGGCCACCCCCATGGCTTAGAGGATATCATGGAAACCTGCACCGCTACACCGACCTGGCTGGTCGAGTTACAAGTGGCAGCACATCAGAGGGGATCCATCCTGTGAGTCTTTACCCTACTATGGTTTACTAGTGCGGTCCAAGGGAGTTTTGCATGTTTCATCACTGTCCTTTATCATGGATGAATTGTTTATTTATGGAATTGTTTCTAATAAACTTTTTTTCTGTTTGACTATTTACTGGGGTCATCTACATTCGATCATATTATCATTTACAATTCACATCAGTGGGTCCATTCAGCACTCTTCTGTGGTTATTTTTGGTGTGAAGATTGTGAGTGAGCCCACTCCCTTGTCTGAGAGGCAACCCCACACATGAATGGTCTATGGATGCTTTACTGTTGGCATGACACAGAACTGATGGTAGCGCTCACCTTTTCTTCTTCAAACAAGGTTTTTTACGGATGCCCCACTCAGAAAGGGGATTCATCAGACAAAATAACTTTATCCCAGTACTCAGCAGTCCAATCTCTGTATCTTTTGCAGAATATCAGTCTGTCCCCGATGTTTTTCCTGGAGAGAAATGGCTTCTTTGCTGTCCTTGACATCAGGCCATCCTCCAAAAGTCTTCTCCTCGCTGTGCATGCAGATGTACTCACACCTGCCTGCTGCCATTCCTGAGCAAGCTCTGCACTGGTGGTGCTCTGATCCCACAGCTGAATCATCTGTAGGAGACGGTCCGGGCGCTTGCTGCAATTTCTTGGGTGCCCTGAAGCCTTCTCCACAAATGCAGTGGAAATGTTTTTTATGGGATTAAATTAATTTCCATGGCAAAGAGGGACTTTACAATTAATTGCAGTTCATCTGATCACTCTTCATACCATTCTGGAGTATATGCAAATTGCCATCATAAAAACTGAGGCAGGAGACTTTGTGAAAATGTATTTGTGTCATTCTCAAAACTTTTGGCTACCGCTGTACACTCGCCCTGATACTGATGAAAAAGGTGGTTTTACACAAGTAGAACAATACTTCATAAAATAACCCCGAAAGCCAAAGATTAGTTTAAAATTCACTGAGAGTTCTGAAAACATGCAGCTGCACTGTGGGGGTTTGAAAAGTAATGCAAATGAAAACTGTTAGTGATAGAATTACTTATTCTGCTCTGCTATATGACATCTTTATGATTAGAGGAAAAATAATTCGGATACATTAATTACATTAAACGTGTATATAAACCAAAGTGATGAACCTCTCTCATTTGTTCCTGTTTGGTCTGTATAGTAGAATTAAAGCCAAGCTTTTTTTTTTTAAATCATTTTTCATAGAATAAGGGAGGGGTATAACCCCTGTCATTTTTTTCCATATGTGTCCCTTTGGGGAGATTTCCCTTCACTTCCTGCCCCAGAGTCACAGAGATGGAATCCTTAGTTTTCACCAGAACTGGTGTCCCCATTGGAAGATTCCCCCTTTATTCCTGTTGTGGGGACAATCCAATATGTAGGATTTTCTTTCCTTTTTTTGTGACTAGGTAAAAAGGACATAATAGAAAGGGTAAATCTTACTAACAGGGACACAGGCAGCAATAAAAACCTGACAGGGGTTCTACTCCTTTTCCACTCTGTCCAAAAAAAAAAAAGGTTTGTCTTTAATTATACTTTAACCTCTTGGCGCCGGCGGCACCTTTAAGGGGGTTTAGGATGCCGGGAGGCTAGGTGGGGCAGAGTCTTTGATCGTGTGACCGCCGTGATTGGCTGTCATGGCGGTCACATGATCTGCAAGCTTTCCGTTAGTCGCCAACAACTGTGCTGGGAGTGCACAGGGTGCGCGCTCTCGGCACAACTGTATTTACACAAACTCACGCAAATATGCGGTCACTTGGCGCCAAGGCCCACATGCCGAGGGGCCGCATATTTGTGTGTGGCCGGCGTCAAGGGGTTAAAGTGTAAATGAAGACAAAACTTTTTTTGTTTTGGATAGAGTTAGGGTTAGAACCCCTATTTTTTTGTTTGTTCCTCTTCAAAGGAGTCATTACAACGTAACGCGTAGGGTGGAGCTGTTGTTACCAGGCATGGAACCCGAGTTGAGGAGAGCAATGTCCCTCTTACAGCCTGTCCCGGCATCTGACCCATCATTCCAACATTACAGGGAGTGATGAGCCGCGGGATATAAGCCCACTCTGGGAATTGTACAGCCATATTGTACAGCCTGCTTGCATTTATATTTGTGAGTGTGGTTTTTAAGGAAGTTGGAAATAAAACATATTAGAGAGAACACAGAAAACACTTAAAAGTGTTTTTTAAATATATCTTTTATGGGCAGCATTTGAATTTTGAATACAGGAGCTGCCTTATCTTGAATGGTTGAGAATAACAGAGTGCCAATCACCTTAGGCTGATCCTGTCTCTTAAAGGGGAATAAGCGTGTTTATAAGTATGGTAATCCAAAGGTCCATCACAAAAGGTGAGCGGCCATCTTCTGTCAATCTGGTGGTGGAATTTTACTTTATTTGCACTTGGGACTCACAGTGGAGGTCTTTCAGAGTGAAGATTGCATACAGCACGTTAAAAGAGAAGTTTCAGTATTTATTTCTTTTAGAATCATACTCACCTAGGTGGATCTGATGTTGCATCTGTCCCCCGCTGGCTCTAAGGCGGCCGAGAAATGTGTGATCAAACACAATTGATTGCTCGGTTCTCAGAGTTCCCTGAGCAGAGAGCTGGTGACTGTCAGTCACCGCTCTTTTCTCTGCTCCCCCCCCATGCTCACTGAAGCGCTTGGCTGTGGAGGGGGCGGGGCCAGAGAAGGAGGGGCTGGCTCAAGCTCTCAGAGAGGCTGAACCAGGTGCGGGCCAGGCATGTGGGTGGATCCCGACTCCATTGTTGCCATCTTGCCCGAGCCTGGACCGACTCTGTGATGTTAACTGACAGCGGGCTTCAGCCAAACAAGTTCTCTCAAACTTGAAAAAAAGACTTGTGCTGTGCCTACAATAACTGACAGATTCCTCTGTGTGCTCCCAAAAAAACACCACATACAAAGGTGAAGTGAAGATCTCCACTCACCCACTGTTGACCCACTTTGTCTTTTGACAAACAGGGTCAGATAAGGCTTAAAAGGTCTCCGTGACCAGGATATATCCTCCGGCCGCCTCCCCACGTCCCCTCCTCGCGATGGTCAGTGGTTCCAGAGGTAAGATTTGTTAGCAGGCAGAATTTAAGGAAAAATGGAGAACAAAACTCCTCATAGTGTAAAAAAGTATTAGTAGTTTATTAAAAACCTTCATATAAGGTCTGGCATACAAAAATAATTAAAATTTCTTCCCGTGCAGACGTCCGTGATAGCAGTGATAGCAAAACCCGCCTAGGTGTCAGCGTGTATCCCACCTAAGCTGAAGGTGACACACCACGCCTCCCAGCTTGACGCGTTTCATCATCAACGTGACGTCTTCAGAAGCTCAGAAAAATAATGCAGCTACCACATCTAATGATTGGTAAGCTGCAATATAATACATTTTTTGGTTTTGGGTTTAATACTGCTTTAAAGAGAGGCTTGGTTCTCACTTTTGTTCTCCAGGAATACATGCATTAGCACAGCACATGAAAACTCGCATGTTGCACATTGGGGTTTGGTGTAGACATGTGCGGTTCATTTCATTCCGAATAAATATTTGGACACATTTTTTGTTCTTCTGAGATTTCAAATATATCCGAATCCCCAGATTACAGTTCCATAAATTTCCGAAATTCAACTTGAATTTTACATCGAATTCTATTCGAATTTGAAGTGTACATATTATTGAAATCAAAGACTGTGTGTGTTATTAGAGCATCATTTCTAAATAATGCTGTTTTTTTTTTGCCAAAGGTGATTTAAAGATTCATTGTAATCATTTGATGAAGATTTTTCTTTTGTTTTTCACTTTGCAAGTGTAAAATTTGCAAGTGAAAAATTGATAAAAAGAAACCAGTAAAAAATAAATATTTAAAACCATTTGTTTGTACTTGACATTATTTTTTCTCAGCTGGCTAAAAATTCTGCACATTATTGTACATAGTAAAATTTTGAAAGCAGCTGCGGGAGCACCACTCTAAGAGCATGAGGCGTCTCTCCCTTCTCCTCTCACACCCACCCAAAGAACACCCACTGCCGTCCGCCATGTCCTGGATAGACTACGTCAACACCCTGGTGGACGGCAACATGTGCACGGACTGCGCCTGCTCAGGAGGGGGCTTTGCCTGTGTCACGTCACAAGAATTGGCCGCTATCATTGCCAAAGATCTAAGCCAATTATTTATCAATGGCATAGTGCTTGGAGGGGTGAAATGCAGTGTGCTCAGGGACCTCTGGTTTGACAAATCACAACAGTGTCTAGATGAGGACAAATAGCTCAGAGGGAGGAACCATATTCAACCTACACATCATCAAAACATGTCAAGCAATTTTCTGCCTCAAAAGGAGGGAACGGCATTCATGGTGGACAGTTAACCCAAAAATGTCATGAAACCATAAAGTACCTTAGGAGTGTAAGCTATTGATGCTGCTGCCTCTCCAGTTGCCAACTTTGGACCAACCACCTGATTCATCACCCCCTTTCTGCCCCTCAATCTTTTTAATGTTTTTTTTTTTTTTTTTTCTGCCCCAAAACATCAGAATGAACAGAATTTTTACAAGATAAAAAATTACATCTGATTTAAGAATAAAAAAAAATATGCTCTAAAAAAAAAAAAATGTTGAAAGTAAGATACTACTTTTATTAATTAGAACACTTTGCATATTTAGAATAAACGTAATATTAATATGAAAACATCAATGTGTATAAATAACAATCAGATGTTTGGTTACTCGGCTTCTGCATTCAAATGGAAAAAAAATTCTAAAATTTTAGATTCGACTGATTTGAAATTTATCGATTCAAATGCTTCAAATCGAGGAAAAAATCTCCAAACTTAAAGAAAATTTAAAAAATACATTCCAGATCCCGAATACGAATTGAATGAATCACCCAAATTTAACTAAGCTAAATAACTAGATTAACTACTCAAAATGAAAAAAAAAAAAAAAATGTCTTTCCTCATGCCCATGTCTAGTTCTGTGGTGCTATTTATTCTTAACACAGACAGCAATAAAAAATCTGAGAGGGGCTCTAAATCCTCATCACCTTATCAAAAACATAGCAAAAAAAAAAAAAAAAACATAACAAAATAAATAATGCAGTTGTGCATTAAAGTGGTTCTAAAGGCAGACGTTTTTTTTTTTTTTATCTTAATGCATTCTATGCAGCAGGCCCCTTAGCCACCCTAACACTTACCTGAGCCCATCTCTATCCAGCGATGTTGCAGAAGAGTGTCACCTGTCCGGGACTCTCCCTCCTCATTGGCTCCTGCTGCTGTGAATCAAAGTCAGTGAGTCAATGAGGAGAGATAGGGGGCGGGGCCTAGCCACGGCTTCATGTCTGAATAGACAAATGGAGCTGTGGCTTGGATGCCTCCATAGAAAGCTGCTTGCTGTGGGGGCACTCGGCGGGAAGGAGGGGTCAGGAGCGCTGGCGAGGGACCGAGAAGAGGAGGATCTGGGCTGCTCTGTGCTAAACCACTACACAGAGGAGGTAAGTCTAACATGTATGTTATTTTTAATCACACAAAAAACAAAACATTAACATCACTTTAATAATAAATATGCAGGCTTACCTAGGAAAAATTATATGTTTCTCCTTATTTAGTCTTTGGGGTCAATTAACTACAGGCAAATAGGCTGTTCACCTTGCAAGGTAGGTTGCACTTTGCAGGAGAATTTTCCCCAGAGTTTAGTGAATGAGGGGAAGCTCTGCTGACTTCCATTATCCAATCATGTGCAAGCAAAAATGCTGTTTTTTAATTTTCGCTCGCACGTGATTGGATATTCATTGCAAAGTGAAACGTCACTCCATTCACTAATCTCTGGGGCAAATTCAACTTCCCTTACACAGTAAAGCACTTGTTTGTGTTTAGTAAAGCATCCCCATTGCATAAGCATGTACATATGGGTTTGATTTAGTAGAGTCAAGCAGGCTGTTCACTTTGCAAGGGAATTTCCCCCCCGGTGCTTAGGGAGTGTGATGAAATTTCACTTTACAAAGAATATCCAATCATGTGCAAGGAATATAAAAACAGCATTTTTGCTTGCACATGATTGGATGACGGAAATCAGCAGCGCTTCACCACATTCCCTAAGCTCTTGGGATAATTCCATTGCAAAGTTGAACAACCTATTTCCTTTTAGTAAATCAACACCCCTATGAGTCAGGGTTCACGTTAAGCCTAACAGTTGTTGAGCTGCCAACAGCCTGACCCCCATGTTACACACCCGCTGTCTCCATAGTGTGCATAACACCATCACATAACATAGCTCTGTAGATAAGAAATACACATTATTCATACAAACGTAAGTCTGAACAATTATAATAATTTGAGACTAAATATACAGAGTCTTATTGAAACTCAACAGTAAATGGTACTCTTCAAAATAGAAAACACAAAGTTCCCATGTAAAATTAATTTCCATCATAATTACTAATGTAGCACCCTCCTAGGTAGGTGATAGGCAGGTAAAACGTAGTTGCTCTATCTGCTTATCAGGGGAGCCTGATCAGTAGTTAGGCCTGCTGGGTGTGCTCGATGTGCGATTCATGTGGGCTGAGGGAGTGTCCCCACTGTATCCAATGAGGAGGCTCGTTGGACAGCGGAGGAAACCTGGCCAATGACGCACATGTTTTTGTACTGTCTCAGTGGGTTTGCACAGAGAGAGGTGCATCCTGGGATAGGGTATAAAAGCCAGGAGCACATGTGGCAGGGGGTCTTTGAGCGGGAAGCCAAGTCCCAGAAGGAGGGTGAAGGCTGTCTCCTCTTCTGAAGGTGTGGAAGGTGGTCACAGGCAGTCGGCCTAGTGGACCAACAAAGTGTGGCTGAACTCAGAGGTCCAGTGGAAGCTGACTGAGGAGGTGAAGGCAGAGCAACTCTGGAAAAACAGTGTCCGTGAGTACAGGGGAGCTTGCCAACGGGTCTGCCCAGTAAGGGGACCACTCCAGTGGCAAGATTCAGCGGACAGGAGTAAGCACACAGGCAGTGAGAGTAAAGGGGGTGCCAAGTTATTAACCCAGAAGAGTATATTAAAGCGGGAACAGTTAATCTATCTTCACTTCTATGGCAAGGTGAAGCAGCGGCCTTGCTGCATTCTACAGTCAGTTGTCCTCAGGATTTGTGCATAGTTAGCGTTGGAGTATCCCACTCATCCCTTCTCCTATCCCAGTTCTAAATAAAACACAAAACCCACATCCCCTGGACTGAACATTGAAGTGTAATTCTTAGCGGCTCTCTAGGGGGTAGTGCTAGACTCAATACAAGAAAAGAGGCTGATAATAAATCTTACCTCTCCGTTAAAGAAACAGAAGATCGTGGCGACAAGTAATCCCTTAAAAGAAAGACAAAAATTATGTGTTAAACACTAAAAAAGCATAAATATGTTCACCACTTAAACATAAAATTGTATCTTAATCAATTAGTATTACATGGAATGTGGCATTTGACATGGGGGGGGGGGGGGGGGTGGGGGGTGGCAACTATTTAGTAAAATAGTAGCATAGTAACATAGTAGCTAAGGTTGAATAAAGACAATAGTCTATCCAGTTCAACCTGTGTAGGTTTGTGTGTGTGTCAGTGATGATAATCATTTCCCATATCCCTGTATATTGTGTTCTCTAAGATGCACGTTTTTAATAGGCAAACCTTGCATTTGGTACAAGGAATGTTCTTTTTTTAAACTCTTCTAGGGGTCTAATTATAAAAGAAAAGTACATAGGTAATTTTTCAGTGAAACGGCATGTACCTTCGATCTGCATGAACATTAGTTTTAGGAATTTTTCACACAATGTACAGTGCTCGGCATAAATGAGTACGATTTGTCAGAAAATCTTTACTTTCCTTTCAGAATCAATATTTTCTATGGGACACTTTACTACAAAATACTCCCACAAAATGCGGGCCATTGATTGCAAACAAGATTTTTTAATTTGCACACTCAAAAAAAGTATTTTCCCTAACAAATTCATTCAAGATAATGTTGTAAAAATGAATTCACCCCAATGAAAGTCTAAGGCACATTTCACACAGGTGGACTGTTCAGATCCGCCTGTCTGTTTTTTTGGTGGATCTGAACGGATGCCCCATGCATCTCTATGTGGCATCGGATGTCAGCGGATGTGGAAACCCTATTTTCCATCCGTGCAGCGGATCAGATCAGATCGGATCGGACGGTCCGTTCTCATACGATTCCCCCATAGAGAACAGCGGGGACCTGACAGCACAATTTTCTAAAATGTCTAGCAATTGTCTAGTCTTAACAGTGTGAAATTTCCCTGAGGAAGTCACCTGACCAGTGACTCAATGCGTCGGAAGGAGACTGTGATGTCAGTTCCGATGTCTACGCGACCCGGAATCTGGTAAGCGTTCATGTGGGAGGATTCACTCCTGCTGAAAATTGTGAACACTTTTTACACAACTACTGCATCATGTGAGTGTATATGATATTTGATGTTAATAAAAAATACTGCTTTGATATACTGCACGATGAGCGGAATGTATGTTTTATTTTGATCTGCATAATCGTGGAAGGGAACTATTCCCCAGCCATGGCAATTTCATGCGCAAGAGGATTACAAAGACCTTACTAGTGGATCAACTTCTAGTTCATTAAACAAACTGCAATTTTTGACCTTTTGGTCAAAATACTAAGGTCAGCGTGCACTGCACCTAGAGGTGACAAGGTGGCTACAAGTTTATTGGGATATCACAGTTTTTTTGCACATACTATGACAAGTGTGGATTGACCTTGGAATTTTTCCATTGGACTTTGGACACTTTCATTTTGGCACTTTATATTTATATGGTTTTTCATTTTGCACCATTGGTTGATTTAGATTTATTTGTGTACATATATCAATTTCAACAGTTTTTTTAATGCTTGGCACTTTATGATGTATTTATAATTTTACCATTTGAAGGTAACGAACAGCGCACCATTAGGTTAATGAATTAGTATTTTGGTCATACAGTAAAACCTTGGATAGCGAGCATAATTAAACATGTTTGTAATCCAAAGCATTCTTATATCAAAGCGAATTTCTCTATAAGAAATAGTGGAAACTCAGATGATTAGTTCCACAATCAAATCCTTCAGTTTATAGCCCATTTAAACACAAAATAAGGTTGAAGGATTGTAAGAGGTGCATGAATGTCAGCCAGCCCCCAGTCTGTCACCAACCAAATAAGACCTGTCTCTTGGTACAAAGAACAGGGGTTTAGTTGACACACATTTGCAAACGCATGTGAAAGCTGCAGAGCCACTTCACGGCACCCTGTTATATCTGCAGTCCTACACTCTTAATTTAGTGTCCTCACACTGGAGGCACATGGCCGCTAATGGGTGGATGAGGGAACAGGTGAGAGGGACACAGCCCAACCTCCCCCAACCCATCCCCATCCACAACTGGCTGTTGTCTCAAAGACTCAAATAGCCCATTTAAAAAGATTAAAGCAATGTGATAGGTTGTGTAACCATAAAAAATGTCCTTTCACAAGGGGATTAGAAGCAAAATCCATCAGGAGCTACAGAGTATAAAAGAGATGAAAGGCGCCTCTAAGTGTAGCAATATGTTTACCTTTAATGAAAGCCTTAGTAAACTAAGGGTTAAAAAGGGGTTAAAACGAGAAACATTTTGCTAAGAAAAACAAAACACTTGTACTTGTACTTGTCAGGTTGTTTTAACTGACTTCATCTGCAGATTAAAGTCGATCCCTTTGATCTGCAGATGAATGAACAGAATGATACAAAAGTAACAATGTGTTAACCTGCCGTTGTCTAATAAGAGCCAAATTCCTGTGTACTGGAAGAAGGAGCAGGGCAGAAGGACTGGACGTGCTACACTTGTCCTGTGTACAATGACAACCTTTTTTTTGGGGAGTGTGCAGCACGCCTATAGTCTGAAACTTGTTAAGCAACATTCGATTTTGCTGGGAAAAAACAAACACAATTATATTTTACAATAGGGAGTGACATCCCCTTTCCCTTTAATGTCCGCCAGCCAGATATTTTAGTGCCAGCTGTGAAAGAGGAAGGTGCAGTAATCGGAGTTGTAGAAAGGTGAGTTTCAACAACTAGGGAAGGGGGGGGGGGGTCTTTACTAAGTCACTGTCAGTTTCCTCAAAAATGGGCATGGTAACAGTGGGGTTGATTTACTAAAACTGGAGAATGCAAGATCTAGTGCAACTGTGGTAGTCAATCAGCTTCTAACTTCAGCTTGTTCAATTAAGCTTTGGCATAAAAAACTTGGAAGTTGGTGGGTTTCTATGCAGAGCTGTTCCAGATTTTGCAGTTACTTTGAAAATCAACCTAAAACCCACAGTGCACTTGCAAAAAAATTGTGAATCAGTATGGAGAATAGGTTATTATCAAGTGCTATCAAGTTGATATAGACTACTGACAACCACATGCACAATGTTTCTCCAGAATGATCTATCTTCTATTGGGTTCTTCAGTAAGAATCAGCTCACTGACCTAGTATGGCCACATGGCCATATTTGGTCAATGGCATTGTCCAAAAACGGCCATATGACCATATTAGGTCAATAGTGTCACCAGCATCCCTATCTCTTTGTTATGTGTGGATGTGAGGTGGAAAATTCCATGGCTGCAGCTGATTGGGTTGGTACCCAGCTATCATGCGACCGTTTCCCGTGAGTTCGGACCGAACCGAGTTTGGCTTGAATCTTAGTTCATCCCTTAAGCCCCGTACACACGCAATGATTATCGGCCGACCGATCGTCCGTCTTTTGTCCAGAGTTGTGTTTTGTTGGTTGGAATGTGCCTAGACTGCACACGAATTTTCTCGCCCAACAAAATTCTACTTCAGAAGTGATGTCAGGTGTTAATTTGCTTTCTTTGTGTTCTTTCTTCACTGAGCATGCCCAGACTTGCTCATCAGATTTTTCCCTGTCGAAATCTGTACTGACTGCACGAAAATCGGCCGTTATGTTGACGGCCAACAAAAATTTTATAGTCTGCACACCAGATTTTTTTCGGCCGAAAAGTCGGAGTTGGTTGTCGGAAGCATCATACTAACAAGCTGAAAATCGGCAGATCGGTCGTCGGACGAAAATTCTCTGCCAATTTTCGACGTGTGTGTACGGGGCTTTAGTATTTGCAATGGCATGTTCCAACTTTAGCAGGCAGCATTGTAGGTTCTTCTCATATCCAAAATACGACCGCTTCAGCCTTGTTGTCTGGGCTTCTTATGAAAGGCTGGGCTTGCTGTGCTGATTGTTTGATTACCTTGCTGTCGATGATATTCTTAGAATTCTTTGCCAATAACAAATTTCAAAGACATAAATACATTTCCCGTTCTGCTTTTTCATTGTCTAGCTTTCACATCCACAGAGAGTGACAGAAAATGCCACAGATTGTGCAGTTCTGATCTTTGTAGGCACATCAGTACTTTGAAAGATCATTTCTAAATCATTCATTCTTGCACTTCCAAGTACCAGTCGATGCAGCATTTTTTGACTGCTGGATCCTTTGTTGTTAATAAGTGACCTAAGGAAGCAGATGCTGTCTATTACTTCTATGTCTTCAATGTTAACTCTGACATTAGCTGTCCTACTTGTAGTTATAACCTTAGTTTTCTTGATGTTTTGTTGAAGTTCTTTTTGCTCTTTCTTTGTCCAGTTTTCATCAGTGTGGGTAGAGGTGTTAAAGATTTCTTTTTTTTTTTTACTTTCAATATTTTTTTATTAAGCATATTTCCAGATACATAACAACATATAAAAGAGGATATGCTTCAGCTCAGGAAATTTCAGATAACACTTTATTAACATACTATGACAATGCCACAAAGAAAAACAAAATACAAGGAAGCTAGATCTAATCAGGGGTAGCACTTTTAATTATAGGTAGTGATCCTGAGAGTAAGCTCCTCGTAGTTAAAGTAGGAGTGAAAAATTGGGCTACCAGTATTTTGCTTAATAGGACGGAGGAAGGAGAGTGGGGGGGGGGGTGAAATCATAAAAAACTGAATAAAACAGGGAAATGAAAGAAGAAAAAGGGGAATGGAGCGGAGGGGGAGGGTCAAATGGAATAGGTAAAAAGGAGTAGGGATTCCTGGAGAGGACCGTATCTTATACGACCTATAAAAATTGGAAGTTGTGGTAGGTGAAGTGATTTGTCATATCAGTGGGTAGGGAGTAAATAATCCATGGTCTCCATAATTTTTTCTAAGGAGTGGACTTTGTCCAGGATATCTGCTCCAATTTTGGCACGAACCATTGCTTCAGTGATTCTTTGTTTCATTGCCAAGATATTTAGTGAGGGAGACTTCCAGGCTTTTGCTATGGTCTGCTTACCTGCCATGGTGATATATAGAAGGAGTCTGAATTGTCGGTAGGTTACTGTCGAGGGTTTGTTGTTCAGGGGAGCTCTTGCGGGGTCTGTGGACTGGACACTTTGATTGGTAAGAAGTTCCTTTGTATAAGAAGTGAAAAGCAAAGGGAAAATGCCAACGATAAGTGATGCAATGTTGTTGCAGGATCTGTAAAAGGTGCTTCATGGCTTTCCATTTGGCTAGGGTTATTGGGGAGAGATCCCGGAATAACTGGTATTGGTGTCCTTGAAACACCAGGGGATCTTTGTTGTGGGATGCCATTATTAGTTACTCTTTAGTACAAAAAAGTAGAGTTTTACCACAATGTCCCCTGGGGCGGGCCTTCTTCAGGGCATGGCACTAGGGATCTGTGGATTTTATCCATCTCTAGCCTCTTTATAGGGTTTGAGGTTACAAGTTCCTTAAAGAGAGCAGTGATGGTAGATTGAAGATCAACCACTGTTTCAGGTATACCCCGGATGCGTAGGTTGGAGCGTCTGGCTCTATTCTCAAAATCTTCTAAGTGAGCCTGCATAGTTGGATTTTCTTCACAAACTATTTCTAGTTCCTCTGCATGGTGGCTTGTGAGGAGATCCTGTTCATCCATTCTCTGTTCTAACACTGAGGTGTTGCGACCTACTTCACATATTTCCTGTGTCAGTTTGTCTGAATCGGTATATAAGGTTTTATTTAGGAGAAAACAGGCACCGCTGAGTGTAGCATAAAATGTATTACCATGACATATATATCAATGTACATATCATATGTCTGAGGAAGGAGCGTAGTGCGCATCCTCCGAAACGCGTTACGTCATTTCCAGAAGGCTTGCGGTTCTCCGCTGCCTTTGCCTGATCCAGCTCCTCCACGGTCTTTCCTGTAATCGTCATCACCCGGCTGCGGGCCAGTCGGAAGGCAGACATACAGGATACAGGAAGCGATCCAGGAACTAAGGTTATTCCCATGTGAGTTGATATATATGTCATGTTAATAAATTTTATGCTACACTCAGCGGCGCCTGTTTTCTCCTTTTGTTGCCAGCGAGATTTCCATCTTTTGCCTGCCAGAGCTGCCCTGAGTCATACACCAGCACCTGTAGAGCATATGCTCCAGTAGTCCCTGATTGTCTCAACCAATTGTTGCTGCACTGGGGTCCTTTCTCTTTGGCACAAGCGCCCAACATCCCTCTTGTCTTAAGGTTTTCTTTAGGGCCCTGGTTAGCAGGGGAGTAAAGTCATATTCTGAGTCTGACTGACCTTCTCCTTCTGTGGCTGCAGCCGAGAGCTGGGTCTTCTGCATGGTGTGTGACACATGCTGAGTAGAAGAGCGAGAAGATGGAGGCGCGGCCATCTTGGATGTTGTCCTGACCAGGATATCACGGATAGATTTAGGCTTATTTTCCGGCTTCGGTCGTTGTAGACCGCGGGTGACTGCCGTGAGTCTCTGTGTTGTGAGGAGGCGGCAGGTGACAGCGGGTGTCCCGTTGGTATGAAGTGGCGAGGCTGTATTCATCCCAGTAGGTGAGGAGCCTAACACTAGCATGTCATACTCAGGCTCCCCCCAAGGTGTTAAACATTTCTAAAAATATACCTGTCTCTTGTGTCACGTAGGCCTTGCAGTGCTCTTGTTCCTGTAAACCTGATGCACTAGGGAGTTTATGTTAGCAAAGACTTCAAATAAAGACTCCGGTGACATTGATACCCACGAGAACTGTCACAGGACACATGGTATAATGTTGGACCCAGAAATGGAGCACTGAATGATTTCTGCAATACAGAAAACCCCAGCTCCATCGAGGTTCAGTTTTTGCGGTCCCGGTATATTGTGTTTTTTTTTGTAATGTTATTTTACTATATAAATCATTAAAAATGAAATATTTTTGTGTTTTCCATAGCTCTTGCTATGTCTCTCAGTATCTTTTATGTGTTTAAATGAGTTTCTATTGTTTTAAAAGTGTGTTTAAAGACCTTAAAATGCTTTTACACGTACAGTGACAGTAAAAAAAACATGCCTACAATGCATTTTAATAGGGTTTTTCTATTTCGCGGATTTTCACTTTTCGCGGCTGGGTCCGGAACGTAACCCCCGCAATGGAGGGGGGTTTACTGTACAGGAAATATTTTTTATGAATTTCAACACAGATAACTGTTGTCCACTGTGTCAAGTAGTTCTTGCAGTGCTCTGGCTACTGTACACCTGATGCACTAGGGTGTTTGTGTTAGCAAAGACTTTAAACAAAGGCTCTGGGGACATTGGTGCCCACAACAAAAAGCTGTCACGGGACACATGGTATAATGTTGGTGCTAGAAATGGAGCACAGAAAGACTTGCTTGATGCAAGTAAGATTTTATAACATTTTTAACGCAGATATTTGTTATTAGTGATAAGCTCAGGTCTTTCCAAGCCTGGAAGGCAGCTGTCATACTGGGGCCAATTAACTTCGGCCAGGATATTCGCTACCTGCATGTACTCAAACGGTCAGGGATGCTTGTGATATCAATAACCTAATATGGCCTTGTTAGGTCAATGATGTCCCAAGCAACCCCAACCTTTTGTGTACATGCAGCTGTGGGGTGGAAAATACCCGTCTGCAGTTCAATAGCCAGGCACTGATAGCTGAGACTAATCCAACGTGTCCCTAATAACTATGTCAAATGCACTGTTAAATGTTTTAAAGGGGAGCTAAAATAAAAATGCCATGACTAGGGTAGAACTACCATAACATTCTCTGCAATTGACCAGATCACACTTGAAATTTAGTTCATAGCCATCGAGGCCTTTTATTGCAAAAATACAAAAGGCATTTTTTTTTACACACTTCAACTTTAAAGCAGATTAAGGTTGCAGGTCTTTGAAGGCACTAGGAACAATCACAACCTATGTCGTGTGGAACCACTTCCATATATTAGGCCCCCAGCAGCAGTCTTGGGCACCTCAGGGATAGTCTCAAAACTAACCGCTGATATAACCTGCTCCATAATCGCTACCAGTTGACCACAATGAAATAGGAGGACTCCATACCGAAGATAGGTCCCTGATTATTTCACAATACCACTAATTTGAAAACCTTCAAAGACCCCAAACCACTCACCAGCTGCTATGACTTCCATAAAATCAATCCATCTATGAGCATCTCTCATCGTGTGCTGATCATCAATTGATGTTGCAATGCTCCTCCCCTCAGACTATCTCTGAACCCCGTCCTAACCAAAGAGTATTCATACTCCTTGAAATTTTCCACATTTTGTCATGTTACAATCACAAAGTAAATGTATTTTATTGGGATTTTATGTGATAGACCAACACAAAATGGCACATAATTGTGAAAGAAAAATGATAAATGGTTTCCAAAATATTTTACAAATAAATATGTGAAAAGTGTGGTGTGCATTTGTATTCAGCTCCCCCTGTGTCAATACTTTGTAGAACCGCCTTTCCCTGCAATTACAGCTGCAAGTCTTTTTTGGGATATCTCTAACAGCTTTACACATCTAGAGAGAGTGACAGGTTTGCTGATTCTTCTTTGCAAAATAGCTCAAGCTCTGTCAGATTGGATGGAGAGCTTCTGTAAAACAGCAATTTTCAAGTATTGCCACATACAGTGGAACCTTGGTTTACGAGTGCCTTTGTTTACGAGCATTTTGAAAGACGAGCAACATTTTTTTTAAAAATCTGTCCTGGTTTACGAGCACTGTCTTGATATACGAGCAGTTTTATCCACTAAAAGCATGCCATCCCCTCTGTTAATGCCCCTCTGTCACATAACATTATGTGTCCCAGTGCTTCTACTGTATATAAAGATGCCTATATACTGTTTTAGAGTGTTTCCCTGCACTTACTTTGTACGATTCCTGTCCCTCTGTCACTCTCAGCTCTCCGTCCTGTCTGTTCTCCCCGGCGGGAGGGGCCGATCACTCCTCCTGACGTCATCTGAGGAGGAGGGGGAGGAGAGCAACAGAGCAGGGCTGATGAGTCACACAGAGCCAGACACGCTGTAATACACTATAAATCGGCTGTTATATACAATACAGACACAGGGGCACATAATGTTATCTAACAGAGGATATGGCATACTTATACTGTACAGTTATGTACTTTATATATAATACAGCATATCTTTTTATTTATAACATTAAATGCTTGTGGAACGAATCATCTGAGTTTCAATGCTTTCCTATGGGAAAACTTGCTTTGATATACGAGTGTTTTGGATTACAAGCAAGCTGCTGGAACCAATTATACTCGTAAACCAAGGTTCCACTGTATTCTCAATTGGATTTAGGTCTGGACTTTACCTGGCCATTCCAGCACATGAATATGCTTTGATCTAAACCATTCCATTGTAGCTCTGGCTGTATGTTAAGGGTCCTTTTTGTTTTGCTTTTAGCCCAAAAAGTTCAAATTTGGTCTCATCTGACCAGAGCACTTTCTTCCACATGTTTGCTGTGTCCCCCACATGGCTTCTTGCAAACTGCTAAGGGGACTTCTCATGGCTTTTTTTCAACAATGGCGTACCAGTCTCTTGCATAAAGGCCAGATTTGTGGATGGCATGACTAATAGTTGTCCTGTGGTCAGATTCTCCCTCCTGAGCTGTGGATCTCTGCAGCTCCTCTAGAGTTACCATGGCCCTCTTGGCTGCTTCTCTAAATAATGCTTTCCTTGCCTGGCCTGTCAGTTTAAGTGGACGGCCAAATCTTGGTAGGTTTGCAAATGGATTGAACAGCGCTCCGTGAGATGTTCAAAACTTGGAATATTTTTTTATAACCTAACCCTGCTTTAAACCTCCCCAATACTTTATCCCTGACCTGTCTGGTGTGTTCCTTGGCCTTCACGATGCTGTTTGGTCACTAAAGCCCCGTACACACATACCGATGGTCGGCCGTAAATATTCGGCCGACGACCGATCGGCCGATTGTAGGCTTGTTAGTATGATGCTTCCGACTGCCGATAGCGCATTTTCGGCCGAAGAGAATCTGTCGTGCAGGCATTAAAATTTTTGTTGGCCAACACCAGAACGGCCGATTGTTTGCCAGTCAGTACAGATTTCGGCCGACAGACAGCAGATTAGCAAGACTAGGCATGCTCAGAAAAGAAAAAAGACAAGGAAAGTTAACCATCACATGACATCACTTCTGCAGTCGGCTGTTGTTGGCCGACAAAAATCGTGTGCAGTCTTTTGCAGTTTTCAACGGACACGACAGCCCTGGACAAAAGACGGCCGATCGTTCGGCCGACGATCAGTACGTGTATACGGGGCTTAGGGCTCTTTCACACGGGCGGTCCGATCAGATCCGCCTGTCAGTTTTTTAGGCGGATCTGATCGGATCCTCCAAGCAGCTCTATGGGGCAGCGGGTGTCAGCGGAGACACCTCCGCTGACACCCGCTGCCATCCGCATCCGATCCTGTGCTGAAATCTGGACGGATGGAAACCCTATTTTTCCATCCGTTCAGTAATCGGAGCGGAGCGGATCTGATGAGAGCGGACAAGCGGTCCGCTCTCCTCCGATCCCCCATAGAGGGCAGCGGGTGCTGAGACACCTCCCTATCCGCTCTGCAAGCGGAGACGGAGCTGTCATCCGCCCGGCTCAGCGGGGATCGCGGATCGATCCCCGCTGAGCAACACGGATCCGCCTGCGGAGGCGGACCGTGTGAAAGAGCCCTTAAGGTTCTCTAACAAACCTCTGAGCTTCACAGTACAACTGTATTTATACTGAGAATAAATTACACACAGGTGGACTTTATTTACTAATTAGGTGACTTCTGAAGACAATTGGTCCCACTAGATTTTAGTTAAGGGTATCAGAGTAAAGGGGGCTGAATACAAATGCACGCCACACTTTTAAGATATTTGTTTGTAAAAAATTTTAAAACCATTTATCATTTTCCTTCCACTTCACAATTATGTGTCACTTTGTCTTGGTCTATCACGAAAAAAAAAAAAAAAAAAAAACATTTACGTTTTTGGTTGTAACATGAGAAAATGTGGAAAATTTCAAGGGGTATGAAAACTCTTTCAAGGCACTGTACCTAATAGGAGTTGGGTATGTTGGTAAGGACGGGGTTCAGAGATAGTCTGAGGGGAGGACCATTGCAACATCAATTGATGACCAGCACACGATAAAAGATGCTCAAAGATGGATTGATTTTATGGACGCCATAGCAGCTGGTGAGCGGTTGGGGTCTTTGAACATTGTCAAATTATTGGTATTCTAAAAAAAATCAGGGACCTATCTTTGGTATGGGGTCCTCTATTTCATTTTGTCAAATGGTAGTGATTATGGAGCAGATTATTTCAGCGGTTAGTTTTGAGACTATCCCTGAGGTGCCCAATATTGCAGCTGGGGGCCTAATATATGGAAGTGGTTCCATAGAGACATAGGTTGTGATTGTTTCTAGTGCCTTCAAAGACCTGCAACCTTAATCTGCTTTATAGTTGTATTGTTGTGTAAAAGAAATGCGTTTTATATTTTTGCAATAAAAGGCCTCAATGGCTATAAACTAAATTTCAAACCATTTATCATTTTTCTTCCACTTCACAACTATGTGCCACTTTCTATCACATAAAATCCCAATAAAATACATTTACGTTTTTGGTTGTAACATGACAAAATGTGGAAAATTTTAAGGGGTATTAATACTTTTTCAAGGCACTGTAAGTGGCCTCTAAATAACCTGTTACCTAAAGATTTTACTTTTTTTTATTCTCCCTGACTTTCCCTATTCACCCTGTCAGGTAGGCCCCGTGCTGCTTCCTGGAGGTGAGGATATCGTCACTGGGATTCTAGGAAGGCTGCGGATTCTACATTTCTCAAAACTTCATTCCAGCTGTCCTGTCCTGGGATCCTCAGCTTTCTTAGGACTCTGGGAGCAGGTCCAGTGACATCACTTTTGCCTTTACACTAATGTTTAATATTCGGGGAGGGAGGGGCTACAAAAGAAGCAGAGCTTTCCATTTTAATGGAAGGTCCACTTTGAAAACATTTTGTTATTTTAAATACATAGAACTCCTTGATGCATCTACTGTAATTTGATTAAAACAAAAAACAAAAAGGAAAAGTGTCCGGTACCTGATAATGCATCAATATGTGCATGATATAATCATAAATTTCCCCTGCCAGTCGGTTTTCTGGCCGCCACGGAAATATAACAAACTGGATCCCTAATAATGGCACCAGAATTAACGTGGCTCGTACTGCTTTCATGTACATGTTGGACTCCGCCCGATGAGTGTCTCGTAACTTCGTCACAAGCACTAGTACAATGTTCAGAAGGAAAAACAAGTTAACCTAAAAAGATGAAAGAGAGAAAAGAATTGTGC